>NC_079197.1:41051983-41360418 GCF_029499605.1 Hyla sarda | reverse complement strand
AAATTACAGATTTTTTCTGTGTATTGTTGCGCATTTTTCTGCCCTCATCAGTGCATACCACATACGTACATCCAAGTAGTGTACCATTTTGTACCTGTTAATCTGTCAAGGGCCTACATACTGTGAAAGTGCAAATAATAGTACTCACCGGCTGGTGTTTTTCAAAAATTACAGAGTTTTTAGGCTCATTGTAGTGCATTTTTCTGCCATCATCAGTGCATACCGCATATGTACATGCAAGTAGTGTACCATTTTTGTCACGATGCCGGCTGGCGGGTAGTGGATCCTCTGTGCCAGAGAGGGATTGGCGTGGACCGTGCTAGTGGATCGGTTCTAAGTCACTACTGGTTTTCACCAGAGCCCGCCGCAAAGCGGGATGGTCTTGCTGCGGCGGTAGTGACCAGGTCGTATCCACTAGCAACGGCTCAACCTCTCTGGCTGCTGAAGATAGGCGCGGTACAAGGGAGTAGACAGAAGCAAGGTCGGACGTAGCAGAAGGTCGGGGCAGGCAGCAAGGATCGTAGTCAGGGGCAACGGCAGGAGGTCTGGAACACAGGCTAGGAACATACAAGGAACGCTTTCACTGGCACAATGGCAACAAGATCCGGCAGGGAAGTGCAGGGGAAGTGAGGTGATATAGGGAAGTGCACAGGTGAAGACACTAATTGGAATCACTGCGCCAATCAGCGGCGCAGTGGCCCTTTAAATCGCAAAGACCCGGCGCGCGCGCGCCCTAGGGAGCGGGGCCGCGCGCGCCGGGACAGGACCGAGGGAGAGCGAGTCAGGTACGGGAGCCGGGGTGCGCATCGCGAGCGGGCGCTACCCGCATCGCGAATCGCATCCCGGCTGGAAGCAGAATCGCAGCGCCCCGGGTCAGTGGATCTGACCGGAGCGCTGCAGCGGAGAGAGTGTAGCGAGCGCTCCGGGGAGGAGCGGGGACCCGGAGCGCTCGGCGTAACAGTACCCCCCCCCTTGGGTCTCCCCCTCTTTTTAGGGCCTGAGAACCTGAGGAGCAGACTTTTATCTAGGATGTTGTCCTCAGGTTCCCAGGATCTCTCTTCAGGACCACAACCCTCCCAGTCCACTAGAAAAAAAGTTTTCCCTCTGACCTTTTTAGAGGCTAAGATCTCTTTGACAGAGAAGATGTCCGAGGAGCCGGAAACAGGAGTGGGAGGAACAGATTTGGGAGAAAAACGGTTGAGGATGAGTGGTTTAAGAAGAGAGACGTGAAAGGCATTAGGGATACGAAGAGAAGGAGGAAGAAGAAGTTTGTAAGAGACAGGATTAATTTGACACAAAATTTTGAAAGGACCAAGATAGCGTGGTCCCAACTTGTAGCTAGGGACACGGAAGCGGACATATTTAGCGGAGAGCCATACCTTGTCTCCAGGGGAAAAAACGGGAGGAGCTCTTCTTTTCTTATCCGCGAACCTCTTCATGCGTGATGAAGCCTGTAGGAGAGAATTTTGGGTCTCTCTCCATATAATGGAAAGGTCACGAGAAATTTCATCCACAGCGGGCAGACCAGAGGGCAAGGGGGTAGGGAGGGGGGGAAGAGGGTGACGGCCGTACACCACGAAAAATGGGGATTTGGAGGAAGATTCAGAGACTCTGAAGTTATACGAGAATTCGGCCCATGGAAGGAGATCTGCCCAGTCATCCTGGCGGGAGGAAACAAAATGTCGCAAATAATCACCCAAGACTTGGTTAATTCTTTCTACTTGTCCATTGGACTGGGGATGATATGCAGAAGAAAAATTTAATTTAATCTTGAGTTGTTTACAGAGAGCCCTCCAGAATTTAGACACGAATTGGACGCCTCTATCCGAGACGATCTGCGTAGGCAATCCGTGAAGACGAAAAATGTGTACAAAAAATTGTTTAGCCAACTGAGGCGCTGAAGGAAGACCAGGAAGAGGGATGAAATGTGCCATTTTGGAGAATCGATCAACGACCACCCAAATAACAGTGTTGCCACGGGAAGGGGGTAAATCAGTAATAAAATCCATACCAATCAGAGACCAAGGCTGTTCGGGGACAGGCAGGGGATGAAGAAAACCAGCGGGCTTCTGGCGAGGAGTCTTATCCCGGGCACAGATAGTGCAGGCTCGCACAAAGTCCACAACATCCGTCTCCAGAGTCGGCCACCAATAGAAGCGGGAGATGAGTTGCACAGATTTCTTGATGCCCACATGACCAGCGAGATGGGAGGAGTGACCCCATTTGAGGATTCCGAGGCGTTGGCGTGGAGAAACAAAGGTCTTTCCTGGAGGAGTTTGCCTGATGGAGGCTGGAGAAGTGGAGATCAGGCAGTCAGGTGGAATGATGTGTTGCGGAGAGAGTTCAACTTCTGAGGCATCCGAGGAACGAGAGAGAGCATCGGCCCTAATGTTCTTATCGGCAGGACGAAAGTGAATCTCAAAATTAAATCGGGCAAAGAACAGAGACCACCGGGCCTGGCGAGGATTCAGCCGTTGGGCAGACTGGAGGTAGGAGAGGTTCTTGTGGTCGGTGTAAATAATAACTGGAAATCTTGATCCCTCCAGCAGATGCCTCCATTCCTCAAGTGCTAATTTAATGGCTAGAAGCTCTCGATCCCCGATGGAGTAGTTCCTCTCCGCCGGAGAGAAGGTCCTAGAAAAAAAACCACAAGTGACAGCATGCCCGGAAGAATTTTTTTGTAAAAGAACAGCTCCAGCTCCCACTGAGGAGGCATCAACCTCCAATAGGAAGGGTTTGGAAGGGTCAGGTCTGGAGAGCACGGGAGCCGAAGAAAAGGCAGACTTGAGTCGTTTAAAGACGTCTTCCGCTTGAGGAGGCCACGACTTGGGATCGGCATTTTTTTTGGTTAAAGCCACGATAGGAGCCACAACGGTAGAAAAATGTGGAATAAATTGCCTGTAATAATTGGCGAACCCCAAAAAGCGTTGGATAGCACGGAGTCCGGAGGGGCGTGGCCAATCTAAGACGGCAGAGAGTTTGTCTGGATCCATTTGTAGTCCCTGGCCAGAGACCAAATATCCTAGAAAAGGAAGAGATTGGCATTCAAACAGACATTTCTCAATTTTGGCATAGAGTTGATTGTCACGAAGTCTCTGAAGAACCATACGGACATGCTGGCGGTGTTCTTCTAGATTGGCAGAGAAAATTAGGATATCGTCCAGATATACAACGACACAGGAGTATAGCAGATCACGAAAAATTTCATTGACAAAGTCTTGGAAGACAGCAGGGGCGTTGCACAGGCCAAAGGGCATGACCAGATACTCAAAGTGTCCATCTCTGGTGTTAAACGCCGTTTTCCACTCATCCCCCTCTCTGATGCGGATGAGGTTATAGGCGCCTCTTAAGTCCAATTTAGTAAAGATGTGGGCACCTTGGAGGCGATCAAAGAGTTCAGAGATGAGGGGTAGGGGGTAGCGGTTCTTAACCGTGATTTTATTAAGACCGCGGTAGTCAATGCAAGGACGTAGGGAGCCATCTTTTTTGGACACAAAGAAAAATCCAGCTCCGGCAGGAGAGGAGGATTTACGGATAAAGCCCTTTTTTAAATTTTCCTGGACATACTCAGACATGGCAAGAGTCTCTGGGGCAGAGAGAGGATAAATTCTGCCCCGGGGTGGAGTAGTACCCGGGAGGAGGTCGATAGGGCAATCATAAGGCCTGTGAGGAGGTAGAGTCTCAGCTTGTTTTTTGCAGAAAACATCCGCGAAGTCCATATAGGCCTTAGGGAGACCGGTTACTGAGGGAACCACAGAGTCACGGCAAGGGTTACTGGGAACCGGTCTTAGACAGTCCTTGGAACAAGAGGGCCCCCAACTCTTGATCTCCCCAGTGGACCAATCCAGGGTTGGGGAATGAAGTTGAAGCCAGGGAAGTCCAAGGAGAATTTCCGAGGTGCAATTGGGGAGGACCAAAAGTTCAATCCTCTCGTGATGAGATCCGATGCTCATTAGAAGGGGCTCCGTGCGGAAGCGTATGGTACAGTCCAATCTTTCATTGTTTACACAATTGATGTAAAGGGGTCTGGCGAGACTGGTCACTGGGATGTTGAACCTGTTGACGAGAGAGGCCAAAATAAAATTTCCTGCAGATCCAGAGTCCAAGAAGGCCACGGTAGAGAAGGAGAAGGCAGAGGCAGACATCCGCACAGGCACAGTAAGACGTGGAGAAGCAGAGTAGACATCAAGGACTGTCTCACCTTTGTGCGGAGTCAGCGTACGTCTTTCCAGGCGGGGAGGACGGATAGGACAATCCCTCAGGAAGTGTTCGGTACTAGCACAGTACAGGCAGAGGTTCTCCATGCGGCGTCGTGTCCTCTCTTGAGGTGTCAGGCGAGACCGGTCGACCTGCATAGCCTCCACGGCGGGAGGCACAGGAACAGATTGCAGGGGACCAGAGGAGAGAGGAGCCGAGGAGAAGAAACGCCTCGTGCGAACAGAGTCCATATCTTGGCGGAGCTCCTGACGCCTTTCGGAAAAACGCATGTCAATGCGAGTGGCTAGGTGAATAAGTTCATGTAGATTAGCAGGAATTTCTCGTGCGGCCAGAACATCTTTAATGTTGCTGGATAGGCCTTTTTTAAAGGTCGCGCAGAGGGCCTCATTATTCCAGGACAATTCTGAAGCAAGAGTACGGAATTGTACGGCATACTCGCCAACGGAAGAATTACCCTGGACCAGGTTCAACAGGGCAGTCTCAGCAGAAGAGGCTCGGGCAGGTTCCTCAAAGACACTTCGGATTTCCGAGAAGAAGGAGTGTACAGAGGCAGTGACGGGGTCATTGCGGTCCCAGAGCGGTGTGGCCCATGACAGGGCTTTTCCGGACAGAAGGCTGACTACGAAAGCCACCTTAGACCTTTCAGTGGGAAACAGGTCCGACATCATCTCCAGATGCAGGGAACATTGGGAAAGAAAGCCACGGCAAAACTTAGAGTCCCCATCAAATTTATCCGGCAAGGATAGGCGTAGCCCAGGAGCGGCCACTCGCTGCGGAGGAGGTGCAGGAGCTGGCGGAGGAGATGACTGCTGAAGCTGTGGTAGTAACTGTTGTAGCATAACGGTCAGTTGAGACAGCTGTTGGCCTTGTTGCGCTATCTGTTGTGACTGCTGGGCGACCACCGTGGTGAGGTCAGCGACAACTGGCAGAGGAACTTCAGCGGGATCCATGGCCGGATCTACTGTCACGATGCCGGCTGGCGGGTAGTGGATCCTCTGTGCCAGAGAGGGATTGGCGTGGACCGTGCTAGTGGATCGGTTCTAAGTCACTACTGGTTTTCACCAGAGCCCGCCGCAAAGCGGGATGGTCTTGCTGCGGCGGTAGTGACCAGGTCGTATCCACTAGCAACGGCTCAACCTCTCTGGCTGCTGAAGATAGGCGCGGTACAAGGGAGTAGACAGAAGCAAGGTCGGACGTAGCAGAAGGTCGGGGCAGGCAGCAAGGATCGTAGTCAGGGGCAACGGCAGGAGGTCTGGAACACAGGCTAGGAACATACAAGGAACGCTTTCACTGGCACAATGGCAACAAGATCCGGCAGGGAAGTGCAGGGGAAGTGAGGTGATATAGGGAAGTGCACAGGTGAAGACACTAATTGGAATCACTGCGCCAATCAGCGGCGCAGTGGCCCTTTAAATCGCAAAGACCCGGCGCGCGCGCGCCCTAGGGAGCGGGGCCGCGCGCGCCGGGACAGGACCGAGGGAGAGCGAGTCAGGTACGGGAGCCGGGGTGCGCATCGCGAGCGGGCGCTACCCGCATCGCGAATCGCATCCCGGCTGGAAGCAGAATCGCAGCGCCCCGGGTCAGTGGATCTGACCGGAGCGCTGCAGCGGAGAGAGTGTAGCGAGCGCTCCGGGGAGGAGCGGGGACCCGGAGCGCTCGGCGTAACAATTTTGTACCTGTTAATCTGTCAAGGGCCTACATACCGTGAAAGGACAGCCAAAATTAATCACCTGCTGCTGTTCTAGACAAATACTGTTTAAAGAGTAGTGAAGCGTATTGTAATACCCTCATATACGCACTAAGTATGTCAAGCAGAGAAGTGCCAGGACGTGCACAGAGGAGTGGCAGAGGCCTAAATACTTCAGGCAGAGTTGGCAGCAGACTAGGGGCGAGTGGCAGCAGGAGTCGCAGCGTGAGGCCTGAGCTTCCGTTATCAGCCAGTGGTCGTGTCTCATCCAGCAACCCATCTGCCATCGTCAATTGGTTAACACACTCATCCACTTCATCACAAGTGACATCTGACACCCACAGTCAACATTCGGTGGGTTCCTCAGACATAACCCTCAGTTGGCATGGCCCGGGAGCAGTCCCTGTCCTCCCATTGCCTTTGTCCTATGCTGTTCCCTCTGCTAGAGAAGTATCTTATGCTGTGGGTTCAGCTCCACTATTCACTGAGGATGATCTAATAGAGGACAGTCAGCAGCTACTGCCCAGCCATGAAGGGGAGGAGACATGCTCCGCTAGGCAGCCAAGTAGTGATGAGGAGAGTGACGTGTGAGGCGGTGTTGCCAGGGTTCAGGGTCCTGAAGCAGACACTGTTGGGGAACCTGAGGAGGATATCAGTGACGTGCAGACAACTGCTGATGATGATGAAGCCCATCGCAATTGGGAGCCGGGTGCAGAAGGGGCTTCATCATCATCAGGAGAAGAGAGTTGCAGGTTGCCCTCGAGGCAGCAACTGAGCCAACAAGGCGGTAGCACGGTTGGCAGTCAGTATGGTGGCAGGAGTGGAAATTCTGGAGCCAAACGTGCTCGGTAGAGACCACCTGCTTCGCGGCAGCCTACCTTTCCGGGAGATAGTGGAACAGGGGTTCCTGGAGACGGTGCCAGTAGCAGTCAATTAGTGCGAACTGTAGGTGGGAAAATCAGCTACTCGGTGGTGTGGCAGTTTTTCATCAGGCATCCCGAGGAGGTTCACGTAGCCACATGCAAGATATGTCGGCAGAAGGTGAAGCGTGGCCAGGGTCCCAATGTCGGCACCACGGCCCTGCGTCAACACATTCTTCGCCACCATAAAGCGGCCTGGGAGAACCGTGGCTCCGATGTAAGGGTCCAGCCTGCTGCATCACCCAGTGGCCATCCGCTCCCTCCTTCATCCAGCCAAGGCTCCAGCACCTCAGCCGAAGGGAGCTGTGTGTCAAACCGTCCTTCTCTCGCTCCAGATTCTCCTGCTTCTCCCGCTTTTAAACAGCCATTCCGCCAACAATTCATCAGCGAAGCCATGTCCAAGAGACAACAGTATGCGCCCACTCATCCAACGGTGCAGAAGTTGAATGTGCTCCTGTCCAAGTTGCTGGTGCTGCAGTCCCTCCTTTTTCAAGTGGTGGACTCTGCACCTTTCAGAGAATTGATGGCTTCTGCCGAGCCGAGGTGGTCCCAAGCCGTCAGTTCTTTGCGAAGAAGGCAGTACCAGCCCTGCATAAGTTTGTACAAGAGAAGGTGGGCCAGTCCTTGAGCCTGTCGGTGTGTTCAAAAGTGCACAAAAGCGCCGACATGTGGAGCTGTAACTAAGGGCAGGGACAATACTTGTCTTTTACGGCCCACTGGGTAAATGTGGTTCCTGCACAGCCACAACAGCAACTTGGACAGGTCACACCACTTCCTCCTCCATGCTCTCACTCTCAGGCAGTTGGTACTGTGTCAGTGTGTGACTCCGCCTCCTCATCCTCCACCGTGTCCTCAGGCTCCACTGCACATAGAAATCTTGGTGGCCCTTCATCGTACCATGTGTGTAGGGCACGGCGGTGTCAAGCTGTTCTTCACACGGTTTGCCTTGGCGAACGGAGTCACACAGGAGAGGAACTGCTAAAATTCATTCGTAAAGAAATCCGAGTATGGCTTACTCCACGAAATCTGGAAATGGGAACCATGGTGACCGACAACGGGAAGAACATCGTGTCCGCGCTGCGACAAGGAAGTGTGAAACATGCGCCCTGCATGGCACACCTGTTCAATATGGTTGTCAAGCACTTCCTCAAGTCTTCACCCCATTTGCAAAACATCCTGACAATGGCAAGGAAACTGTGCAAGCACTTCAGCCACTCGTACACCGCAAAGCACCCCCTCCTTGAGCTGCAGCGTCAGAACGGTATCCCACAACATAGTCTTATTTGTGACGTTGGAATTCCACCCTCCATATGTTGGACATACTATACGAACAAAGAAAAGCCATCACCGATTTCTTGATGATCCAAGCAGATAGGAGTACTCCCCTGTGTAACTTCAATGTGAACCAATGGCAGCTCATATGTGACAACTGCCGTTTGCTGAGGCCCTTTGAGGAAGCCACATTTTTTGTAAGTCGCCTGGATTACGGCATGAACAACGTAATTCCACTCCTACGTTTCCTACAACAAATGATTGAAACGATGGCTGGTCACGGCAATGGAGACGTTGTGCCTACATCTCAAGGCTACATGAGCCCTTTGGGGGCTGAACTGGAGGAGGATGAGGGGCAGAGTGGAGCACCGTTTAGGTTGGATGAGATGGCCGGTGTTTCTGGTCATTGGACAGGAGGGGAGGAGCAGGAGCAGCCAGAGGAGCTGGAGGGTTATTACGAGGGAGGCGAGACAGAGGACCCAGACACACCGTGGCAGTATGCAGTGGAGATGGAGGCAGGTAGTCCCAGTGAGTCACTGTCACAAATGGCACGATGCATGCTGAGTTGCTTGCGTAGTGACCCCCGAATTGTCAAAATTTGTCAGTGTGATGACTTCTGGATCTCCACCTTATTAGACCCTCGCTACCGGCCCAGAATGGGGGCCTTTTTTACACCCACTGAGAGGGAGGACAAACTGACCTACTTCAGGGAGCTTCTACGTAGTTGGTTGGCCGATGCCTATCGGCCACATGGTCCGTCCACTCGCAGGTCTGACTCGGGGGGGCCTCTGCGCTCACCTTCCACTGCCACGGCTGCTGGGGAGGGGAGGGGTGGCAGGAGCAGTACCGGCTCAATCCGCAGTAGCCTGAGTCTACAGTCACTGAGGAGTAGCTTCCTTTAGCTGCATAGTGAAGCTACTCATCAGCAGCAGGTGGACATGGAGCAGGACCTGAACCAGCAGGTGATGGCTTACCTCGACATGACCCTGCCAACAACCGTTGAAGATCCTCTGGACTTCTGGGCAGCCAAACTCGATTTATGGCCACAACTAGCGGAGTTTGCCCTGGAAAAGCTGTCCTGCCCGGCCAGTAGTGTGCCATCAGAGCGGGTGTTTAGTGCGGCCGGGGCCATAGTCACCCCAAGGCGAACTCGTCTGTCCACTAAAAATGTGGAGAGACTGACGTTTGTCAAGATGAATCAGGGATGGATCAACCAGGATTTCCAGCCACCAATGACAGATGGGTCTGAGTAGATTGACCATGCTCCTACAACAAAATTTTCTCTATTGTGGTTGGTTATGAAACCCTCTGGGGCAGACCTGGGGATTGTACGGCCCGCTTGACACATACGGCTCTTTGATTGGCTCTGACCGGCCCGCGCTGATTGGGGGACAACTATGCTGCCTAATCTGGGGGACATCTATGCTGCCTAATCTGAGGGACAAGTATGCTCCTAATCTGAGTGACATCTATGCTGCCTAATCTGGGGGACAACTATGATCCTAATCTGGGGGACATCTATGCTGCCTAATATGGGGAAAACTGAAGCTTCTGGCTTTGGGCCTATAATTTTTTTAAGTTTAGCAGTAGCTAAATACATGTTTAATGCAAATGTCAACATTGAACTTTAAATGTATGGGGTTATGAAACCCTCTTGGGTACTGCGAATGACTGCTCCAGACTCATTCTGTGTCTTTCACAAACTACTTGCCTCCCTGGTGCCTCAGGCCTTGGGCCTATAATTTTTTGAAGTTTAGCAGTAGCTAAATACATGCTTAATGCAAATGTAAACATTGATCTTTAAATATAAGGGGTTATGAAAACCTCTTGGGTACTGCAAATGCATGCTCCAGACTCATTCTGTGTCTTTCAGGAACTACTTGCCTCCCTGGTGCCTCTGGCCTTGGGCCTTACATTTTTGGATGTTTAGCAGTAGCTAAATACATGCTTAATGCAAATTTCAACAATGATCATTAAATTCTCGGTGCTCTGCCAGGGCCTTCTCCTACCCCGCCTGGGCCGATCCGAGGACCTCACTAACCAACTCACTAACTAATCCAATCGCTTATAGTGACGGGCGGTGTGTACAAAGAGCAGGGACTTAATAAATGCCATCTTATGACCCTCACTTACTGGTAATTCCTCGTTTTAAGATTAAATAATTGCAATCACAGATCCCTATCATGAACTGGTTTCAGCGTGCAACACGCACCTGTCCTTGAAAGATAGAGAGACGCTAATACGTTCAGTGGAGCGCTAGTGCGGCCCAGGACATCTGAGGCCATAACACACCTGTTATTGCTCGATCTCGCAATTGATTGGGCAAGGTAAGTGGTTATTAAAGCCTCTTGGGTACTGCTGAGGCCCACTCCTGACTGCTCCTGGTGCAATGTATGGGGTAATTAAACACTCTTGGGTAGTGTTATTGTTAAATTTACTGGTAATTTTTTCAGTAATAAAATTGAATTTTGCAGAATGCTAACTGTTACACAACGGAACGCTTGTTGCGTGTGATTTTTTAATGAAAAAAAAAAATAGATGGAGAGGGATTAACTCTGCTTAATCATTTTTGGCGAATAGAATCCTTTTGCCATCTGATTTTTTGGAGACAGATGCACTTACACACATGTAATAATTTATTTTAACCTAATAATAATTTTTTTTAACCTAATGTCAAACATTGTGTGGTTTATTACTTTTGAGAAGAATGTCTTTGGGTGGTCCACCATCCTGCATTATAGAGTCTTCTGAACTGCTGTATATGCGCTTGTTTTTTTTAAAAAAAAGGTATTTTGTCCGACAATTTCGATAACATTTTGCATTTTTTTGGGGTGGATTGTGAAGCCCGGGTGACGGGTGTGTAGTGTGTACTCGTGCATCAGTCAACTCCAGTCTGTGTCTGTGTTACTGATGCAGCAGAGGTGGGGCCTTGGTCTTGGAATTTCAATTATTTAAAAAAATTTGAACATATTGTGTGGTTTATTATATTATAGAAGAATGTCTTTGGGTGGTCCACCGTCCTGCATTATAGAGTCTTCTGAACTGCTGTACATGCGCTTGTTTAAAAAAAAAAAGGTATTTTGTCAGACAATTTCGATAAAATTTTGCGGTTTTTTGGGGCGGATTGTGAAGCCCGGGTGACGGGTATGTAGTGTGTACCCGTGCATAAGTCAACTCCAGTCTGTGTCCGTTAGGCAATATATGGGTTACTGATGCAGCAGAGGTGGGGCCTTGGTCTTGGAATTTCAATTATTTAAAAAAATTTGAACATATTGTGTGGTTTATTATATTATAGAAGAATGTCTTTGGGTGGTCCACCGTCCTGCATTATAGAGTCTTCTGAACTGCTGTATATGCGCTTGTTTTAACAAAAAGGTATTTTGTCAGACAATTTTGAAAACATTTTGTGGTTTTTTGGGGTGGATGGTGAAGCCCGGGTGATGGGTGTGTAGTGTGTACTCGTGCATCAGTCAATTCCAGTCTGTGTCCGTTAGGCAATATATGGGTTACTGATGCAGCAGAGGTGGGGCCTTGGTGTTGGAATTTCAATTATTTAAAAAAATGTAACATATTGTGTGGTTTATTATATCATAGAAGAATGTCTTTGGGTGGTCCACCATCCTGCATTATAGAGTCTTCTGAACTGCTGTATATGCGCTTGTTTTAACAAAAAGGTATTTTGTCAGACAATTTCAAAAAAATTTGTGTTTTTTTGTGGTGGATTGTGAAGCCCGGGTGTGTACTCGTGCATCAGCCAACTCCAGGCTGTGTCTTTCAGGCAATCTATGGGTTACTGATGCAGCTGAGGTGGGGCCTGGGTCTAGGAAGTTCAATTTTTAAAAAAAAATTCAACAATTATGTGGTTCATTATTTTTGAGAAGAAAGTCTTTGGGTGGTCCACCGTCCTGCATTATAGAGTCTTCTGAAATATTGGATATGCGCTTGTGCTTACACAAAGTTGTAAATTAAAAAAAAAAATTATACAATTTTGTTGATTTTGGGGCGGATTGTGAAGCCCTGTGTGTACTGGTGCATCAGCCAACTCCAGGCTTTGTCCTTCAGGCAATAAACGGGTTCCTGATGCCGCAGAGGTGGGGCCTGGGTCTGGGAATTAAAAATGTTTGCATTGCGGGTGCTACAAAAAAAGATGGACACACCCTAATCCTTTCAGTGGAGCGCGCCTGCATCCCTGGACATCTGAGGGCATAACACACCTGTTCTTGCTCGATCTCAGGAGAAGGGGGTTCATCATCGGGAGAAGAGAGTTGCAGGTTGCCCTTGAGTCAGCAAGGCGGTAGCACGGTTGGCAGTCAGCGTGGTGTGGCAGTAGTGGAAATTCTGGAGCCAAACGTGCCCGGGGGAGACCACCTGCTTCGCGGCAGCTTACCTTTCCGGGAGTTAGCGGGTTACCAGCACCGGTCGATGAAAGATAGAGACACGCTAATCCGTTCAGTGGAGCTCGTCTGTGGCCCTGGAAATCAGAGGGCATAACACACCTGGTATTGCTTGATCTCGCAATTGATCGTGCAAAGGTAGGGGGTTATTAAAGCCTCTTGGGTACTGCTGAGGCCTACTCTTGACTGCTCCTGGTGCAATGTATGGGGTAATTAAACACTCTTGGGTAATGTTTTTTTTTCAATTTACTGATAATTTTATCAGTAATAAAATTGAATTTTCCAGAATGCTAATCGTTACACAACGGAACGCTTGTTGCGTGTGATTTTTTAATGAAAAAATAAAAAATAAATACGGACAGGGATTAACTCTGCTCCATCATTTTGGGCAAAAAAAGTCCTTTGGTGATCTGATCTTTTGGAGACAGATGCGCTTACACACATATTGAATTAGTTTTTGTAAAAAAAATTCAAACATTGTGTGGTTTATTATTTTTGAGAAGAATGTCTTTGGGTGGTCCACCGTCCTGCATTATAGAGTCTTGTGAACTGTTGGATATGTGCTTGTTCTTACACAAAGGTATTTCTTTAAAAAATTTCTAAAATTATGTTGTTTTTTGGAGGGGATTGTGAAGTCCGGGTGTGTACTGGTGCATCAGCCAACTCCAGGCTGTGTCCTTCAGGCAATATATGGGTTCCTGATGCTGCAGAGGTGGGGCCTGGGTCTTGAAATTTCAAATTTTTGGATAGCGGGTGCTACCAATGAGAAATCTTTGAAAAAAATTTCCTATATTGTGTTGTTTTTTTTTGGGGGGGGGGGGGGGGGGGTTGTGAAGCCCTGGTGTGTACTCTTGCATCAGCCAACTCCAGGCTGTGTCATGCAGGCAATATATGGGTTACTGATGCCACAGGGGTGGGGCCTAGTTCTGGAAATTTCCAATTTTTGGATAGCGGGTGCTACCAATGAGAAATCTTTGACAAACATTTCTCATTGTGTTGATTTTGGAGGGGGGATTGTAAAGCCCTGGTGTGTACTGGTGCATCAGCCAACTCCAGGCTGTGTCCTACAGGCAATATATGGGTTCCTGATGCCGCAGAGGTGGGGCCTGGGTCTTGAAATTTCAAATTTTTGGATAGCGGGTGCTACCAATTAGAAATCTTTGACAAAAATGTCATATATTGTGTTGGTTTTTGGGGGGGGATTGTGAATCCCTGGTGTGTACTCATGCATCAGCCAACTCCAGGCTGTGTCATGCAGGCAATATATGGGTTACTGATGCCGCAGGGGTGGGGCCTGGTTCTGGAAATTTCAAAATTTTTGGATAGCGGGTGCTACCAATGAGAAATCTTTGGCAAAAATTTCATATATTGTGTTGGGTTTTTTTTGGGGGGGGGAATTGTGAAGCCCTGGTGTGTACTCTTGCATCAGCCAACTCCAGGCTGTGTCATGCAGGCAATATATGGGTCACTGATGCCACAGGGGTGGGGCCTGGTTCTGGAAATTTCAAATTTTTGGATAGCGGGTGCTACCAATGAGAAATCTTTGACAAAAATTTCTCATTGTGTTGATTTTGGAGGGGGGATTGTGAAGCCCTGGTGTGTACTGGTGCATCAGCCAACTCCAGTCTGTGTCCTACAGGCAATATATGGGTTACTGATGCCGCAGAGGTGGGGCCTGGGTCTGGAAATTTCTAACTTTTGGATAGCGGGTGCTACCAATGAGAAATCTTTGTCAAAAATTTCATATATTGTGTTGTTTTTTTGGGGGGGATTGTGAAGCCCTGGTGTGTAGTGTACTAGTGCATCAGCCAACTCCACGCTGTGCCATTCAGCCACTAAATGGTCTCCTCTTGCCACGCTATGTCCACGCTATGTCATTCAGTCACTATATGGTCTCCTGACACTGATGCCACCACCAGGCTCTGTCATTGTGCTGCTGTGCGGCAGTGAATCTAAGAGCGATGCCGGTAATCTGCATGCTATTCTGAATAACAGTATTATTTCACTACCCCAGCACACTCCATATGCGTTTTACGACACAGCAAAGTGTTCTATACCCCTATAGAGGCTGTATGTAGGCTAGAAATAGCCTTTTCTAACATAGATTCGCCGCAAATAAATTCAGATTGAAACGAAATTTCCGGGAAAATTCGGCGAATCGGCCGAATCAAATTTTTTAAAAGTTCGCTCATCTCTTATTAATACTATAAATTATCTTATATAAAATATCTCCATATATACAGGACCATATATTTATTTCGATCATTTCATCATATATGATTAACCAAATACTATTTGTTAAATTTATATTATGATAGAATTTTAAGAAACTTTTGTAGATAATGATAGAAAATATAAAATAGCTTGGGTCCAATTTAATTATTATTATGGTCTAGATATTAAATTTACATTATGTATAATATATCTTAGTTTCAAAGAAGAGGGCCTGCGTACAACACCGTACACAAGCATTTATCTACATGTGTATATATGTACATGCACACACGTGTAAAGTGGTCAATGTCAATAACCATCAATTTAGTAATGTAATATTATGTCTTGCCTTTGATTAAGACCTTGGGGGTACCTGGTTTGTAATTTTATTATCCAGTATACCTCCCTATCCAGTAACTTTTGTTTGATGTTTCCACCCCTAATAGTGTGGACAACTCTTTCTATCCCCTGAAGGCTAAGACCCAAAAATCACCCTCATGGTTTTCAGCACAATGCTTACTTACCATGGATAAATGTCTAGATTGAAAATGAGGAATACCTGATAGGTGTTTTCTTATCCTAGCCTTCAGGGGATTCGTGGTACACCCAACATATTGAACTTGGCATAGTTCACATTAAATACACCACATTGCTAGTATTGCAATTTATGTATCCAGACATGTTAAATATTTCTTTTGTTGTAGTGGACGAAAACGTCCTACTATTTTTCTTTTTTTTTTTATATAACTGTTTATTTTTATTATCATAAGAAAAAAAGAAATAACATACATTATCAACAGTAGATAGGATATACAGAATTGGCAAGGAGATATAGCTCTCGTCCATCAAGAACTGTAGAAGAATATATAAGACAGTTCAATCAATACTTTGATGATTTCAGAGATAGAAAAAGTATTCAATAAAGTCAACAATCCAGTAATGAGGCGTAACATTCTCATTTTGCTATGTAAATATTCAGTGGCAAAAGGCCATATTTGACCGTGTTTTAGTATATTATTAAACCAAAATATAGGCAACAATTAAATATAAGAAGGTTACATAGCATTTACAACTATGACTGAAAAGTATTAAATTCAGTTAGAACAGACCAGAGTCATAATAGAGAAGAGGGTAACCTTTAAGTTAGGCCTCCCTGTAGTTTAAGGAGCAAGGTATAAGATTAAATAAGGAGAAAAAGCTAAAAAGAAAAGAGGAGAATAAAAAAGGTAAGTAGAAAATTAGATGAACCAAAAGAAAGGACAAAGGGTGTTATAGTTCCGCAAGGCCATGTAACATTACATCTGAGAGGAGGAAAAATCAGAGTCCATCACTTCCCAAGGATGCCATGTTTGCTGGTAATTAGGTAACGTATTATCCATAATTGCAGAGAGATACTCCATGCGTTTAGTTTCTCTGATTTTATCTAGTAATACAGGGAAAGGGGGGAACTCCGACCGTAGCCACCACTGCGCTATGAGACATATATGAGGTATATGCTAGGTTCAAGAGGCAAATGTATATTCAGAGTCCTTCGGACTATGCGATTAACTTCTAACCAGTAGCGTTTTAGTCGATGGCAGTCCCAAAAAATATGAGGTAAAGTATCAATTGCGGTCTTACAACGCCAGCATGTATCAGGGATATGGGGGTAGAATTTATGTAGAACATCTGGGGTATGGTACCATCGTAACAGTATCTTATCTTATATTGATTTTCTCTCAGGGATACACAGGAGGCGGATCTCGCTGCATTGGACCAAATAACGCGCCATTTCTCAAAAGGAATGTCATGTTCTAAGTATCTTTCCCATTTCAGCATATATGAATGTAGGTTCGATGAGAGATCCGTTGGAGTAGAGAGTATCGTGCATATCTGAGAAATGAGGCCCCTGGATGAGACCGACCTTTTACATAATTTCTCAAATGAGGTCGATGGGAGAAACAGGGTAGGAGTCTGGGATGGAAAAAAGTGTTCAATAATTTGTCTATATAATGTTATAGATGACTCAGGGAGATTGTATTTATCGCTAAGATCTGCGAAGGATAGAATATTGTGTCTCAAAGGATCAATAATGCTGTAGAGATATATCAGTCCTTCCTCTTTCCAAGGGGTGATCATATCCAAATTACCACTGAAAGGGATATTAGAATAGAAAAGAATCAAAGTTTGCAGGTTATTATGTGATTTCAAATTATACTCCAGGGAGCATTTATTCCAGACATCAATTAGATGTTTCATAGGGCCCAATAGATTTTTGGTAGAAACAGTGGTGGGGTGTGACCATATATGTAAATTTAAGCGGGTGGGCAGGATCCAATTTTGTTCTAGCTCGCACCACCTATGGAACAGTGAGAGAGAGGACCAGAACGGAACCATCCGTAATTGCGCAGCTAAGTAGTATTTGTGAAGATCCGGGAAAGCTAGCCCCCCATATGATTATGGGGACGTCAAAATTGAGAAGGATACTGTCACGATTCGGCTAGCTGGAGGTGGATCCTCTGTGCCAGAGAGGGATTGGCGTGGACCGTGTCGGTGGACCGGTTCTAAGTTGCTACTGGTATTCACCAGAGCCCGCCGCAAAGCGGGATGGTCTTGCAGCGGCGGTAGCAACCAGGTCGTATCCACCAACAACGGCTCAACCTCTCTGACTGCTAAGATAAGCGCGGTACAAGGGAGTAGACAAGAGCAAGGTCGGACGTAGCAGAAGGTCAAGGCAGGCAGCAAGGATCGTAGTCAGGGGCAACGGCAGGAGGTCTGGAACACAGGCTAGGAACACACAAGGAAACGCTTTCACTGGCACAATGGCAACAAGATCCGGCGAGGGAGTGCATGGGAAGTGAGGTACAAGTAGGGAGTGCACAGGTGAGGATACTGATTAGGCCTGCTGCGCCAATCAGTGGCGCAGTGGCCCTTTAAACCGCAAAGACCCAGCGCGCGCCCAAAGGAGCGGGGCCGTGCGCGCCGGGACAACACAGACGGGGAACGGGTCAGGTACGGGAGCCGAGATGCGCATCGCGAGCGGGCGCGTCCCGCATCGCGAATCGCATCCCGGCTTGGAGTAATATCGCAGCGCACCCGGTCAGCAGGTCTGACCGGGGCGCTGCGAATGAGAGAACGCTGCGAGCGCTCCGGAGAGGAGCGGGGACCCGGAGCGCTCGGCGTAACAGTACCCCCCCCCCCCTTGGGTCTCCCCCTCTTCTTGGAGCCTGAGAACCTGAGGATAAGACTTTTGTCCAGGATGTTGTCCTCAGGTTCCCAAGATCTCTCCTCTGGGCCACAATTCTCCCAGTCAACCAAGAAGAATCTTTTACCTCTGACTGTCTTGGATGCTAGAATCTCCTTCACCGAAAAGACGTCAGATGAACCGGAAACTGGAGTGGGAGAAACAACTTTGGGAGAGAAGCGGTTAAGGATGAGTGGTTTAAGGAGAGAGACATGTAAGGCATTGGGAATACAGAGAGAAGGAGGAAGAAGGAGTTTGTAAGAGACAGGGTTGATCTGGCACTTGATTTTGAAAGGACCAAGATAGCGTGGTCCCAGTTTATAACTGGGGACACAAAAGCGGACATACTTAGCAGAGAGCCATACCTTGTCTCCGGGAGCAAAAATGGGGGGAGTTCTTCTTTTTTT
This sequence comes from Hyla sarda, assembly GCF_029499605.1. NCBI lineage: Eukaryota > Metazoa > Chordata > Amphibia > Anura > Hylidae > Hyla > Hyla sarda. The sequence continues at coordinate 41,342,083 of NC_079197.1, read as the reverse complement.
ATCAGCAAATTTTTTCATCCGGGATGAAGCCTGTAAAAGAGAATTTTGGGTTTCTTTCCATATGGTGGAAAGGTCTCGAGTCACTTCATCAACAGCGGGCAAACCAGAGGGCATAAGAGTGGGGAGGGGAGGAAGAGGGTGACGGCCGTACACCACGAAGAATGGGGATTTAGCAGAAGATTCGGAGACTCTGAAGTTGTATGAGAATTCGGCCCATGGTAGAAGATCTGCCCAGTCATCCTGGCGGGAGGAAACAAAATGTCGCAAATAGTCACCCAGGACCTGATTAATTCTTTCTACTTGCCCATTGGATTGGGGATGATAAAAAGAAGAGAAGTTTAATTTGATCTTGAGTTGCTTACAGAGGGCCCTCCAGAATTTAGACACAAATTGAACGCCTCTATCTGAGACGATATGCGTGGGCAACCCGTGAAGGCAAAAAATGTGTATAAAAAATTGCTTTGCCAACTGAGGCGCCGAAGGAAGGCCTGGAAGAGGGATAAAATGTGCCATCTTGGGGAATCGATCAACGACCACCCAAACAACTGTGTTGCCATGGGATAAAGGCAAGTCAGTAATAAAGTCCATACCAATCTGTGACCAAGGTTGTTCAGGAACAGGCAGAGGATGAAGGAGACCAGCAGGCTTCTGGCGAGGAGTCTTATCCCGGGCACAGACAGTACAAGCCCGCACGAAATCAACAACATCAGTCTCCAGAGTAGGCCACCAATAAAATCGAGAGATGAGTTGAAGGGATTTTTTGATGCCAGCATGGCCTGCGAGGTGGGAGGAGTGTCCCCCCTTGAGAATCCCGAGGCGCTGGCGTGGAGAAACGAAGGTCTTCCCTGGAGGAGTTTGTCTGATGGAAGCTGGAGAAGTGGAGACCAGACAGTCCGGAGGAATGATGTGTTGCGGAGAGGCTTCCACTTCAGAGGCATCTGAAGAACGAGAGAGGGCATCGGCCCTAATGTTCTTGTCAGCAGGGCGAAAATGGATTTCAAAGTTAAAACGGGCAAAGAACAACGACCACCTAGCCTGGCGAGGGTTCAGCCGTTGGGCAGACTGGAGAGAAGAGAGATTCTTGTGGTCAGTGTATATAATAACTGGATATTTGGATCCCTCCAGCAGGTGCCTCCATTCCTCAAGCGACAATTTTATGGCCAGTAATTCTCGATCACCAATGGAGTCGTTTTTCTCCGCCGGAGAGAAGGTCCTAGAAAAAAAAACACAAGTAACAGCATGCCCGGAAGAATTTTTTTGTAGAAGAACTGCTCCAGCTCCCACCGAGGAGGCATCTACCTCCAATAAGAAGGGTTTAGATGGGTCAGGTCTGAAGAGTACGGGAGCAGAAGAAAAGGCAGTCTTGAGATGTTTGAATGCGTCTTCCGCTTGAGGAGACCAGGACTTAGGATTGGCGTTTTTCTTGGTTAGAGCCACGATAGGAGCCACAATAGTGGAAAAGTGTGGAATAAATTGTCTGTAATAATTGGCGAACCCCAAAAAACGTTGGATAGCCCGGAGGGGCGTGGCCAATCCAATACAGCTGATAGTTTATCTGGGTCCATTTGTAGTCCCTGGCCAGAGACTAAGTATCCTAGGAAAGGAAGAGACTGACATTCAAAGAGACATTTTTCCATTTTGGCATAAAGTTGGTTGTCCCGAAGTCTCTGAAGAACCATGCGGACATGCTGGCGGTGTTCTTCTAAGTTGGCAGAAAAAATCAGAATATCGTCCAGGTAAACCACAACACAGGTATATAGAAGATCACGAAAAATTTCATTTACAAAGTCTTGGAAGACGGCAGGGGCGTTACAAAGGCCAAAGGACATAACCAGATACTCAAAGTGTCCATCTCTGGTGTTAAATGCAGTCTTCCATTCGTCCCCCTCCCTGATGCGGATTAGATTATAAGCACCTCTTAAGTCCAGCTTGGTAAAGATGTGGGCGCCTCGTAGGCGGTCAAAAAGTTCCGAAATAAGAGGTAGGGGGTAGCGTTTTTTTACAGTGATTTTATTAAGTCCGCGGTAATCAATGCAAGGGCGTAGGGAGACGTCTTTTTTGGAGACAAAAAAAAATCCAGCTCCGGCAGGAGAGGAGGACTTGCGGATAAACCCCCTTTTTAAGTTCTCCTGGATGTATTCCGACATGGCTTGAGTTTCCGGAGCAGACAGAGGATAGATTCTGCCCCGGGGTGGAGTAGTACCCGGGAGGAGGTCAATACGACAGTCATAAGGCCTGTGAGGAGGCAAAGTCTCTGCTTGTTTTTTGCAAAAAAACATCAGCATAATCCAGATAGGCCTTGGGAAGACCAGATACCGGGGGAACTACAGGGTCTCGACTGTGAGTACTGGGAGCCGGTTTAAGACAGTCCTTGTGGCAAGAAGTACCCCAGTTCTTGATTTCCCCTGTGGTCCAATCAAGGGTTGGGGAATGGCGTTGAAGCCACAGTAATCCAAGAAGAATTTCTGAAGTGCAGTTAGAGAGGACCAAAAATTTAATTTTTTCGTGATGGGGTCCGATGCACATTAAGAGAGGTTCCGTGCGGTAACGCACGGTACAGTCCAATCTTTCATTATTAACAGAGTTGATGTAGAGGGGTCTGGCGAGACTGGTCACCGGGATGTTGAACCTGTTGATGAGAGAGGCAAAAATTTAATTTCCTGCAGATCCGGAATCCAAGAAGGTCATAGCAGAGAAGGAGAAGGTAGAAGAAGACATCCGCACAGGCACAGTAAGACGTGGAGAAGCAGAGTTCACATCAAGAGCTGTCTCACCTTTGTGCGGAGTCAGCGTGCGTCTTTCTTGGCGAGGAGGACAGATAGGACAATCCTTCAAGAAATGTTCGGTACCGGCACAGTACAGGCAAAGGTTCTCCATGCAGCGTCGTGTCCTCTCTTGAGGTGTCAAGCGAGACCGGTCAACTTGCATAGCCTCCACGGCGGAAGGCACAGGAACGGATTGCAGAGGACCAGAGGAGAGAGGAGCCGGGGAGAGAAACCGCCTCGTGCGAACAAAGTCCATATCCTGGCGGAGCTCCTGACGCCTTTCGGAAAAACGCATGTCAATGCGGGTGGCAAGATGAATAAGTTCATGCAGGTTAGCAGGAATTTCTCGTGCGGCCAGCACATCTTTAATGTTACTGGATAGGCCTTTTTTAAAGGTCGCGCAGAGGGTCTCGTTATTCCAGGATAATTCGGAGGCAAGAGTACGGAATTGGATGGCGTACTCGCCAACAGAAGAATTACCCTGGACCAGGTTCAGCAGGGCAGTCTCGGCAGAAGAGGCTCGGGCAGGTTCCTCAAAGACACTTCGAATCTCCGTGAAGAAGGAGTGTACAGAGGCAGTGACAGGATCATTGCGGTCCCAGAGCGGTGTGGCCCATGACAGGGCTTTCCCAGACAGAAGGCTGACTACGAAAGCCACCTTAGACCCGCATCGCATCCCGGCTGGGAGTAATATCGCAGCGCACCCGGTCAGCAGATCTGACCGGGGCGCTGCGAATGAGAGAACGCTGCGAGCGCTCCGGGGAGGAGCGGGGACCCGGAGCGCTCGGCGTAACAGATACTCTATGTCTTCCCTCTTTCCAAACGAATCTCAACAACGGGGTGTGAATTTTACATATAGTGGTTTTCAAACAGAAATAAATATTTAGGTAATATAGACTTTTTAACTGCGGCTATTCTACCCAATAGTGATAGAGGTAATTGTGACCACTTTTGGAGTAAGTCAATTAACCTCTCGCATTAAAGGAGGGAAATTCGATTTAAATAGAAGGGAATATTTGGGGGTAAAATTAATCCCTAGATATTTCAGATTAGAGTTCTGCCATTGGAAGTTATAATTTAACCGTAAATTATGGAAGTCAGTGTCATTAACATTAATGGGTAGTGCTTCAGTTTTGGACAAGTTGATCTTGTAGCCAGAAACTATTGAGTAGTTCTCTATGGTAGTGAATAAATTTGGTTATGAGGATTAGTTAACGAGAGAAGGACATCGTCCGTAAATAGAGTAACTTTATATTCATCGGATTTTCGGCATCTAGACTTAACAATAGGCCAGATTGATTACGTTTATTGAGGATATCTATGATGTCTATATTACGCCGTGTGCCATCACCCGCCTGCCTGCATCTCACAAAGCCCACCTGATCTTGGTGTATTCGTTTCGGCAGGATATCGCTAAGTCTATTAGCCAACAATTTGGAGAAAATCTTTAGGTCCGAATTTAAGAGAGAAATGGGCCGGTAACTAGCACATTCTGTGGGATCTTTGTCAGGTTTTGGTATAACTGTGACATATGAATTTAACATTGTGGAAGGGATCGGGGAACCAGACGGGAAAGTATTAAATAGGGTTAGCATGTGGGGAGAGAGGATCATAGGAAAAGTCTTAAAATAAGAATAAGGTAGCCCATCGGGTCCAGGAGACTTACCGTTAGGCAAGTTTTTGAGCACCTCAGATAACTCTTCAGGGGAATTTGGGGAATTTAGTATTGATAGGTCAGATTGCGAGATCTTCGGAAGATCACAGTTATTTAAGTAGGATTGGATGGTTTCATCTCTATCAGCCATATCCATATGTGGGCCGGGTTATATAATTGAGAGTAGTAATCCCCAAAAATCTGCGCAATCCTGTCCGAATCATAAACTATAGTTTTGTCCTTGTCTTTAATTCCAAATGGGTTAGATTGGTTCTGTTGGGCATTTAATTGGGAAGCTAATAATGTATGAGTTTTATTGGCTCTCGCATAATATATATGTTTAATATAAGTGACCATTTTAGAAGCATCTTGGACCGCTATGTCTTTAAGTTTATTACGTAATTGGGTAAATTTCAGTAAGACTACAGAGGGGCTCGATTGCATCCTCAATTCCAGAGACCTGAGAGATTTCTCCAAGTCCAAGGACAACTTCAACTTATCTTTTTTGAGTCTGGAGGACAAGGCAATGCAGTGTCCTCTGAATACGGATTTGTGAGACTCCCACAGGACTTACACTGAGGAGACAGATCCCTCATTACATTCAAAGTAATGTTTCAGGCAGGTTTCTAAGAAATTTTTATGTATTTCATTTTTTAAGAGAGATTCATTTAATCTCCAGTGGCAAACTCGTTTAGATGTTGTGCTATTTTTCAATTGGAGTACTAAAGGGCCATGAACTGACCAAGAAATTGGAAAGATCATGGAAGTGTTAGAGAGTCGAAGACATGGGAGGTTACCTAGGAACAAATCAATCCTAGTGTGGGTTGTGTGTGGGTGTGAATAGAAAGTGTATTCCTTGTCTTTGGGATGAAAAATTCTCCATAAGTCAAATAATTTGTATTTCCTAATTAACTGCCTGAACTGTAAGGAGAGTCGCGACACCATCGGGGAGGGGGTAGGGTGGTCAACAGAGTGACGGTCTACGGTAACGGAGAAAGGAACATTAAAGTCTCCCCCTACTAACAGTGTTGTGGGGAGAAATCCCGATAGTTTATTGAAGACCCTCTTAAGAAACGATATTTGGGATTGATTGGGTGCATATAAATTACATAAAGTAATAGGTGTGTTATATAATTTACCAGTTAATATTATAAATCTACCCCATAGATCTAGTATTTCAGTATCAATTTGTAGGGGGCAATTTTTTTAAATTAAAACAGCAACACCACCTCTTTTCCTGTCTTGTGTGGCAGAAAAGATTTTTGGGTAGCGACGTAATACAAAGTTAAAAGATGTTGGGTTTACATGGTGAGTTTCTTGTATGAAAGCTATGTCTACACGACGTAACTTTAATTCTTTCAGTAGTAACCTACATTTTATATCAGTGTTTAATCCTTTGACATTATATGACATTATCCTAGCCATGATATGCAGTCAGGGGGGGAAGAACGTTTATGTAGCAGGGAAAACCCATCTCCCATGTGTAGTATGTTGAAAGCATATATTTGTGTTACCTGTACCAAGTAATTCAGTATCATGTAGTTCGAATTGATGTACTCTGGGATTTGGACAGTCGATCCTTTAGTATTCGACCCATAGAAGTGAATATCCATGACCTTGCGGAAAAGAAGTATATAGGAGAAGAAAAGATAGAAGAACAAAAGAAAAATTATTAGATAACAGTAGCAATAATATACGAGGGAACCCTCAGCAAACCTTCTAGTGTGAGAGAGTATCTCAGTAGATGTATCTGAGGAACACTAGATAAATTCTCACTCCGAGGTATAAGTACCAAGGGAAGAGATGTAGTTCCTCAAAATATGGGAAACACTAACCAGGAGGCCACAAGCGACTATAGAATGCAACTAGGCTCCTAGTGCCTCCCACACCCAACTGTATGTTGAAACTATATGTATATAGAAACTCATATAGTAAAGCAGTAAAAATAGTTGAACTTATGTGATTCTATAATTATCTATTCAGAACAGCTTAAGAACTGTTATAATTTAAATCTAGAATTATCATCATATCTGCAATAACTATTTTTAGCGGTCTTATATAACAACAAACATATAAATTATGTAGATACGTTAGCTACAACATAATATTGAGTATGCCCTGCCAGAGGCTCAAGAAAACATCATGTATAGTGGTGTATCCCCATATGAAGCACTATGAGACTAATGAGAAGAAAGATCTAAGATGGGGCAAAGAAAAGTTCAATCAGGCAAGTCCCGTGGAGAAGATCTCTTGGTGACCGGTGTACGGGATGAAGGTGCCACCTGTCTCCTAGGAGAAACTTTGGACCAGACAGGGGGGAGTGGTGGTGGTGGTGGCAGCAGTTCCCAATTCTGTAGTCTAGGAACTGGAATGTCCATAGTCTCGCAGAAAGGAATTAGATCTTGAGAAGAACTAGTAGCTAGTTTGCCATTCTTTCTAGCAGAGAGGTTAAAGGGGAAGCCCCACCTATAGACAATGTCCTTTTCTCTCAGCAGTTGAAGTAGTGGGCGCAGTTGTCTCCTTTTCTGTAACGTTATCCATGACAAATCAGGCATCAGTTGTAGTTGAGCTCCATCAAAGTCAATATTGTACATGTTTCTTGCTTTGGCCATTATCTCCTCCTTTATAGTGAAATCTGTGACACAGTATATCACGTCTCTTGGTGAGGGGGGATGATCCTTTAGGTCTTAGAGCTCTATGTGCCCTATCAAGCTGTATCTTATTGGACTGGGGGGCCTTTAGGACCATATTGAAGATTGCTGCTAGGGTGACTTTCAAATCTTCTTCTTGGGTGGCCTCGGGTAATCCCCGTATTCGGATGTTGTGTCTGCGGCCCCTATTGTCCAAATCTTCAAGGTGTTTCTGGTAATCACTTAATGCTGCATGTTGTGAAGCAACAGTGGATTGCAGGGACGAGATATAATTTCGTTTGTCGTCGTGGTCCGTTTCAAGAGTGTCCACTCTATGAACCACTGCTCTTATGTCTCCTCTTACTGTCGCTATTTCAGATTTTAATGTAGCTTTCATCTCCGATAAGAAATCCTTGAAATCATTTTTAGTAGGCAGGTGTTGCACATACTCCTTCCAGGAGCCCTCATCTGTAGCAGAAGTATTATCATCACACAATCTGGAAGGATGAGGTGACCTGGGTGTGTTATCCACTCTTTTATGTATGGGAGAGTAGGACCTCAGGTCTCAAGTCCCAAGCATTTGATGTAGAGAGAGAACGTTTAACGTTCGGTGGAGGGACTTAAGGTAATCTTTGTTCCTTAGGATCAGAGATGGATGTTTTTGTAAGACTCTGTGATCTCGAAGATGGCAGAATAGGACCAGGCATATCATATTGAGTGGACTGATATAAGGAGCCTGAGGGTTCTGACGAAGACATATCTGGGTTATGAATGATCATTTGATGAGGAGTAGCTCCATCCATGGTATCAAATGCTGTGATGGTTATAGCAGTTTTAGGAAGGCTTACAGCGGTATCTTCTAAGTCTGTTAGTGGGTGATATCTATTGGAAAGGATGTTAGGCAATTCTTGGGGTGAAGAAAGCGGTGCACCAGATCTTTCATAAGTAATACTGTTTAGAAAGGGGATATCAGGCTGCGTTCCCTTAATTGCTGACAGGGACCGAGATCTTAAAGTCCTTGTGTGATCTGTCGGGTCCTTCTGCTTTTTCTTTTGTCTAACCATAAGAAGATTGTGAAAGCTTCAGCAGATATATTATAGATTCAGGATGCAGTATTCAGGAAAGCCACAAGGATGCAGTCAAGTCCAAAGTGTGAGTTTGTTATATACAGAAATAAACTGTTTCTTTACAGTGCAGTGAAGCTGGAATGCACTTATCAATTCAGCCAGAAGGTGGCAGTATTGGTTCAATTATCCCATTAGCCAATTATCCAATTATCACATTAGCATAGAAATAACAGTACATAAGGGTAAATCCTAGTATGGTTATTTAGATTTAGGCAGAATTCCCAAATTGATGGGTGAAATTCCAGGGAACAGGAATGTATAATGATAGGCTGTGTTGAATAGTGGTTATATCACCTTTCCAAATAAAGCACTTCGTCTTTTTCCTGTAGCAAGGTGATATTATAAAGCAAAAAGGGCTGTAGAACTCTCAATGTCCCTTAGAAGAAGCAGTGTCTTCTATTACAACACTGTGCTTGTATTACTTAGAGATGTCAGCTTATAGTATTTGCAGTGATGTCTGTTCAATTATGGGCAGGCAGAAGAGAAGTGGAGGGGAGTCCCAGTATTTTTATATATGGACCATATGGGGCGCAATGCAGAGTAGAATGTGTCTTTCAGCTTCAGTGTCCCTTATATGTTATAGGCAGCACTGAAATAAACCCCTATATTGTGTAGGTTGCCTGTTCAATTAGTGTCCTAGCAGCAGTCGCTGTACATCTGCGAGTGGCGTTCGCACACGTGCTGCAGGATGGTGGTTCCCTCCCTGTACCTTCTCAGCGTCCGGTCCTCAGGGTGGTGAGTCAGCAGCCCCAGCCTCGGACACTGTCCAGGGAGATCAGAAGCTCAGCAGGAGCAGGGTGTCGGCAATTCAGGTAGGTGAGGGTGGCGGTGGGAGAACTCGCCCTGTTTGCTCCCTCACCCCTCTGTGACTACAGAGAGGATGTGATGCGCTCCTTCACTGCCCGTGTCCAAAGATGGCGGCCGCCCCCGGAGCTCTCGCAGGCCGCAATCAGCAGCATTCTATCTCAGTAAGTCGGGACTCCGGATCTCGGTGGAATAGGTCCGGAACACCTCCGGACCTGGGCTTCGGTGGATAAGAGGGGTAAGAGCGGTGCTGGCAGGGCTAAAAACCACTATATTAGACAGTTAGGTGCGGAGCTCCCAGGACTTGTGTCTTAGTTCATGGACTTCCGGCCACGCCCCCCGCCCTACTATTTTTCATGATTGTGCAACAGATACATTTCTGGTGTCCACATTTGTAATTTCCTTTCATTTTTAACCAGGTAGGTTTTTTCTCCTCCATTGAACTAAAAAGACTGGGAGAAATATACTGCCCAATGGTTTTTGCTTTTCTCGAGATACATTTGTATCCATTTTCGATTGTTTTTATATATTGACTATCATTTGCTACCATTGGCAGATATTTCTCCAATATCTGACAGATTTGTCTGAAGTTTTGGCTGTAATTGGTAGAAAAGATAAGTGTTTTTTTTTATCATTCTGCAATTTATGCTGCTTGTGTTTTTTTATTATCTCCATATATTAACTCTCTCCTATTTCTTTTGCTGGCAATATTTTTTGCTCTTTCTAATGACCATTTTTGGTATCCTCTCTGATGTAATCTTTGTGATATGTCATCCACTTCACGATCAAAGATCTGTGAAGTGGAGCAATTACGCCTGGCCCTTATCATCTCCCCCACCGGTAAGTTTTTAATAACGTGGGGGGGATGACAAGATCCTGCCTGCAGTATAGAGGGTGCTGAAAGTTCCTTATGGTATGTGGAGGTCTCGATCTCGGCATTTGTCACATCACCTCTCAATGTTAGATCCAAAAAATGAATTTCATTTTCGTGACTATGTAATATGAATCTAAGATTACAGGGGTTAAGATTAAGGTACTCTCCAAACTGTTGTATGGTCGGCATAGACGACCCCCCGATAAACAGGAGGTCGTCTATATACCGACCATACCACTGAATACACTGAATTTAGCACAGAGACAGAAAAAAAGGTGGTATATGGTATGCTATTTGCTTGAATTTTGGCCCTTTGCAATGATAATGCCACTGTTAAGCGTATTTTTACGCAGGAAAACCTTTTTTTTTCTTTAATACACCAGCAGGTATATAACGTGTGATATAACACTTAATTTAGCACAGAGGCAGAAAAAAAGGTGGTATATGGTACGCTATTTGCTTGTATGTAGGCCCTTTGCAATGATAAGGCCACTGTTAATCGTATTTTTACGCAGGAAAACCTTTTTTTTTCTTTAATACACCGGCAGGTATATAACGTGTGGTATAACACTTAATTTAGCACAGAGGCAGAAAAAAAGGTGGTATATGGTACGCTATTTGCTTGTATGTAGGCCCTTTGCAATGATAAGGCCACTGAAAAAGCGTATTTTTACTCAGGAAAACTTTTTTTTTCTTTAATACACCGGCAGGTGTATAACGTGTGGTATAACACTCAATTTAGCACAGAGACAGAAAAAAAGGTAGTATATGGTACGCTGTTTACTAGTATTTAGGCCCTTTGCAATGATAAGGCCACTGTTAAGCGTATTTGTACTCAGGAAAAAAAAAAATTCTTTAATACACCGGCAGGTATATAACGTGTGGTATAACACTGAATTTAGCACAGAGACAGAAAAAAAGGTAGTATATGGTACGCTATTTGCTTGAATTTAGGCCCTTTGCAATGATAAGGCCACTGTTAAGCGTATTTTTACGGAGGAAAACCTTTTTTTTCTTTAATACACCGGTAGGTGTATAACGTGTGGTATAACACTGACTTCCAGTTCCCTAAGGTTCATGCAGTTGCTCCTCGAAGAGGAGAAAAACAATCATAATACCTTGGAAGAAAAACTGAAGGCTCAGATACAGGTGACGCAAGGATCTGCCACTGAAGCTGAGTTCTCAGCAAAGGAATTGCAGCTCAAAAACACCATTGAGAGATTCCAGTACCACCTAAAGGAGAGAAAACACAAGCAATTCATTCGTGATTTACAGGACTTTAAGGACAACAAAGTATACGTGTTTCTCTCCAAAAGTGGTACTGGAGAACCTGCAGCTGAGGGGTCCTCGACGGAGACTGATATATCTGACTCCGAAAGGGAACCACAACACAGAAACAAGGGACGAGGTAGAAGTAGGGGTAAAAGAGGAGGGAGAGGGCCAAATAGAGGAGGCCGAGGCGGAGCATCCTCGGAACAAGGTCCTTTTTTAGACAGACACCCCCAATATACCACATACCCGCTACGGAATCGCAACAACTGAATACCTCAGCCTTGCAAATTATTAATTTATCTGATCATAGTCTAACTGAATCAGAGATGTGTCTGTTGAGCAAAGGTTTGGGATTTGTGCCAACTTCAGCATTTAACAAATTCAATTGGGTAAAGGACTTGCATCTCTTTACCAGGAAGTTACATTGGAAAAAGTTTTATGCTAACTGTGAGCGCTGATGTGCTCAGGAATTGGGATTACCAGATGATGTCCTTCGGGGTGCAGATATGCTTGTAGAACTTATGGATGAAGGGGACCGACCCAATGGGTCAGGACCCTTCACACAGCTTAAAAATAAAAGCAAAAAAATGCCACCAATTTCTGTGTTGATGTTTTTCCTAACCTGGTTATTAATGATCTGAACCAGGTGAGATCAGGGGTTCATACCAATTTCTCACATGATGAAATGCAGTCTCTACTGAAGCTTGAAAAGGATAGATCACTTGTGATAAAGCCCTCCGATAAGGGGGGCAATATAGTTATCATGAATCATGACAAATACAGGCAGATGTGCTTTGACCTATTGCTTAATGACACATGTTATGAGATCTTGAGAGAAGACCTGACCACGCAATATCAGCGTGAGCTGGTGGAAATTATTAAAAAAGCCCAAGAGTCGAATATAGTCAGTGAAGAAGAGGCTGACTTTCTGCTACCACGTCACCCAAGGGTGGCAACTTTTTATGCATTACCCAAAATACATAAAGGCACAGTTCCCCTAAAGGGCAGACCAATTGTCTGGGGTGTAGATAATCTCACGCAAAATGTGGGCATATATATGTTGATGCCATTTTGAAACCTTTTGTGTCGGCACTGCCCTCATACACCCAAGACACCACAGATCTTTTAAAAAAACTAGATGGTCTGACCCTTGAGGGGAATGCCTGGTTGGCAAGCATTGATGTCGAGTCCCTTTACTCCTGCATTCCTCATACACGAGGAATAGCAGCGGTACAATATTTTCTGAAAAGTAGAGGTTGTCAGTACCGTGCCCACAGCCAGTTTGTCATTGATCTGCTCCGTTTCACTCTCACCAAAAAATGTTTTCTTTTTGACCGGCGCACCTTCCACCAGCTCAGGGGAACCGCGATGGGGAGCCCCTGTGCCCCCACATACGTGAACCTCTACCTGGGCTGGTGGGAGGAGGTGCTGGTCTTTGGTGAGCTATTGTCTAATTTTACGGAGCAGATTGGGCTGTGGGCACGCTATATTGACGATATTTTCGTCATATGGAATGGCACGAGGGAAGACTTTGTGCTCTTTGTTGAGGCTCTTAATGACAACGAGGTAGGCCTGAGGTTTACTTATGAAATTGCACTAACAGAATTGCCATTCCTGGATGTCCTCATTAAGAAAGACGCAGCAGGGGGTTTGCAGACTACAGTATTCCGTAAGACCACGTCTACAAACTCCCTGTTAGAGTGGCGCAGTCATCATCCTGTGCCACTCAAGCGAGGCATTCCGAAGGGGCAATATCTTAGAATGAAGCGCAACTGCTCCTTCTCAGAGGAATTCAAGATACAGGCCGCGGATTTGCGGCAAAGGTTTCTAGAGAGGGGGTATCCAGACTGGGTTCTTCGTAAGGCTTACCAAGAAACCAGGAGTCTGGATAGGGTAGGACTACTGGTACCGAAACCCCCCAACACTGAATCTGATAAAATCATTAGATTGGTGGCCACTTTTGATGGAGGGACACAAGAAGTAAAACGGATTCTCAATAATCATTGGGAAATTCTTAGGATGGACCCAGACTTGAAGGGTGTCTTGGGTTCACATCCTCAAATTTCCTTCAGAAAGGGCCGAAGCCTCAAGGACAGGCTTGTGAAGAGTCATTATGCGCCTCCTCGGGCACGAGGAACTTGGCTGGATAGGCAAATACAGGGATGCTTTCGATGCAGTGGCTGCATCGCCTGTGAATACATAGAGGTCACAAAGTCCTTCTTCAGTACTAACACCAGACAGGTTTTCTCGATACAAGACTTTATTAATTGTCGCAGCAAAGGGGTCATATACAAAGCCACCTGCAAACGTGGTATGGAATATATCGGTAAGACCATCAGGGAGTTTAGGAGGAGAATAGGGGAACACCTGCGAGACATTAGAAACCTAGCTGACAAACGTTTAGCTAGGCATATTATTTGTCAACATAGAGGAGATGCCCACTGTCTAAGGTTTGTAGGAATGAAATTGATTAGACCTCCAGTAAGAGGAGGGGACTGGGACAAGTTGGTCCTCCAAAAGGAAACTTGGTGGATATTCCACCTACAGACGCAGGCTCCAAGTGGTCTAAATGAAGCCCTGAGCTATGCTTGTTTGCTAGACTAAGGTACCATAATCAACCCCCTCCCAAGTCCTCTATATTCTAAAGGGGTATCTCGCCCCATTGTGATTTTTTACCCAATTCCCTCAATTTTCCCAGATGATTTATCCCTTAGCCCAGGCTATACGTTTCGATGACTATATCCTGTTATCCACTAGTCTGATCTATCTATTCTCTTTTATAAGGCACTGCAGTTTTTAGTGCCTGTATTTGCATGTGATCACTATCAGGGCCTTTGTTGTAAGGCACTGCAACTATTTACTGTCCTTATAAACGTTCTCAGACACTAGCCTGTTGCCGCTGATTATGGCCAAATACCGTTTGTATTTTCTAAGTTGTCGGCAGCACCGCCACGTCACTGGGCGCTGCCTGGCAACGAGGGACGCCCGGTGTCCATAGACGCTCCCCTGGATATGACGCGCAGTCATTGGGAGGAGCGAGAGACACCGTTGCATGCCCTGTTTACGAGCGATGCCCGGAGTCTTATGACACGCCCCCGGAAGTGACGATGAGTCACCGGAAGTGGCGTGTGATGCCGGAGCTCGCGCGCGCTTGAGTTTGAACTGGATACAGATAAATAACCCAGCAGTCCCTGGCATATTAGCCTAGGACACCCGAGGCAGCGCGTCACCACCACTGTGGTGAACGCACGCAGGGAAACCGCCACTGTGGCTCAAAGGGACTTGTATGTGAGTATACACCTGTGGGTGGACAACCACCCCCAGGTACACGGCATAGATAGATAGCATCACTCACCGGACCAGGTATGTGCTATATGCCAATACTCACTAGTCCATGGTTCACTTTATGTTGTTTTATACACTGTGTGTGATTTATTTTCTTATGCCCTCGTGTATTTATTGGTGATACCACTCTTTTTTCCTTGTGTTATTTTAAACTACTGTTGTTATTTGCCTGGTTAACCCCTGAGGAAGCCACCGATGTGGGAGAAACGCGTCGGATGATGCCAGTGCAAGTTACATATATCACCTAGGGACTTCTAGGGTGTAGTCCAAGGGGTAGTTCGGGGCAGGGGTCGCTCTTTTTAGGGCGAGTGCCCCGACAGTCCCTGTGGGAGTAGGGGTAGACCTCACTACATCTCCCCAATAGGGTACACTAGGGACTCTTTACCTGTCCTGGCCCTACTCTCCCATACAACCCTTATACAGACATACATCATCTTAATAGTCTGTCATTCCCTGTGACAGGGCACTAGTCCTCAGTGCCCCTTTTTAAGGGTGTCCTTACACCAAGTTTAAGTGTGTTGTGTTTTTTTTTTTGTTTTAAAGTATCCATTAAAAGCTATATTTTATTAATGTGTACCCCTCTGTGATACATTTAATTTTTCTGGTACTCTTGGTGTCCCATAAGTGGACAATCTGTGAAATTAACACTGAATTTAGCACAAAGACAGAAAAAAAGGTAGTATATGGTACGCTATTTGCTTGTATGTAGGCCCTTTGCAATGATAAGGCCACTGTTAAGCATATTTGTATTCAGGAAAAAAAAAAATTCTTTAATACACTGGCAGGTGTATAACCTGTGGTATAACACTGAATTTAGCACAGAGGCAGAAAATAAGGTGGTATATGGTACGCTATTTGCTTGTATGTAGGCCCTTTGCAATGATAAGGCCACTGTTAAGCATATTTTACACAGGAAAACCTTTTTTTTCTTTAATACACTGGCAGGTGTATAACGTGTGGTATAACACTTAATTTAGCACAGAGACAGAAAAAAAGGTAGTATATGGTACGCTATTTGCTTGTATGTAGGCCCTTTGCAATGATAATGCCACTGAAAAAGCGTATTTGTACTCAGGAAAAAACATTTTTTCTTTAACACACCGGCAGGTGTATAACGTGTGGTATGACACTGAATTTAGCACAGAGACAGAGTAACAGGTGAAAAATGGTAAAAAAAGCACTAAAGTCCACACTAATATGACTTATTTCTGAACAGCAGCAGGACCCAACAGTGCAGCACAACCAAAAAAAAAATCCAGGGATTAAACCCTAAATTGCACTCTGTCACACAATTCTGAGCAGCAGAAGATTTGTGGAGAAAAAAAACTCAATAGAGCTGAAAAATGAGGAGATAAGATGCTTCAGAAAGTTCAGGCAGCTTGGAGATCTGTATGAGGCAGCTGACAGCTATCTGCCCCTCTCTGCTGCAATGCTCAATAACGTGAATAGGAGGTTTAGCTATCAATGATCCTTCTCAGAGTAACAGCACAGCACTGCACTCCTGTCTTTCCCTAATGCTGATGTGAATAGCAGTTGCAGTGTAACCCTGTGGTATGAGCTATGCACACACACACAGTCCCGTCCTCTCCATCTGAGTGCATAGATGAAATGAAGAGAGGTAAGATGGCCTCCGATTATATAGGGCCTGTGACATCACAGGGGTCAGTGAACACTGATAGGCTGCATCTCACATGTGGTTCAGGGTCAGCCCGCCTACCTTCATTCCCGCCACTGTTTCCCGCCCTCGCATAATCCCCTGCCCCATGTACTCACATGTGAATCCGCCATCTTAGCTCTACAATAGCCTGGAACGCTGTAAAATGGAGTTTAATGAAGCAATTTGTGCGATAGAATCATTGCGATACATTTTCTCTTATATCCCCCGTCGATTTCTCCGGTGGACTCTATATACATCTGTCCATGCCTCCTTCCCTCACCTATGTATTGCTCGCATGCACTGCTCACCATCATAAACCACCCAAAGTCACCTCCTTCCATGGTACAGCACAGAAGTCGCTTCATCACTTCACCCAGTCATCTGCTCTCCCTCTTCTTTCTTCTGCTTTTAGCTGCTGAGGACATTGCTCCTAATCCTGGCCCACCTTACACTAATATTTGCTCTTCACTACCTGCCTCTTGCGGAACCACTACAAACTTTAACTGCGCTCTCCTAAACTCTCGATCTGTGTGCAATAAGCTCACCCAGATTCATTACTTATTTCTCACTAATTCTCTTAATCTGCTGGCTCTCACAGAAACATGGATACAACCTTCTAACACTGCTTCTCGCTGCTTTATCTTATGGTGACCTTCACTTTTCCCATACCCCCAGATCTGACACCAGGCATGGTGGAGCAGTTGGGGTGCTTCTAGCCCTACAGTGCACTTTTCAAGTCATCCCCCCATTACCTTCACTCACGTTTCCCTCTTTTGAGGTCCAAACCCTCAGGCTCTTCCGCCCATTGTCTCTCAGAGTGGCGGTCATCTATCGTCCTCCTGGTTCTCCCCAAAGGTTCCTGGATAATTTTGCCACCTGGCTCCCTCACTTTCTTTCCTCAGAAACACCTACACTCATCATGGGTGATTTTAATATCTCCATTGATATCCCAATCTCCTCTTCTGCCTCTCGGCTTCTGTCTCTAACCTCATCCTTTGCCCTTTCACAGCTTACTGACTCTCCCACACACAAGGATGGGAATACACTGGACTTGATCTTCTCTAGACTTTGCTCTGTCTCTAAATTCACTAATTCTCCTTTTGAGCTCTCTGACCACAACCTTCTCTCTTTCTCTATCAGTAACTCCTATCCTCTTCCATAAACACCAGTCAATTTATAGACATTCTACAATCTTCACTATCACCAATCTCTTCTCTCTCCTGCCCTAATCTAGCAGCCAAACATTACCATGACACCCTAAAGTCTACCCTGGATCAAATGGCACCCCCTAAAACACGAACCTCCCGACACAGACGGCAGCAACCCTGGCACATGCTAACAACCCGCTTTCTCAGGCGATGCTCTAGGTGTGCTGAACGTCTGTGGAGGAAAACTAAGACTTCTTCAGACTATCTGCACTATAAATTCATGCTTAAATCCTATTACTCCGCTCTTCATCTCGCCAAACAAACATATTTTACCTTCCTCATCTCCTCTCTGTCTAACAACCCAAAACGCCTTTTTGACACGTTCAACTCTCTCCTTCGGCCTAAAGTACAGACCCCAATCACTGATCTCTGTGCTGAAGACCTGGCCAAATACTTCAAAACTAAAATCGATGACATTCGTGATGAAATCCTCTCCCAGTCCCCTAAAAGTACTGATCCAATTCCCAGCCACGTCTCCTCTTCATCACTCTCAGTTTTTGAGCCTGTAACGGAGGATGAGGTTTCCAGGCTCCTCTCCTCCACCCGCCCCACTACCTGCTCTAGTGACCCCATGCCTTCACACCTCATCCAGTCTCTCTCTCCTGCTATCAGCTGTCACCTAATTAAATCTTTAACCTCTCCCTCTCTTCTGGGGTCTTTCCCTCCTCTTTCAAACACTCTATCATAACCCCACTATTGAAAAAACCATCTCTTGTCCCATCCTGTGCAGCCAACTATCGACCCATCTCAAATCTTCCCTTTATCTCCAAACTCCTGGAACGCTTGGTCTACTCCAGCCTTATCTGCTATCTCTCCGAGAACTCTCTCCTTGACCCCTTACAGTCTGGTTTCCGCTCCCTTCACTCCTCAGAAACGGCCCTAACCAAAGTCACTAACAATCTTCTGATGGCCAATCAAATGGCAATTTCTCTTTACTGATTCTCTTGGACCTGTCTGCGGCTTTTGACACTGTGGATCACCAACTCCTCCTCAGTAGTCTCCGCTCCATCGGTCTCAAGGACTCTGCTCTAGCCTGGTTTTCCTCCTATCTCTCTGGCCGCTCCTTTAGCATCTCGTTTTCTGGCTCTACTTCTTCTCCTCTTCCCCTTGCTGTCAGGGTTCCCCAGGGATCGGTCCTGGGTCCTCTACTCTTTTCACTCTACACATCCCCCATTGGAAAAACAATCAGTAGATTTGGTTTCCAGTACCACCTCTATGCTGATGACACCCAACTCTATACCTCTTCCTCCAACCTCACCCCTGCACTCCAACAGAATACCAGTGACTGTCTCTCTTCTGTCTCAGACATCATGTCCTCTTTATATCTGAAACTAAATCTTTCTAAAACAGAACTTCTTGTTTTTTCTCCATCAACTGATACTGTACCTAACCCTGATATTTCCATCTTGGTATGTGGTACTACCATAACTCCCGGGCAGCAGGCTCGCTGTCTTGGAGTTATACTTGACTCTGATCTTTCTTTCACTCCCCATATTCAGTCCCTTTCACGTTCTTGTCACCTGCATCTCAAAAACATTTCCAGAATCCGCCCGTTTCTCACTACTGAAACTGCTAAATCTCTCATTATTGCTTTGATTCACTCCCGCCTCGACTACTGTAACTCTTTACTAATAGGCCTTCCTTTCTCCACACTCTCTCCTCTCCAGTCCATCCTTAATGCCGCAGCCAGACTCATCTTCCTCTCCAGCCACTACACCGACGCCTCCTCCCTGTGCCAGTCACTACACTGGTTACCAATTCAGTCCAGAATACAGTACAAAATCCTCAGTCTCACAGACAAAGCTCTCCACAATGCTGCACCTCCCTACATCTCCTCCCTCATCTCTGTCTACCATCCTACACGTTCTCTCCGATCTGCTAATGATCTCACACTAACATCTTCTATAATCCGAACTTCTCACTCCCGTCTCCAAGACTTCATTTGTGCTGCACCGGTTCTCTGGAATGCTATATCTCAATCCCTCAGACTCAACAACAACATCCATAGTTTCAAACGTGGCCTGAAAACACATCTCTTCAGACAGGCCTATAACATTCTTTAACCCCTTAAGGACTGAGCCCTTTTTCACCTTAAGGACTCGGCCATTTTTTGCAATTCTGACCACTGTCACGTTAAACATTAATAACTCTGGAATGCTTTAAGTTATCATTCTGATTCCGAGATAGTTTTTTCGAGACATATTCTACTTTAACATAGTGGTAACATTTTGTGCTAACTTGCATTCTTTCTTGGTGAAAAATCCCCAAATTTGATGAAAAATTTGAAAATTTAGCATTTTTCTAACTTTGAAGCTCTCTGCTTGTAAGGAAAATGGATATTCCCAAATTTTTTTTTTATTCACATTTCCAATATGTCTACTTTATGTTTGCATCATAAAATTGACGTGTTTTTACTTTTGGAAGACACCAGTGGGCTTCAAAGTTCAGCAGCAATTTTCAAATTTTTCACAAAATTTTGAAACTCGCTTTTTTTCTGGGACTAGTTCAGGTTTGAAGTGGATTTGAAGGGTCTTCATATTAGAAATACCCCACAAATTACCCCATTATAAAAACTGCACCCCCCAAAGTATTCAAAATGACATTCAGTCAGTGTTTTAACCCTTTAGGTGTTTCACAGGAATAGCAGCAAAGTGAAGGAGAAAATTCACAATCTTCATTTTTTACACTCGCGTGTTCTTGTAGACCCAATTTTAGAATTTTTGCAAGGGGTAAAAAGGAAAAAAATTTACTTGTATTTGAAATCCAATTTTTTTTGAGTAAGCACATATGTCATATGTCTATGTTAATTGTTCGGCGGGCGCAGTAGAGGGCTCAGAAGGGAAGGAGCGACAAATGGTTTTTGGGGGGCATGTCACCTTTAGGAAGCCCCTATGGTGCCAGAACAGCAAAAAAAAAACACATGGCATACCATTTTGGAAACTAGACCCCTCGGGGAACATAACAAGGGGTAAAGTGAACCTTAATACCCCACAGGTGATTCACGACTTTTGCATATATAAAAAAAAATATTTTTTTTCCCTAAAATGCTTGGTTTCCCAAAAGTTTTACATTTTTAAAAAGGGTAATAGCAGAAAATACCCCCCAAAATTTGAAGCCCAATTTCTCCCGATTCAGAAAACACCCCATATGGGGGTGAAAAGTGCTCTGCTGGCGCACTACAGGTCTCAGAAGAGAAGGAGTCATTTTTGGCTTTTTGAAAGCAAATTTTGCTCTGGGGGCATGCCGCATTTAGGAAGCCCCTATGATGCCAGAACAGCAAAAAAAAACTCACATGGCATACTATTTTGGAAACTAGACCCCTCGGGGAACGTAACAAGGGGTAAAGTGAACCTTAATACCCCACAGGGGTTTCACGACTTTTGCATATGTAAAAAAAATTATTATTTTTTTCCTAAAATGCTTGCTTTCCCAAAAAAATTTCATTTTTAAAAAGGTTAATAGCAGAAAATACCTCCCAAAATTTGAAGCCCAATTTTCCCGATTCAGAAAACACCCCATATGGGGGGGAAAAGTGCTCTGCTGGCGCACTATAGGTCTCAGAAGAGAAGGAGTCACATTTGGCTTTTTGAAAGCAAATTTTGCTCTTGGGGCATGCCGCATTTAGGAAGCCCCTATGATGCCTCGACAGCAAAAAACAAAAAAACACATGGCATACTATTTTGGAAACTAGACCCCTCGGAGAACGTAACAAGGGGTTAAGTGAGCCTTAATACCCCACAGGTGTTTCACGACTTTTGCATGTGTAAAAAAAAAAAATTTTTTTACCTAAAATGCTTCTTTCCCAAAAATTTTACTGTTGGCTTGAAATACGACAGGGCTCCAAAGTGAGAGCGCCATGCGCATTTGAGGCCTAAATTAGGGATTGCATAGGGGTGGACATAGGGGTATTCTACGCCAGTGATTCCCAAACAGGGTGCCTCCAGCTGTTGTAAAACTCCCAGCATGCCTGGACAGTCAGTGGCTGTCTGGTAATACTGGGAGTAGTTGTTTTGCAACAGCTGGAGGCTCCATTTTGGAAACCGTGGCGTACCAGACGTTTTTCATTTTTATTGGGGAGGGGAGGGGGGCTGTGTAGGGGTATGTGTATATGTAGTGTTTTTTACTTTTTATTTTATTGTGTGTTAGTGTAGTGTAGTGTTTTTAGGGTACAGTCACACGGGCGGGGGTTCACAGTAGTTTCTCGCTGGCAGTTTTAGCTGCGGCAGAAAATTTGCCGCAGCTCAAACTTGCAGACGAATACTTACTGTAAACCTCCGCCCATGTGAGTGTACCCTGTACATTCACATTGGGGGGGGAGAAACTACAACTCCCAGCATGTACGGTCTATCAGTGGGTCTATCAGTACCGGCTAGCGGTGGGGGGCCGGGATTTGACAGGACGTACTCAAATGTCCTGAGTCCTTAAAGACTCGGAAAAGGGGCCGTTTGAGTACGTCCTGCATCCTTTAGGGGTCAATTGGCCTCAACATTTCCTCAACATATCCCCACACCTCTTGTTTGAATAGTTATTGTGTAATATTATGTCTGATACTTGTCTTTGTTTGCACCCCATAATTGTAAGCGCTGCGGAATCTGTAGGCGCTATATAAATGAAATTATTATTATTATTATTACCCAAGAGGCTTTCACAACCCCTTACATTGTACGATCAATCGCGAGATCGAGCTATAACAAGTGCTGGTAACCCGCTGAACCCCGTTCGTGATACGGATCGGGGATTGCAATTATTTGCCATGAAAGAAGAATTTCAACTAAGTGCGGGTCATAAGCTCGGGTTCATTAAGTCCCTGCCCTTTGTACACACTGCCTGTCTCTACTACCGATTGGATGGTTTAGTGAGGTCCTAGAATTGGCCCCGGCGGGGTAGGCGACGGCCCTGGCAGAGCGCCGAGAATTTTTAAGATCATTGTTGAAATTAGCATTAAGCATGTATTAGCTACTGCTAAACTTCCAAAAATTAAAGGCCCAAGGCCAGAAGCATCAGTGAGGCAAGAAGTTCCTGAAAGACACAGGATGACTCAGGAGCAAGCATTCGCAGTACCCAAGAGGGTTCCATAACCCCTTCACTAAAGATCAATGTTGAAATTTGCATTAAGCATGTATTTTGCTACTGCTAAACATCCAAAAATTAAAGGCCCAAGGCCAGAAGCATCAGTGAGGCAAGTAGTTCCTGAAAGACACAGGATGAGTCAGGAACAGGCATTCGCAGTACCCAAGAGGGTTTCATAACCCCTTACATTTAAAGATCAATGTTGAAATTTGCATTAAGCATGTATTTAGCTACTGCTAAACATCCAAAAATTAAAGGCCCAAAGCCAGAAGCGTCAGTGAGGCAAATAGTTTCTGAAAGACACAGGATGAGTCAGGAGCAGGCATTCACAGTACCCAAGAGGGTTTCATAACCCTAATTGATAACCCAAGAGGGTTTCATAATCATAATTGGGAAATGTTGGTGTAGCAGCATGGTCAATCTACTCTGAGGCATCTGGCATTGGTGGCTGGAAATCCTGGTTTATCCATCCCTGATTCATCTTGACAAACGTCAGTCTCTCCACATTTTTTGTGGACAGAAGAGTTCGCCTTGGGGTGACTATGGCCCCGGCCGCACTAAACACCCGCTCTGATGGCACACTACTGGCCGGGCAGGACAGCTTTTCCAGGGCAAACTCTGCTAGTTGCGGCCATAAATCAAGTTTGGCTGCCCAGAAGTACAGCGGATCTTCAATGTTTGTTGGCATGGCCATGTCAAAGTATGCCACCACCTGCTGGTTCAGGTCCTGCTCCATGTCTACCTACTGCTGATGAGTTGCTTCACTATACGGGTGAAGAAAGCTACTCATCAGCGACTGTAGACTCAGGCTGCTGCTGATTGAGCTGGTACTGCTCCTGCCACCCCTCCCCAGCAGCCATGGCAGTGGGAGGTGAGCGCAGAGGGCCCCCCGAGTCAGACCTGCGAGTGGATGGACCATGTTGCCGATAGGCAACGGCCAACTGACTACGTAGAATCTATCTTTAGTAGGTCAGTTTGTCCTCCCTCTCAGTGGGTGTAAAAAAGGCCCCCATTCTGGGACGGTAGAGAGGGTCCAATAAGGTGGAGATCCTGAAGTCATCCCGCTGACAAATTTTGACAATTCGGGGGTCACTACGCAAGCAACTGAGCATCCATCGTGCCATTTGCGCCAGTGACTCGGAGGGACTACCTGCCTCCATCTCCACTGCATACTGCCACGGTGTGTCTGGGTCCTCTGTCTCACCTTCCTCATAACCCTCTAGCTCCTCTAGCTGCTCCTGCTCCTCCTCTCCTGTCTGATGACTAGAAACATCTCATCCAACCTAAACTGTGTTCCACTCTGCCTCTCATACTCCTCCTCCAGTTCAGCCCCCACAAGGCTCATGTAGCCTTGAGATGTAGGCGCAACGTCTCCATTGCCGTGACCAGCCAACGTTTCAACCATTTATTGTAGGAAATGTAGGAGTGGGATTACGTCATTCGTGGCGTAATCCAGGCGACTTACAAATAATGTGGCTTCCTCAAAGGGCCTCAGCAAACGGCAGGTGTCCCGTATGAGCTTCCACTGGTTCACATTGAAGTTACACAGGGGAGTACTCGTATCTGCTTGGATCATCAAGAAATCGGTGATGGCTCTTCTTTTTGGTATAGTCTGTCCAACATATGGAGGGTGGAATTCCAACGTGTGGCAACATTACAAATAAGACTATGTTGTGGGATACCGTTCTGACGCTGCAGCTCAAGGAGGGTGTGCTTTGCAGTTTACAAGTGGCTGAAGTGCTTGCACAGTTTCCTTGCCATTGTCAGGATGTTTTGCAAATGGGGTGAAGACTTGAGGAAGTGCTTGACAAATAGATTGGACAGGTGTGCCATGCAGGGCGCACGTTTCAAACTTCCTTGTTGCAGCGTGGACACGATGTTCTTCCCATTGTCGGTCACATGGTTCCCATTTCCAGATTTTGTGGAGTAAGCCATACTCGGATTTCTTTACGAATTAATTTTAGCAGTTCCTCCCCTGTGTGACTCCGTTCGCCAAGGCAAACCATGTGAAGAATAGCTTGACACTGCCTTGCCCTACACACATGGTACGATGAAGGGCCACCGAGATTTCTACGTGCAGTGGAGGCAGAGGACACGGTGGAGGATGAGAAGGCGGAGTCGCACACTGACACAGGACCAACTGCCTGAGAGCGAGAGCGTGGAGGAGGAAGCGGTGTGACCTGTCCAAGTTGCTGTTGTGGCTGTGCAGAAACCACATTTACCCAGTGGGCCGTAAAAGATAAGTATTGTCCCTGCCCATAGTTACAGCTCCACACGTCGGTGCTGCTGTGCACTTTTGAACACAACGACATGCTCAAGGACTGGCCCACCTTCTCTTGTACAAACTTATGCAGGACTGGTACTGCCTTACTCGCAAAGAAATGACGGCTTGGGACACTCCACCTCTGCTCGGCACAAGCCATCAATTCTCTGAAAGGAGCAGAGTCCACCACTTGAAAAGGGAGGGACTGCAGCACCAGCAACTTGGACAGGAGCACATTCAACTTCTGCATCGTTGGATGAGTGGGCGCATACTGTTGTCTCTTGGACATGGCTTTGCCGATGGATTGTTGGCGGAATCGCTGACTAAAAGCGGGAGAAGCGACAGAAGGAGGGTTTGACACACAGCTCCCTTCGGCTGAGATGGTGGAGCCTTGGCTGGATGAAGGAGGGAGCGGATGGCCACTGGGTGATGCAGCAGGTTTGACCACTACATTGGAGCCACGGTTCTCCCAGGCTGCTTTATGGTGGTGAAGCATGTGTTGTCGCAGGGCCATGGTGCCGACATTGGGACCCGGGCCACGCTTTACCTTCTGCCGACATATCTTGCATGTGGCTAAGTGAACCTCTTCCAGATGCCTGATGAAAAACTGCCACACCACAAAGTAGCTGATTTTCCCACCTACAGTCCGCGCTAATTGACTGCTACTGTTGCCATCCCCAGGAACCCCTGTTCCACTGACTCCCGGAAAGGTAGACTGGCGCGAAGCAGGTGGTCTCCCCCAGGCACGTTTGGCTCCAGAATTTCCACTCCTGCCACCATGCTGACTGCCAACCATGCTACCGCTCTGCTGGCTCAGCTGCTGCCTCGAGGGCAACCTGCAACTCTCTTCTCCTGATGATGATGAAGCCCCTTCTGCACCCGGCTCCCAATTGCGATCTGCTTCATTATCATCAGCAGTTGTCTGTACGTCACTGATATCCTCCTCAGGTTCCCCAACAGTGTCAGCTTCAGGAGCAACACCGCCTCTCATGTCACTCTCCGCATCACTGCTTGGCCGCCTAGCGGAGCAAGCGGCGCATGTCTCCTCCCCTTCTTGGCTGGGCAGTATCTGCTGATTGTCCTCTATTAGATCATCCTCAGTGAATAGTGGAGCTGAACACACAGCATAAGATACTTCTCTAGGAGAGGGAACAGCATAGGACAAAGGCAATGGGAGGACAGGGACTGATCACGGGCCATGCCAACTGAGGGTTGTGTCTGAGGAACCCACCGACTGTTGACTTGGGGTGTCAGATGTCACTTGTGATGAAGTGGATGAGCGTGTTAACCAATCGACAACGGCAGATGGGTTGCTGGTCGAGACACGACCGCTGGCTGATAACGGGACCTCAGGCCTCTCGCTGCGACTCCTGCTGCTCGCCCCTAGTCTGCTGCCAACTCTGCCTGAAGTATTTAGGCCTCTCCCACTCCTCTGTGCACGTCCTGGCACTTCTCTGCCTGACATACTTAGTGCGTATATGAGGGTATTACAATACGCTACACTACTCTTTAAACAGTATTTGTCTTGAACAGCAGCAGGTGAATACTTATGGCTGTCCTTTCACAGTATGTAGGCCCTTGACAGATTAACAGGTCCAAAATGGTACACTACTTGGATGTACGTATGCGGTATGCACTGATGAAGGCAGAAATATGCACAACAATACGCAGAAAAAAATCTGTATTTTTGTAAAACACCAGTCGGTGAGTACTATTGTTTGGACTTTCACAGTATGTAGGCCCTTGACAGATTAACAGGTACAAAATGGTACAATACTTAGATGTACGTATGCGGTATGCACTGATGAGGGCAGAAAAATGCGCTACAATGAGCCTAAAAACTCTGTAATTTTTGTAAGACACCAGACGGTGAATACTATTGTTTGGACTTTAACAGTATGTAGGCCCTTGACAGATTAACAGGTCCAAAATGGTACACTACTTAGATGTACGTATGCGGTATGCACTGATGAGGGCAGAAATATGTGCAACAATACGCAGAAAAAAATCTGTATTTTTGTAAAACACCAGCCTGTGAGTACTATTGTTTGGACTTTCTCAGTATGTAGGCTCTTGACAGATTAACAGGTACAAAATGGTACAATACTTGGATGTATGTATGCGGTATGCACTGATGAGGGCAGAAAAATGCGCAACAATACGCCGAAAAAAATCTGTATTTTTGAAAAACAGGAGGTGATAACTTTTGCCAGGACTTTCCCTGTATCTAGACTTGTTACAGATACAGAATAGTAGACTGCTTTAATGTAGGCACGTGGTATGCACGTATGAGAGCAGACAAATGCACTACAGTCTGCTGAAAAACAACTTATTTGTGAACAGCAGCAGGACCCAACAGTGCAGCACCACAAAAAAAAGAAAACAGGGATTAAACCCTAAATTGCCCTCTGTCACAGAGTGTTAGGAATGGTGTGCTTTGGTTTTTATACAGTCTTCACACAATTCTGAGCAGCAGATGATTTGTGGAGCAAAAAAAGCAGTGAATAGCGCTGAAAAATGAGAAGATAAGATGGTTCATATAGTTCAGGCAGCAAACAGGCAGATCTGTATGAGGCAGCGAACAGCTATCTGCCTCTCTCTGATGAAATGCTCAATAACGTGAATAGGAGGTTTATGTATTGTAAGATCCTTCTCAGTGAGAACACCAAAGCATTGCACTCCTGTCTGTCCGCAATGCTGATGTGACTTGCAGTTGCAGTGGTACGCTGTGGTATATGCAATTCACACACACGCAGTCCCGTCCTCTCTCTGTATGAGTGCATGCACGAAATGAAGAGAGGCAAGATGGCTGGCGATTATATAGGGCTGTGACATGGGGTCAATGAATGCTGATAGGCTGCATCTCGCATGTCATTCAGGGTCATCCCGCCTACCTTCATTCCCGGCGCAGTTTCCTGCCCTCCCATAATCCCCTGCCCCATGTACTGACATGTGGATCCGCCATTTTAGGTCTCCTTTAGCCTGGAACGCTGTAAAATGGAGTTTAATGAAGCGATTCACGCGAGCGAATCGCATTCGTTGCGAATCAAATTTTTCATGAAATTTGCAACGAATTCGGGTTCGTCAGCTTCGATTTGCTCATCTCTACCCCATACGTTCGGTGTGGTTGGAGGCTGATTGCTGTCGTCAATCCGTAAAGCTTCATC
This sequence comes from Hyla sarda, assembly GCF_029499605.1. Lineage (NCBI taxonomy): Eukaryota > Metazoa > Chordata > Amphibia > Anura > Hylidae > Hyla > Hyla sarda. The sequence continues at coordinate 41,314,247 of NC_079197.1, read as the reverse complement.
TTTATAGTTTCTTTTCTGGTCATTACATACACCTTGTTACAGTCAGTTTGATCTCGCCATTCCAGGTAAGCTTTAAGCCGTCTCTTTACATGCCTTTCGTACGTTACACGCTCCCATGAGAGAGAGGCTGCCCGACAATCCTCGAGCCTTCATATTGTTGTCATTCCTTTGTACATTACAAACGTTCTTGTTTGGGGCAGATTGTATCATCAATCCACGAGCCTCTTGTCATTTGTTTTTGTACAGTACATACGGCCCTGTTAGAGGCAGATTGCTTGACAATCAACGAGCCTCATGTTTCCGTTTCTGCGTTTCATACGATTCTGTCCGAGGCAAATTGCACTGTCAGTCCACGAGCCTCATGTTGTTTCCATTTCTGCATTACATATGATTCTGTCTGAGGCAGATTGCACTGTCAGTCCACGAGCCTCATGTTGTTGTCATCTCTATCTTCCTCTTATGTTTGTTACTATGCGTCTGATTGTGGTCTTAGTTGTACACGTCTTAGTGTTAAGTTCTTTAATGTGGGTTCAGCTTGCTCATGTCTTGTCATGTGTGTACCTGTTGGGAAATTTGCCCTTATCGGTCTTTTTAACCTGCTGGTCATGTGTATTTTCTTTTGCGATAAGCCTCAGGGCACAGCAGTAATAATCTTCCTTAGGCTTGCAAGTATGAGGAGACTGCCTTACTGGTACACGAAATCTCAGGTTAAGTATGTTATATCCTTTTATGTTTTTTCTATGCGGGTTTGTTGTTGTCACTTTATGTATGGCAGGGTTCAATAGGATCACTTATATGTGTAGCTTGGGACACTTTTCAAATCTTCTTCTTCTGGCACTACCTATCTAAATACCTACTGACGTCTGTGTTTTGGCCACTTTTCTAACCGACTCATTGTACCTTCTGTCTATCTAGCACTTCAACATTTTCTATATTTGACACTTGGGTTACCTTTATCCATGCGAACCCTGGTAGTACCATTCTGGTAGGCGCTATGAGTCCAGTGGTATATCCAGAAATTCTATCTTGGCTTCGGCTCCATAACAGCTGAGCCAGCTTCTTGGTAGGGGATTCTCTTTGTCAATTATCACTTAGATGTTAAGTAAGTTAGGGCACTGTTATCGCTCTGTTCCATTGACACGTTCCAACCTCCAGCTGTTAACTGGAACATTTTGTCTGTTATCTTGGGTTCACATGACGTAGGTTATGCTTAACCATTAATTCATGTATTACCTAACTGAGGTATTTTTGCCCCCTTCTTTAGGATACCTTTCACGCACACCCCAGGCCTAATTATTCATGCAAGTGGTACTCTACTCACGGTACATGTAACCCGACCACAATTGGAGGTTAGCTGAAACAGTTAACCTAATTTGTGGGAGGAGTCTTGTCTTTATATACCCACCTGATCCACTCGGGTGCTGTCGGCAGCATGCAAGATGTCCCCACCCTCCCTCCCCTTTTTTCTACAGTCACTCTCAGGGTATCCCCTTCTTTAGGATACCCTTCACGCACACCCCAGGCCTAATTATTCATGCAAGTGGTACTCTACTCACGGTACATGTAACCCGACCACAAATAAAGATAAGTCATGTTTTTTTGCCTCAGCGAAGGAAGTGAATGAGTGGCTGGAAAAGGAGGGGATCAAGTAAAATGTAAAAAATGAACTTTTTCTGTAAATAAGTAACTTAAGGGACTAAAGGTATAGGCTAGCTGGCTGACCGGGTGGGGCCTCAAGATAGAGGATTGGCGGAAAAAGTTTTTGGCAATGCCGAGGGGGGGCGCTAAGGTTGGCAGAAGGGTGTTTTTTCTTTTTTTCTCTTTTTTCAGACACCTGAATGAAGGTACTGATTTGGAATGTAAGGGGGCTGGTGGATAGGGTGAGACGAGCAACAATTTATAAAGTAATTGTGAAACACTTACCAGGTATTATTTGTTTGCTAGAGACACATTTGACAAAAGATAAAATACACATTTTGCAGAGGAAGTGGGTTATAAAACAATTTCATTCAGTACACACTTGCTACTCTAGAGGGGTAAGTGTGCTAATACATAAAGGGTTGAAGCTAGAGGTGTTAAATTCAAAAATAGATAAATAAAAGAGGTATGTATTTTTGGTGTTAAATTGGCAAGGAAAAAGATTGCTGTTCGCTTTCGTCTATGTGCCACCCCCCTTTTCACTAGAAATATTTCAGGAATTATGCAGGTTTGCTAATGATAAAGGAGGCATTCCAATTATGGTAATGGGGGATATCAATGCAGTAATGGATGGAGGAAAAGATAGATTAAGGATAGGAAGGTAAAATCCGAATGGTGGGATAACGGGACTAAAGAGAATGGTGGAGGAATTAGAATGGGTGGATTACTGGAGAGAGAGGAATCCGGAATTAAGGACATTTTCGTGCTACAATAAATCCAAGGAAACACTATCCTGCATAGACATGATAATTGGAGATAGGGAGGTTATGCCATGGGTAGAGGGTATTAAATACGAGTCACGGAGTATATCTGATCATACACCGGTAATGCTTCAAATGGTGAACAGAAAAACCCACCAGATAAGTATGAGAATAGATCCATTTTGGATAGAAGTATAGGGGGAGGACAGTGAGATAGGGGACAAAATAAAAGCATACTTTGAGATTAATTATGGCACAGCTCCGGAGGGGATGGTTTGGGATGCTTTTAAGGCAGTACTGCGAGGTATTTGTAAGGAGAGAATAGTAAGGATGAAAAAAAGATCAAAGAAAGAAGAAGAGATGGTAAATAAAGAAGAAGAAGCAGAATAGCGCTTTGTAGTAACAGGGTTGGAAAATTATAAAAAAAAGAATGGGAGAAGTAGTAGGGAGGTATAAAGAAATCTTAACATCGGGAGCAAGGAAAACACTGTTCCAGGCAGAAAAGAAGAAATATCTAGAAGGAGGGAAGCCAGGAAGGTGGTTGGCTAGGTTTATAGAAGAAGGAAAAGGAAAAATACAATAGCAGATGTTGAAGACAAAAAGCGGCGGATAGTGAAAAAACAAAAGGAATAATTCAAGTATTTTTAGAATTCTACGAAGAGTTATATACATCACAGGTAAAAGTAGAGCAGGAAGAAATGCGGAAATATGTGGAGGGATGTGAGCTACCAAAACTAACGAAGGAAGCAGTAGAGATGTTAGAGGGAGAGATTGCAGAAAGTGAAGTATGGAAGGTGGTAAAAGAGGCACCCAGATCAAAGGATCCGGGCCCGGATGGGATACCATTCGAGCTGTATAAAAAGCATGTGAGTATTTTAGTTTCCAGGTTAGTGAAATTATTTAAAGATATTCTAAAAAGAGGAATACTGACCCCCTCAATGAAGGAAGCAGTAGTAACGCTAATTCTTAAACCTGGAAAAGATGAATGCGAGCCAGATGCGTATGGGCCCATCTCGCTGCTGAATACCGATACGAAGATATTGGCAAAGGTTTTAGTGCTGAGATTGGCGAAGGTAATGCCCTTATTAATCTTGAAAGATCAATGTGGATTTATGAGTGAAATAACTATGGCAGATGATGTGAGAAGATTGTTCGGGAACTTGCAGATGAGAAAGGGGGAGGGGGACTGCTCCATCCTGTCATTGGACGCTGTTAAAGCCTTTGACTTTGGTGGAGTGGTCCTACCTCTGGACAGTGATGAGGGGATACGGGTTTGGGGAAGGATTTATGAAATGGTTGGGAATTTTGTATGATTCCCCTAGGGCAGTGGTTCTGATAAATGGTGTGCAATCAGAAGGATTCCAACTGACTAGAGGAGCCAGACAAGGCTGTCCTCTGTCCCCCCATATCTTTGCCCTATATATCGAGCCATTGGCAATAAGGATAAGAAATAATGAGAGGTTAGGGGGGTTTGGATGTCGGGGGACAGAGGACAGAGTATCACTTTTTGCGGATGATATATTGCTCTAAATCCGGAATATGCAGCAGACATTGAAGGAGATTATAGAGGTAATAGAGGAAGTATAAATTGGAATAAAACTGTACCATGCCATTAGATAAGCAAATGTCCCATGAGAGACTGAAGATAAAAGATGGAGAGGATGTTTAAAGGGTTACTCCGCACCTAGATATCTTATCCCCTATCCTAAGGATAGGGGATAAGATGTCAGATCGCCGGGGTCCCGCTGCTGGGGCCCCCGGGATCTCGGCTGCGGCACCCCGCTATCATTCACAGAGTAGACTCGCTCCGTGCATAATGACCAGCGATACAGGGGCCGGAGCATCATGACGTCACGACGCCGGCCCTAGTGATGTCACGGCCCGCCTCCTTAATGAAAGTCTATGGGAGGGGCGTGATGGCCACCACGCCCCCTCCCATAGACTTGTATTGAGGGGCGGGCTGTTATGTCACGAGGGGGCGGAGCCGTTATGTAACAATGCTCCGGCCCCTGTATTGCCCGTCATTACGCACGGAGCGAGTCTGCTCTGTGCAGTAATGATAGCGGGGTGCCGCAGCCGAGATCCCGGGGTCCCCAGCAACGGGACCCTGGCGGTCTGACATCTTATCCCCTATCCTTTGGACAGGGGATAAGATGTCTAGGGGCGGAGTACCCTTTTAAGTATTTAGGAATAAATGTAGGTAAGCAAGTCCAAAAATATCCAGAACTAAAAGTCTGGCCCATCCTAAGAAAAATAAAAGTGAAAATAAAAATCTGGCTAGGTTTACCACTTAGTATATAGGATTGGCTTACTGAAGAGGATAATTTTACCCCAGATATTGTTTATGTTGACCAATAGTCCGATATGGTTAGGAGAACAAATTTTTAAGACAATTGAAACCATGGAAAGAGAACTTGTCTGGAAAGGGAAAAAAACAAGAATGAAATTAAGTTATCTAAGTAGAGAGGTAAATAATGGTGGACTAGTTGTTACAGATTTTAGACTATATTATATAGCAGCACTGTTGAGGTATGTAAAGAAATGGAAAGAAACAGATGTCTATGATAATATGATTAAAGGAAAAAAAGATACGTGTGAGAATTCCTTGAATCCAAGTTGGGTGGAAAGGATCCCATAGAGGAAATGGTGGGTAAAGTATGGGAACAAATGAAAAAAGTAATGAAGGTGAAAGGTTCATTTGCATATACAAGGGTATTTAATAACACGAGATTTAAAGAATTAGAGGGGCAGGAATGGCAATTTTGGAGTAAATATAATTTAAAATTTGTAGCACAATTTTTTGAAGAAGAGAAATTTAGAACGTTTGAGGATTTGAGCGCACAGTATAAAATTCCTAGTAATATGATGTCACTATTTAGGTATGCACAGTAAAGAGAGGCAGTCAAAAAAATAGATAGGAAAGAGGAGTTGAGAATTAATGACTGCCCGATAATGAAGGTTTTAAGGGAGGGCACAGATAAAAAAAACAATTTCTAAGATGTATAAAATAATGGTGGAGAAAGGGAGAAAAGCACTTTAGCACAAAAGAGTGGGAGAGGGATATAGGGCAAATAACAGAAAGGGAATGGAGGGGGATTTGGGAAGGGAACTCGAATATTATTAAAAATAGTTCACATAGAGTTACACAATTTTTTTATAACACATAGATTATATTATACGCCACAACTCCTGGGAAAAATAGATAAACGGAAAAAATACAAATGCCCAAGATGTGAGAATGAGGGAATAGAGTTCTTCCATAGGTATTACGAGTGTCCTGTGCTTAAAGAATTCTGGATGAAGGTGGTAAGGATGATAGAAGGAAGGCTAGATTTAAAGGAAGGAGATAAATTGATATCTTGGTTATTAGGGGGAGTAAGAATGGAAGGAAGAAAAACAGACAAGATATTAAGAGGGAAAGGGCAATTTGTAACAAGACTATTGGTGGCAAGAAAGTGGATGTCTAAAGTTCCAAATATTGACAAACTTAAAGCTACAATAAGCAAGATGATAAATTTAGAGTTCTGTTGGGCAACTAAGGCCAGGTGTTTGGCTAAGTTCCACTTGATTTGGGATAGGGGGATTGAAGGTATGGCAGAGAAAGAAAGATTGTGTTCGGTGGAGATAAGGTTGAAATGCTATCTAATAAAAAATCTTTTTTTTTTCTGCCCTTCTGCCACGGGGTGGGATAGGGGTTGGGTGGAGTGGGTGCGGTTATCATATATATTTTTGTAAGGAGAAGTGCTCTGTCCGTCCAAAGCCAGTAACAAACACAAGATGGATAGGTACTGTATCCTTTTCTCCTTTCCTCTTTTCTCCCTTGTTGTTTTTTTTTTTTTTTCTGGTTTTCTCCTCGTTTTGACTCTTCTCCCTCGTTCCTCATTAATTGTAGGAATTGAATGTAAGTAGTCCCCCCCTAAAAAAAATTTAAAATAAAGAAAAAATAGGTAAAATGCTCTTTCAAAGATCCTCCCCAAAGTTGTTGATCCTGGAGGGTGCGTAATAAACGCATTGGCAGGGGAGCACAAGTAGTCAGGGAGGAGTAGGCTGTGAAGACGCAGCGTTCTTTGCTGGCAAGGGGAGGAAATTTGTAAATAATAAACTAATGGAGGGGAAGGAAAAAAATTCTATAATAAGGGGACTGAAGGATGATTGAGATCATGAGAGTGAGGAAGGAGGAGAGAGGGAGGAAATTAATGGTGCGGTTAGGTTTTGAGTAAGAGGTGGATTTTGAGAGAGGGAGGAGCCAAATGTTATTTTCTTGCTTTGGTTTTAGTGATAGGAAGGTTATTAAGGGGGGGAGGAGAGGTAGTACTAGATAAGGAAAAAGGAATATTGAGATGGCGAGGGTCTGACAGGTCACTGGAACCGGATGGAAGAAATGTATAAAGGGGGGGAAGGGTAAAAGGGAAAATTTTGTTGAAGTGTTGATAATAGACAAAGAAAAATGGAAATGTGATTTTAAATAGAATGTATAATCGATGTTGAAATAATGGGAAAAAAAGAGGAGGACGATGACGCAGGAGACTGGATGAGGAAGACAATGACGGAGGAACAAGGAGAAGGAAGATGACAGAGAAACCTGGAGGAGGAGGACGGTGAGGGAGGAATCTGGAGCAGGAGGACGATGATGAAGGAGGATGGATGAGGAGGACTATGACGGAGGAGACTGGAAAAGCAGGACGATGAATGAGGAGCCTGGAGGTGCATTAAGGAGGAACTTGGAGGAGTAGGAGGACGATGACGGAGGATCATGGATGAGGATCATGGATGAGGAGGACGATGACGTAGAAGACTGGATGAGGAGGACGATGACGAGGGAGCCTGGAGGAGAAGGAAGATGACGGAGGAACCTGGAGAAGGAGGACTATAACGAAGGAGGACAATGATGCAGGAGACTGGAAAAGCAGGACGATGACTGAGGAATCTGGAGCAGGAGGACGATGATGGAGGAATCAGAAGGATGAATACGATGAAGGAGGAACCTGGATGAGGAGGATGATGACGGAGAAGACTGGAAAAGCAGGACGATGACGGAGGAGCCTGGAGGTGCAAGAAGGAGGAACTTGGAGAAGGATGACGATGACGGAGGAATCTGGTGCAGAAGGACAATGACGGAGGAAACAGAAGGAGGAGGACGATGAAGAAGGAACCTTGAGGAGGAGGAAGATGACGGAGGAGCCTGTAGGAGGAGGAGGATGATGAAGGAACCTGGAGCAGGAGAACAATTACGGAAGAATCAGAATGAGGACGATGAAGGAGAAACCTGGAGGAGGAGGGCGATGAAGGAGGAACCTGTAGGAGGAGGAAGATGACGGAGGAGCCTGTAGGAGGAGGAGGGTGATGGAGGAATCTGGAGCAAGAGGACGATGACGAAGGAGGATGGATGAGGAGGACTATGACGGAGGAGACTGGAAAAGCAGGACGATGACGGAGGAGCCTGGAGATGCAAAAAGGAGGAACTTGGAGGAGGAGGACGATGACGGAGGATCATGGATGAGGATCATGCATGAGGAGGACGATGACGTAGAAGACTGGATGAGGAGAATGATGACGGAGGAACCTGGAGGAGAAGGAAGATGACGAAGGAACCTGGAGAAGGAGGACTATAATGAAGGAGGAGGACAATGACGGAGGAGACTGGAAAAGCAGGAAGATGACGGAGGAATCAGAAGGAGGAGGACAATGAAGGAGGAACCTGGATGAGGAGGATGATGAAGGGAAAGGTTGGGAAAGCAGGACGATGACGGAGGAGCCTGGAGGTGCAAGAAGGAGGAACTTGGAGGAGGACGATGACAGAGGAATCTGGAGCAGAAGGACAATGACGGAGGAATCAGAAGGAGGAGGATGATGAAGAAGGAACCTGGAAGAGGAGGAAGATGACGGAGGAGCCTGTAGGAGGAGGATGATGATGAAGGAACCTGGAGCAGGAGGACAATTATGGAAGAATCAGAAGGAGGATGATGAAGGAAAAACCTGGAGGAGGAGGACGATGAAGGAGGAACCTGGAGGAATAGGAAGATGACGGAGGAGCCTGTAGGAAGAGGACGGTGATGGAGGGATCTGGAGCAAGAGGACGATGACGAAGGAGGATGGATGAGGAGTACTATGATGGAGGAGACTGGAAAAGCAGGACGATGACGGAGGAGCCTAGAGGCGCAATAAGGAGGAACTTGGAAGAGGATAACCGTGGAATCTGTAAAAGGGGATGATGACGGAGGAATCAGAAGGAGTTGGATGATGAAGGAGGAACCTGGAGAAGGAGGAAGATGACGGAGGAGCCTGTAGGTGCAAGAAGGTGAAACTTGGAAGAGGAGGACGATGACAGAGGAATCTGGAGCAGGAGGACAATGACGGAGGATTCAGAAGGGGGAAGACAATGACGTAGGATCATGGATGAGGAGGATGATGACGCAGGAGACTGAATGAGGAGTACGATTACGGAGGAGCCTGGAGAAGAAGGAAGATGACAGAGAAATCTGGAGAAGCAGGACGATGACGGAGGAATCTGGAGCAGGAGGTCGATGATGAAGGAGGATGGATGAGGAGGACGATGACGGAGGAGACTGGAAAAGCAGGACAATGATGGAGGAGCCTGGAGGTGCAAGAAGGAGGAACTTGGAGGATTAGGACAATGGTGGAGGAATCTGGAGGAGAGGAAGATGACAGAGGAACCTGGAGAAGGAGGACAATAACGAAGAAGTATGGATGAGGAGGACAATAACGGAGGAGACTGGAAAAGCAGGACTATGATGGAGGAATCAGGAGCAAGAGGACGATGACGGAGGAATCAGAAGGAGGAGGATGATGAAGGAGGAACCTGGAGGAGGAGGAAGTTGATGGAGGAGCCTTTAGGAGGACAATGACGGAGGAGGATGGATAAGGAGGGCGATGACGGAGAAGACTGGAAAAGCAGGATGATGACGGAGGAGCCTGGAGGTGCAAGAAGGAGGAACTTGGAGGAGGAGGACGATGACGGAGGAATCTGGAGCAGACAGACAATGACAGAGGAATCAGAAAGAGGAGGACGATGAAGAAGGAACCTGGAGGAGGAGTAAGATGACGGAGGAGCCTGTAGGAGGAGGATGATGAAGGAGAAATCTGGAGCACTATGACAATGACGAAGGAGGATGGATGAGGAGGACAATGACGGAGGAGCCTGGAGGAGAAGGAAGATGACGGAGGAACCTGGAGAAGGAGGACGATGAAGGAGAAATCTGGAGCACTAGGACAATGACGAAGGAAGATGGATGAGGAGGACGATGATGGAGGAGACTGGAAAGGCAGGACGATGACGGAGGAGCCTGGATGTGCAAGAAGGAGGAACTTGGAGGAGGAGGAGGACAATGACGCAGGAGACTGAATGAGGAGTACGATGACAGAGGAGCCTGGAGGAGAAGGAAGATGACAGAAAACCTGGAGAAGCAGGATGATGACGGAGGAAGATGGATGAGGAGGACGTTGACGGAGGAGACTGAAAAGGCAGGACGATGACGGAGGAGCCTGGAGGTGCAAGAAGGAGGAATTTGGAGGAGGAGGACGATGACGCAGGAGACTGAATGAGGAGTACGATGACAGAGAAACCTGGAGAAGCAGGACGATGACGAAGGAAGATGGATGAGGAGGACAATGACGGAGGAGACTGGAAAGGCAGGACGATGAAGGAGGAGCCTGGAGGTGCAAGAAGGAGGAACTTGGAGGAGGAGGACAATGACGCAGGAGACTGAATGAGGAGTACGATGACAGAGGAGCTTGGAGGAGAAGGAAGATGACAGAGAAACCTGGAGAAGCAGGACGATGACGGAGGAATCTGGAGCAGGAGGACGATGACGAAGGAGGATGGATGAGGAGGACGATGACGGAGGAGACTGGAAAAGCAGGACAATGATGGAGGAGCCTGGAGGTGCAAGAAGGAGGAACTTGGAGGGGGAGGACAATGGTGGAGGAATCTGGAGCAGGAGTACGATTACAGAAGAATCAGAAGGAGGACAATGAAGGAGTAACCTGGAGGAGGAGGAAGATGACGGAGGAATTTGGAGAAGGAGGACGATTACAGAGGAAAGAGAAGATGGACAATGACGGAGGAGACTGGAGAAGCAGGACGATGACAGAGGAGCCTGGAGGTGCAAGAAGGAGGAACTTGCAGGAGGAGGAGGACGATGACAGAGGATCATGGATAAGGATCATGGATGAGGAGGACGATGATGGAGGAGCCTGGAGGAGAGGAAGATGATAACGGAGGAACCTGGAGAAGAAGGACGATAATGAAGAAGGATGGATGAGGAGGACAATGATGGAGGAGACTGGAAAAGCAGGACGATGATGGAGGAATCTGGAGCAGGAGGACGATGATGGAGGAATCAGAAGGAGGAGGAATCAGAAGGAGGAACCTGGAGGAGGAGGAAGATGATGGAGGAGCCTTTAGGAGGATAACGACGGAGGAGGATGGATGAGGAGGACGATGAAGGAGAAGACTGGAAAAACAGGATGATGACGGAGGGGCATGGAGGTGCAGGAAGGAGGAACTTGGAGGAGGAGGACGATGACGGAGGAATCTGGAGCAGACAGACAATGACGGAGGAATCAGAAAGAGGAGGACGATGAAGAAGGAACCTGAAGGAGGAGTAAGATGACGGAGCAGCCTGTAGGAGGAGAATGATGAAGGAGAAATCTGGAGCACTAGGACGATGACGAAGGAGGATGGATGAGGAGGACGATGTCGGAGGAGCCTGGAGCAGAAGGAAGATGACAGAGGAACCTGGAGAAGGAGAACGATGAAGGAGAAATCTGGAGCACTAGGACGATGACGAAGGAAGATGGATGAGGAGGACGATAACGGAGGAGACTGGAAAGGCAGGACGATGACTGAGGAGCCTGGAGGTGCAAGAAGGAGGAACTTGGAGGAGGAGGACGATGAATGAGGAATCATAAGGAGGAGGACGATGAAGGAGGAACCTAGAGGAGGAGGAAGATGACATGGAATTTGTAGAAGGAGGACGATGACAGAGTAAAAAGGAGAAGATGGACGATGACGGAGGAGATTGGAAAAGCAGGACGATGACGGAGGAGCCTGGAGGTGCAGGAAGGAGGAACTTAGAGGAGGAGGACAATGACGGAGGAATCAGAAGGAGGATGATGACGGAGGATCATGGATGAGGATGACGCAGGAGACTGGATGAGGAGGACGAAGATGGCGGGACCTGGAGAAGGAGGATGATGACAGAGGAATCTGGAGCAAGAGGACGATGACGAAGGAGGATGGATAAGGAGGACGATAATGGAGGAGACTGGAAAAGCAGGACGATGACGGAGGAGCCTGGAGGTGCAAGAAGGAGGAACTTAGAGGAGGACGATAACGGAGGAATCTGGAGCAGGAGGACGATGACGGAGGATTCAGAATGAGGAGGACGATTGTCACGATCACACCCTATCGTCCAGCTAAGACGCTAGAGAGAGTGTGATGGTGCAAGGGTTAAAGCCGCCAGACCTCATTTATACACCCCATTTCACTTTTGGAAAACATTACTGGTTCAGTCACAGGTAAACAATTATCAATCCCCTGCACTCCCTCCCAGTTACCACATCTCGCAGTGTCTCCCAAAGTCTCACACAGTACCTTAGAATGAACAGGGCTCTCTCCTAGCCCATACGGTGTGCAGGTAGTGTCCTCTGGAGCATAATGACAGAGCATCCGACCCAAATCATTCCCCAGCAGAACATTAACAGGGATGTCCTCAGAGACCCCCACCTCCCGCAAACCCTTGCCTGTACCCCAATCCAGGTACACACGAGCCATGGGCACAGCAGGCCGCACACCTCCAATTCCTTTTAAAGCCATGGTTCTTCCAGGGATGATGTCCTCTGTATCCACCACTTCCAAGGTAAAGGAGGCTCAGGAATCTCACAAACCCACTGTCACCCGGTCACCCACAGTTACACTCTGCAGGTTATCTGCTCTTTTCTCCACCGCTCCGGACACCAGAAGAACGGCTGTGTGTCCTCCAGCTACTGGTGGAGAATTCTTTTTGTTGGGGCAAGTGGCACTCAGGTGCCCAATATTGTTGCATCTGTAACATCGGGGGGTGTCCCCCTGACCCAATGTGGCTCCTGTTGCTTTTGGGAATGATGGCAAGAATTTCCCAGCTGACCTGGTTGTGCTTTGTGGGTGTGTGGCTCCCCTCCAGGTACTTGCTCCAGCTTGTGCAGATCTACGCTTTGCTGCTGGCGCCCGGTTATTGGCAAAGTAATCTCCTAGTTCTGCTGCTTCCATGGCTTGGGCTTGCGGTCCAAAATCCACTCTCTGGCTTCAAAGCCCCGTGTTTGGAGAAACTGATCCAGGACCATCAAGTCCTCCAGGGCCTCATAGGTAGTGACTTGTAGGCCCCCAGTCCATTGCCTGAATGCAGTCCTTAGCTGACCTGCATGTTGAGTGCAGCTTTCTGTGGCACTTTGTTGCAAAGTCCGAAACTTTATCCGATAAACCTCTGGAGTCAGATTTAAACTTTTTAGCAGGGCAGATTTTATTGCCTCATAGTCCTGGTCACTCTCAGAGAAAAGCGAAGCAAACACATCCAGAGCTTTCCCTCGCAGCTGTGGGGTTAGATATCATCCCCACTGTTCCTTAGGTAGATGGAACTGCCGGCAAACCTTTTCAAATCCCCTCAGGAACACATCCAGATCACCATCTTTCTCCAACATGGGGAAATGTTCCAAGCGAGGTTTGTGGTCTCCTTGATCCTGCACATCACTGCGTGTGGATGAAGCATCCCCTCTCAGCATCAGAACCTCCAGTTCATGCCTTCGCTGGGCCTCTCTTTCTGCAGCCTCTCTCTCTGCAGCTCATATCTGGGCCTCTCTCTCTGCAGCTCGTATCTGTGCCTCTCTCTCTGCAGCCCATGCCTGTGCCTCTCTCTCTGCAGTTTGGTACTGGAGAAGCAGCTGGAGTTTCATATTGGCATTCCCAAGGTGTTGTAAGGCAGTCCGCATATAAGAGTCCAAGGCCTCATGTGGAGTACTGTCCTGATGGGGAGTAATGTTGTATTCCCCAGGAGATATCAGTCCTTGGATGGCAGTTCCAGCGGTAGGACTTTGTTTCATGTCACTCAGCTCTTCTGCACAGGCATCATACTCCACAAGATCAGCAATAAGTTGTTCCTTGTTCTTTCCTGCAGTAGGGATGTTCTTTTCTTGGCACATTAGCTCCAGTGCAGGCTTGGACTGCTTGCGATATGCCTCCATATTTCCGAGATGAGACAGAGGAGGTAAAACAGGAGATGGGGAGGACAGAACTTGCACTCTTTTTGTATGTCTTTTAAACCAGCACTGAGCTCTGTCTTTGGAATTTACACACAAGAATATGTATGCAATTTGTTTTTAGTGCTTAAATTTCCTTACAGGTAAAATCCAGTAAGCACTAAAAATCTCTAAATATATCCCGACGTTGCCGCAAGTTGTCACGATCACACCCTATCGGTCCAGCTAAGACGCTAGAGAGAGTGTAATGGTGCAAAGGTTAAAGCCGCCAGACCTCTGGGTATCCACTACAAGTCCCAGCAAGTCACCAAATTAACCCTTAGATAAAGGTGTTTCCACCAGAGCTGCCTTCAGAAAGGTGAGCTCATATATTTAGAGATCAAAGACCAGAGCTGATTAATTAAACATTTAATCTGATAAAAGGTATCACAGTGCTATGCATAAAAATAAACAAATGACATACAGTTACAAAAATAGGAAAGAGTTTAGCAAGGCAAGTTCAGAAAACAAAAGATGAAGTTCTTACAGCATGATGATATAGCAGTCCATGAGAGTGAGTTCCAGCTGTTCTTAGGATGGTCTTGTCAGCTTGTTGCACAGCATTGAACACCCTGAGTCTAGCATTGTTAAATATTATATATCTGCCTTTTTGGAGGGAGACTCCATCCCCCCTCCCCACTGATCCCACCAGGGGGTCTTCTCTCTTCCTGGCCCCTTATCTCTTTGATTATATGATGAGACCAGAGTGCATGACTTCAAAGGACATACAAACAAACAGCCAGACCCCCAAGAAAATGCAATACACAAAAAACAAAGGATACACCGTCTGAATTGGCTTGGATAATACATCACACAGTTATAATTATAATACACATATAGGATTTTAATAATCAGGCCTTGGGCCTGACAACGATGAAGGATGAACCTGGAGGAGGAGGAAGATGATGGAGGAGCCTGTGGGAGGAGGATGATCATGAAGGAACCTGGAGCAGGAGTACGATTACAGAAGAATCAGAAGGAGGAGGAAGATGATGGAGGAATTTGGAGAAGGAGGACGACGACGGAGGAATGAAGAGAAGATGGACGATGACGGAGGAGCATGGATGGGGAGGATGATGATGGAGGAAACTTGAAATGGAGGACAATGACGGAGGAGCCCGTAAGTGCGAGAAGGAGGAACTTACAGGACGAGGATGATGATGGAGGAATCTGGAGGAGGATGACGATGATGGAGGAACCAGAAAGAGGAGGATGATGGCGGAAGAACTTGGAGGAGGAGGACGATGACAGAGGAGCCTTTAGGAGGAGGAGGATGACGGAGCCTGTAAGTGCGAGAAGGAGGAACTTACAGGAGGAGGATGATGATGGAGGAATCTGGAGAAGGAGGATGATGATGGAGAAACCTGGAGAGGGTGGATGATGACGAATGAACCGGGAAAAGAAGGAAGATAACGGAGGAAACTGGAGGAGGACAATGACAGAGGAGCATGGATTACGAGGACAATGATGGAGGAGCATGGATGAGGAGTACGATGATGGAGGAACCTGGAGGAAAAGAACGATAATGGATTTGCCTGAAGGAGGAGGATGATAATGGAGGAGCCTTGAGAATGAGGACTATGACTGAGGAATCTGGAGAAGGAGGACTATGATGGAGAAACCTGGAGAAGAAGGACGATGATGAAGAACCCTATAGATGGAGGACGATGATGGAGGAACCTGGAGATGGAAGAAGATTACGAAGGAACCTGAAAAAGAAGGACAATGACGGAGGAAACTAGAGAAAAAGGATGATAATGGAGCAGCATGGATTAGGAGGACGATGATGGAGGAACATGGATGAGGAGGACGATGAATGAGGAGACTTGAAATGGAGGACAATGACAGAGAAGCCTGAAAGTGCAGGAAGGAGGAACTTAGAGGAGGAGGACAATGATGGAGGAATCTGGAGGAGGAGGATGACGGAGGAATCAAAACGAGGACGACGATGACGGAGGAACTAGAAGGAGTAGGACGATGACAGAAGAACCTGGAGGAGGAGGATGACGACAGAGGAGCCTGTAGGAGGAGTATGATGATGGGGGAACCTGGAGAAGGAGGACGATGACGGAATAAACAGTAGAAGATGGACGATGATGGAGAAACTTGGAGAATGAGGGCGATGATGGAGGAACCTGGAGAAGAAATACGATGACGGAGGAGCATGCATAAGAAGGACGATGACGGAGGAAACTGGAAAAGGAGGACAATGACTTAGGAACATGGATTAGGAGGACAATGAAGGAGGAGCATAGATGAGGAGGACGATGATGGAGGAGCCTGGAGGAAGGGGACAATGACGGGGGGTGCATGGATGAGGAGGAAGATGACGGAGGAGCATGGATGAGGAGGATGATGATGGAGGAAACTTGAAATGGAGGACAATGACAGAGGAGCCTGTAAGTGTGGGAACTTACAGAAGGAGAATGATGACGGAGGAATCTGGAGGAGGATGACGATGACGGAGGAACCAGAATGAGGAGGATGATGACGGAGGAACCTGGAGAAGGAGGACGATGATGGAGAAACCTGGAGAGGGTGGGTGATGACGAATGAACCGGGAAAAGAAGGATGATGATGGAGGAAACTGGAGGAGGACAATGACAGAGGAGCATGGATTACGAGGACTATGATGGAGGAGCATGGATGAGGAGGACGATGATGGAGGAACCTGGAAGAAAAGAACGATGATGGATTTGCCTGAAGGAGGAGGACTATGACTGAGGAATCTGGAGAAGGAGGACTATGATGGAGAAACCTGGAGAAGAAGGACGATGATGAAGAACCCTATAGATGGAGGACGATGATGGAGGAACCTGGAGGTGGAAGAAGATTATGAAGGAACCTGAAAAAGAAGGACAATGATGGAGGAAACTAGAGAAAAAGGATGATAATGAAGGAGCATGGATTAGGAGGACAATGTGACGGATCCATCTGCTGGTTACCCTCATGGCCCCAATTAGAACGTTGTGGTTAACCGCAGACACCTCTTCATTCCATTCGTACGGATGGTCGTCGTTCGCGGACCACGAGGCGGCGGACGTTTTTTGGACCCGAGGAAAAATCAGCAGTGTTCGGTACAAATCCTATGGAACTAAAAACGGACCCTTTATCTACCAAACACCGCTGGAAGCTGCTGCCCGCCTTCTATTTCATCCTTTATATGTTTCAATGTGTTTTCTTGTTGTGTTCTGGGATGGCGATTGTCTCTGTCCTGGGAGATAATTGGATTTCTTTGTCCTGGGAGATAATTAGATTTCTTCTTCCTGTGAGATATTTGGATTTCTTCCCAGTTGTCTGGGGGATAGAGAGGAGGGAGGTATGGGTAAAGTGGGAAGGGCTTATGTTGAAGCCACTGCGATTGGCTACTGTCCACTATGTTTTACAGTCTTCCATCAGGTCCCCTAGGTGTCCACCTGGTGGAGACCTGCATAAATACCGGGCAGGTAGCCCCATTAAATTCATTCCTGTTTGACCCTCAAGACGGAGCTGGTCTCGTTTATGGGGGGAATTACTATTGGGACAGCGCTTTCGTTATTTCTAGCTATGGAAAGAGTTCGACTGATTTGCTGATCGGGATCGGCCGCGTTCGTATACTCCGGTCAGGAGTTGGACGGTCGGCTGGAACCAACCTGCTGTTACGCCGAGCGCTCCGGGTCCCCGCTCCTCCCCGGAGCGCTCGCTTCTCTCTCGCTACCGCAGCGCTCCGGGCAGCTCCACTGACCCGGTGCGCTGCGATACCGTCTCCAGCCGGGATGCGATTCGCGATGCGGGTAGCGCCCGCTCGCGATGCGCATCCCGGCTCCCGTACCTGACTCGCTCTCCGTCTGTCCTGTCCCGGCGCGCGCGGCCCCGCTCCCTAGGGCGCGCGCGCGCCGGGTCTCTGCGATTTAAAGGGCCACTGCGCCGCTGATTGGCGCAGTGGTTCCAATTAGTGTGTTCACCTGTGCACTCCCTATTTATACCTCACTTCCCCTTCACTCCCTCGCCGGATCTTGTTGCCATTGTGCCAGTGAAAGCGTTTCCTTGTGTGTTCCTAGCCTGTGTTCCAGACCTCCTGCCGTTGCCCCCGACTACGATCCTTGCTGCCTGCCCCGACCTTCTGCTACGTCCGACCTTGCTTCTGTCTACTCCCTTGTACCGCGCCTATCTTCAGCAGTCAGAGAGGTTGAGCCGTTGCTAGTGGATACGACCTGGTCACTACCGCCGCAGCAAGACCATCCCGCTTTGCGGCGGGCTCTGGTGAAAACCAGTAGTGACTTAGAACCGATCCACTAGCACGGTCCACGCCAATCCCTCTCTGGCACAGAGGATCCACTACCTGCCAGCCGGCATCGTGACACCTGCGTTCCTGGAGAAGGGGATCATTCTAAGCAGCGGCTTCCTCTACCTGTCGGGAGTGTCGTAACAGACGATGACGGAGGAACATGGATGAGGAGGACGATGATGGAGGAGACTTGAAATGGAGGACAATGACAGAGAAGCCTGAAAGTGCACGAAGGAGGAACTTAGAGGAGGACGACAATGATGGAAGAACCTGGAGGAGGAGGATGACGACAGAGGAGCCTGTAGGAGGAGTATGATGACGGGGGAACCTGGAGAAGGAGGGCGATGATGGAGGAAACAGTAGAAGATGGACGATAATGGAGGAACTTGGAAAATGATTACGATGATGGAGGAACCTGGAGAAGAAATACGATGTCGGAGGAGCATACATAAGAAGGCCGATGACGGAGGAAACTAGAAAAGGAGGACAATGATGAATGAGCATGGATTAGGAGGACGATGAAGGAGGAGCATGGATGAGGAGAACGATGATGGAGAAGCCTGGAGGAGGAGGATGATAACGGAGGAGCCTTTAGAACGAGCACTATGACTGAGGATTCTGGAGAAGGAGGACAATGACAAAGGAACCTGGAGAATAAAGACGATGAAGGACCCTACAGAAGAAGGACAATGACGGAGAAACCTGGAGATGGAGGATGATGATGGAGGTACCTGAAGAAGAAGGATGACTACGGAGGATACTAGAAAAGTAGGTCGATGACAGAGGAACATGGATTAGGAGGATGATGAATGAGGAGTATGGATGAGAAGTACGATGATGGAGGAACCTGGAGGAAGAGAGCAATGACTGATGAGCCTGGAGGAGGAGGAAGATAACGGAGTAGCCTTGGGAACGAGGACTATGACTGAGGACTCTGGAGAAGGCGCACTATGATGGAGGAACTTGGAGAAGAAGGATGATGATGATGAAGGACCCTATAGAATGAGGATGATGACGGAGGAATCTGGAGAACAAGGAGGATGATGGAGGAACCTGAAGAAGAAGGATGATGATGGAGGTAACTCGAGAAAAAGGACCATGACGGAGGAGCGTGGATGTGGTGGACGATGATGGAAGAGACTTGAAATGGAGGACGATGACTGAGGAGCCTGAAAGTGCAAAAAGGAGGAACTTACAGGAGGAGGATGATGACGGAGGAATCTGGACGAGGAGAACGATGACGGAGGAGCATGGATGAGGAGGACAATGCAAGAGGAGCCTGGGGGAGGAGGACGATGACGGAGCAGTCGGGAGAAGAGGGACGGAGGAATCTGGAGAAGGAGGACAAGGACGGAGGAACCTGGAGAAGGAGGACGATGACATGGGAATCTAAAGATAGATGACGATATTAGAGGAACCTGGAAAAGGAGGACAATGACGGAGGAACATGAATGTGGAGGACAATGATGGAGGAGCCTGGAGGTGGAGGACGATGAAGTAGGAGCCAAGACGAGAGGGAAAGAGGATTTTGGAGGAGTAGGACGATGTCGAAGAAACCTGTAGGAGGAGTGCAATGACAGAGGAACCAGGAAGAGGAGGACAATGACGGAGGAACCTGAAGAAGAATGACGATGATGGGGGAATCAGGATAGGGAGGACGATGACGGAAGAATCCTGGAGGAGAAGGACGATGACAAAGGAAGCAGAAGGAGGAGGACAATGACAAAGGAAGCAGAAGGAGGAGGACAATGACGGAGGAATCAGAAGGAGGAGGACGATGACGGAAGAACTTGAAGGAGGAGGACAATGACGGAGGAGCCTTTTAGGAGGAGGACCATGACGGAGGAACCTGGAGAAGGAGGACGATGATGGAGAAACCTGGAGAAGGAGGACGATCACGGATGAACCTGGAAAAGAAGGACGATGACGGAGGAAAATGGAGAAGATGGGCGATAACTGGGGAGCATGGATTTGCAGAAGGTTGACGGAAAAGCATGGATGAGGAGGACGATGATGGAGTAGACTTGAAAAGGAGGATGATGACGGAGGAGCCTGAAAGTGCGGGAAGGAGGAACTTGGAGGAGAACGATGATGACGGAGGAATCTGGAGGAGAAGGACGATGATGGGGGAACCAAAAGGACGATGACAAAGGAATCTTGAGCAGAAGGAAAATGACAGAGGAACGTGGATTAGAAGGACGATGACGGAGGAAACTGGAGGAGAACAATGATGGAGGAGCATGGATTGGGACTATGAAGGAGAAGCATGGATGAGGAGGACGATGATGGAGGAATCTGGAGAAAGAGAACGATGACATTTGAGCCTGGAGGAGGAGGACGATAACGGAGGAGCCTTGAGAACGACGATTATTACGATTATGAGGAATCTGGAGAAGGAGGAACTATGATGGAGGAACCTGGAGAAGAAGGACGATGATGAAGAACCCTATAGAAGGAGGACGATGATGGAGGAACCTGGAGATGAAGAAAGATGATAGAGGAACCTGAAAAAGAAGGACAATGATGGAGGAAACTAGAGAAAAAGGACTATAACGGAGGAGCATGGATTAGGAGGACGATGACGGAGGAGCATGGATGAGGAGGTTTGATGGAGGAGACTTGAAATGGAGGATGATGACAGAGGAGCCTGAAAGTGCAGGAAGGAGGAACTTAAAGGAGGAGGACAATGACAGAGGAATCTGGAGGAGGACGATGACAGAGGAACTAGAAGAAGTAGGACGATGACGGAAGAACCTGGAGGACGAGGACGACGACAGAGGAGCCTGACGGAGGAAACAGGAGAAGATGGCTGATAACGGAGGAACTTGAAGAATGAGGATGATGATGGAGGAACCTGGAGAAGAAATACGATGATGGAGGAGTATGCATAAGAAGGACGATGACGGAGGAAACTGGAGAAGGAGAACAATGACAAAGGAGCATGAATTAGGAGGACGATGATGGAGGAGCATGGATGAGGAGGATGATGATGGAGGAGCCTGGAGGAAGGGGCGATGACGGAGGAGTATGGATGAGGAGAACGATGACAGATGAGCCTTGAAAACGAGGACTATGACTAAGGATTCTGGAGAAGGGTGACAATGACGGAGGAACCTGGAGAAGAAGGACGATAATGAAGGACCCTATAGAAGGACAATGACGGAGGAACCTGAAGAAGAAGGACGATGACGGAGGATACTAGAATGACGGAGGATACTAGAAAGGTACGACGATGACGGAGGAGCATGGATTAGGAGGATGATGAAGGAGGAGCATGGATGAGGAGTACGATGATGGAAGAACCTGGAGGAAGAGACTGATGAGCCTGGAGGGGGAGGACGATAACAGAGGAGCCTTGAGAACGAGGACTATGACGGAGGAGCATGGATGAGGAGGACGATGATGGAGGAGACTTGAAATGCAAGACGATGACTGAGGAGCCTGAAAGTGCAAAAAGGAGGAACTTACAGGAGGAGGATGATGACGGAAGAATCTGAATGAGAAGGATGATGACAGAGGAGCATGGATGAGGAGGACAATGCAGGAGGGGCCTTGAGGAGGAAGATAACAACGGAGCAGCCTGGAGGAAAGGGATGAAGGAACGTGGAAAAGGAGGACGATGATGGAGGAGCATGGATGAGGAGGATGATGATGGAGGAGCCTGGAGGAAGGGGCGATGACGGAGGAGTATGGATGAGGAGAACGATGACAGATGAGCCTTGAGAACGAGGACTATGACTAAGGATTCTGGAGAAGGGTGACAATGACGGAGGAACCTGGAGAAGAAGGACGATAATGAAGGACCCTATAGAAGGACAATGACGGAGGAACCTGAAGAAGAAGGACGATGACGGAGGATACTAGAATGACGGAGGATACTAGAAAGGTACGACGATGACGGAGGAGCATGGATTAGGAGGATGATGAAGGAGGAGCATGGATGAGGAGTACGATGATGGAAGAACCTGGAGGAAGAGACTGATGAGCCTGGAGGGGGAGGACGATAACAGAGGAGCCTTGAGAACGAGGACTATGACGGAGGAGCATGGATGAGGAGGACGATGATGGAGGAGACTTGAAATGCAAGACGATGACTGAGGAGCCTGAAAGTGCAAAAAGGAGGAACTTACAGGAGGAGGATGATGACGGAAGAATCTGAATGAGAAGGATGATGACAGAGGAGCATGGATGAGGAGGACAATGCAGGAGGGGCCTTGAGGAGGAAGATAACAACGGAGCAGCCTGGAGGAAAGGGATGAAGGAACGTGGAGAAGGAGGACGATGACGGAGGAACCTGGAGAAGGAGGACGATGACATAGGAACCTGGTGAAGGAAGGTGATGACGGAGGAACCTGGAGAAGGAGGACAATGATGGAAGAGCATGGATGTGGAGGACAATGACGGAGGAGCCTGGAGGAGGAGCACGATGACAGAGGAGCCTAGATGAGAGGGAAGGAGGATTTTGGAGGAGTAGGACGATGACGGAGAAACCTGGAGGAGGACAATGACAGAGCAACCAGGAGGAGGAGGACTATGACGGAGGAACCTGGAGGAGGAGGACAATGATGGAGGAACCAGGATGCGGAGGACGATGACAGAGAAACCAAGAGGAGGAGGACGATGACTGAGGACTCTGTAGGAGTAGGACGATGACGGAGAAACCTGGAGGAGGAGAAAGGTAACAGAGGAACCAGGAGGAGGAGGATGATGATGGAGGAACCTGAAGGAGGACAATGACATTGGAGACTGGAGAAGGAGGACGATAATGGACAAGCCAGTAGGAGGAGGACAATGACGGAGGAACCTGGATAAGGAGGACTATGACAGAGGAACCTGTAGGAGGATGATGACAGAGGAGCATGGATTATGAGACGATGATGGAGGAGCATGGATGAGAAGAGGAACCAAGATGAGGAGGACGATGACAGAGGAACTTGGAAGAGGAGGAAGATGATGGAGGAATCTGGAGGAGTTGGACGATGACGGAGTACCTGGAGGAAGAGGGCGATGATGATGGAGGAGCCTGTAGGAGGAGGATGATAACAGAGGAACCTGGAGGAGGATGATGACGGAGGAACCTGGAGAAGATGGACGATGACGGTGGAACCTGGAGAAGGAGGACAATGACTGAGGGAACCTGGAGAAGGTGGTGATGCAGGCTTTGTTGGGTGCCAAAAAACAGAAAACATTTGAGTCATTTACTCAGAAATAGCAAACAATATATTATGTTTATTAGTACATTATAAAACACAAAAAGAGATTTCCACAAAAGTGGGGGAAGAAAAAAGAAAGTGTCACACTAAGCCCCGGTATAGTACCTCATGTACATAAATGCTAATATTGCTTCCATGGAGATGCGTGCAATGCATGCTACAAAGAACTAATCAAAGTGCTTACAGCTTGCAGCTTCCGTCATAAAACATTATAAGAAAACATATTAGTGCACCCCTCGGTGGACCCCTCGACAAAGGTTGATCCCGAAACGCCGGGTTGGGGTGGTGTTGCACTACTCTCTGGTGCCCACTGTTTTTGATACCTAAGTATGTATTGCTGCACTAATATGTTTTCTTATAATGTTTTATGATGGAAGCTGCAAGCTGTAAGCACTTTGATTAGTTCTTTGTAGCATGCATTGCACGCATCTCCAGGGGCTTAGTGTGACACTTTCTTTTTTCTTCCCCCACTTTTGTGGAAATCTCTTTTTGTGTTTTATAATGTACTAATAAACATAATATATTTTTTGCTATTGACTCCAATTTTTTCAGTTTTTTTATATGATTATTGGGAGTTCATTTTAGCAGGCATTTTATTCTGAAGGCTATATTTGTAACTGAGGTAGTGTTTTTCCTATACTTAGAACCATTCATGTATTTGAGATTTATTTTCTCGGCCGCCAGCAAAGTTCAAGCAGTAGTCATACCATTGGTGGAAGAAGGCAAGGGCCTGGAGGATCTGCCTTGTCTGCACCTAGTGTCCAGAGCACTGCGCAGACCACGATGAAGAACCTGGTGTTGGTGTTGTCAAATCCAAAGTCTTGGGTGACCAAAAGTCTTGTAGTTGATGGCTTATGAAAGTGAGAATGAAAGAAGGGTTCGCCATTGAAGTGATTGAAGTGGTGCATATAAAATTGGCTGAAGAAGTAAGCCAAGTGTCTTGAAACCTGTTGTGAAAAGTTGATGAAGAAAAAGGAAAGGCAGTTGTACACTGTTTTTTAAAGTCAAGTGCTCCTTCCCGGTGGTCTGAGCAGATGGGGAGGATATATGACACTGAGGCAGATTTGAAACTGAGATACGGGAGCACCCACCTTTAAAATTTCCCTGCCAGATCTGGCAGCCGGATCTCAGAAACGTGATGTGAAAGTCCCCTTATTCTTATTGCCATATTTGGAGTCGAAAAGGAATCTTTCCCCCTGGTATGGGGCAATTAGCATCAGCCTCTGAATCAACACAGCAGAGACATAATAGGGAGATCAATTGAACTTTATGAACATTTTTTTTCCAGTTTATGTACTATGTAACTATGGCTGAATTGTATTATTGATGCAAGCGCACTACAAGGAGCACATGTCGGGTGTCCATTGCACTTTGGAAAAGAGGGATATAAATCAGATCCGACTGTGTTTCTGCATGAATAAGTGTTATGTGCACCAGTCCAGGGTTACGACGTAAACAGAATGTACTAAATTCGGTTGAAACATTGCATTTGACACGCTGCAATTTCGCCTTATCAACATGAACTATTGCATTGAAAACTCTAGATAAAAAACAAGAAATATTTAATACAACTTCTTCTAGAACCACAAACAATAGCTGTGGATTAAAAAAGAAAGATGTGCATACCTCCTAACCTTTGCTAAGAGCAGAGAGAGACAAGCCATGCCCCTAACCACACCCTCAGTCTTGCCCAATCACATTCAGCCTCCTTCTTCTCCATATTCACACTGCTGTATATTACACACCACATATGCGGAATGACATACATACTGTATACTAACAGACTGACAATAACTACCATCATTACCACAGCAGACTATATAAGTGATTACATTGCAGTTATATCCAGTGACTCACAAGTGACATCTTCTGCAATTGGAGTCGCTCACTTTATCTTTTCTTCTCCATTTAGCTCAGACTGTCATGAAGATCTATTCCAGTCTTGCAGTTTTCTAAAACCTATAGTGCCCCAAACAGTAATAATGCCCCCCTTTATGTCCCACACAGTAGAGAAGCAGATAAGTGGATTGGAAAGGATAGGTAGATTACCCCCCCCCCCCCCCCCACCCATTAGAAAGTTAGGTCATTCCAGGGGGTAGACAAGTCCCTTTACATAGTTTCACTTATTATGTAGATTCCCCAAGTAGACCTCACCCCTCAGGTAGCTGCATGCAAAGCCCCTAGAGATAGGTAGACCCCCTGGAAATAGTTGCTCGCTGTTGGAAGACCCTCTTGAGTTGGTTGCGTACTGTATGGAGAGTCCCCTATTTAGTTGTCCCCCTTTAGGCAGATCCCCTCAGAAAGTTGCCCCCCTGTAGAAAGTTGTTCTTAAACTAGTAGACCCCTGCAGATAGTTTCCCCTGTACCCCTGTCCCCTCAAAAAAGCCATACTTGCCACCCCTGCTGGCTACCACATTGCCCTTCTCTTCGGCAGACAATGATGTCAAGAGGAGCTGCCTCTTGTGACTGCTGGATCATGCAGCTGGCGGTCACAATAGACATTGAAAGCGGAAGGCTCTTCAGTCTGTCAAAGCTGTGCGCCGCAAAGTGAGATTGTGTCAGCCACAAGCAGGACAGCTGGTGGCAGTCATAAAATCAGGACTCTCTTGCCCGTTTAGGGACAGTTGGTGCCATGCATGATATGTGAACCGTTTCCTTAAACTTTTCCGGCATATTCGCACGTTAAAAATCATAAAATCTGCAGCATAAAATCCCATTGCATAAGCTAATGAACCCAAGAGAACTCACTTTTGGTTAAATGGGAAATATTTCTTCAAAACATTGAAAAATCACTGATTAAAAGACACAACAAGATACAAAACAGACCTACACTCATACATTATAGAGCAAATATATAAGTAATAGCATGCAGGAAGCTTGCATGCTTTACTCCGATTACCTCATGCTGTTGCTGACAGTTGTTACACAACTAGTGACTAATAACCACATTCTTTCAATGTCAATTGCTGGTCAGGACATTGCTTAACAAGGAGAACAATCGAAACCTGCTTGTTGAAAAACAGGACCCTTAAAGCTTAGCCACCTGAAAGCCAAAAACATACTTGAGTTTAATTAAAATGGTAATAGAGACTGTGTACATCAATGTTTCCCAACCAGTGTGCCTCCAGCTGTTTGGAGTTGTAGCTTTGCAACAGCTAAAGGCTGTACATGGTGTCAAAGAGGATTCATTGGGACTGCCAGAAAATTATTTGGAAGAAAAACATAGATAGGCCTAAAGGTACCTTGTCATCTACTATTGTAGGACCCCTAAATAAAGATAATGGGGATTTGATCACTGAACAGGTTCTTTAGCTGTGTATATGTAATGCCCCACAACTGGTAGTATTCCTGGGTGGTGAATGAACATTAATGTTGTTGTGTCAGAGAAAATATATATTTGTTGTATTTTGTTTAGTAAAGTTGATGCTGCAAAGTAACATAAGGTTTAACCACAACATGGTTTTACTAAGGCCAGAAGTTGGTGAACGTCATTTGATATAAGAATAGTTGAGCAGAAGCACGGACAGAGGAGCCGTGGATATAGTGGCGATTTATCAATGCTTGAAACCAGAAAAGTAACATAAAAAAAAATGTAATAGCAAATTCCAGTATCGCTTTCTACACCGACCAATTCCACTGCACCTGCGCACGGACACGCAGGTCCCGCCCTCGGCTTTGTACAACTATAGAAGAAAAGGATTGTCCAGCGCTGGGCTGGCGGATAAAAGCTTGTTCTTTGTTTGAAAAACTCACAGAAATCACTTGACAGAGGACAACGTCTTGAATTTTCCAAATAAAGAACAAGCTTTTATCTGCCCAGCGCTGGACAATCCTTTTCTTCTATAAAAAAAAAAAAATGTGGTACATTTTTGGACACTGGAAAAGTCGCACATTTTTCTGCAGAATTAAGGATTTGTGCAAAAATCTGAAACTTCTGTTACATTACCTTTCTGGTATCAAACATTAATACGGTCCCTTTATAGGATTAGAAATTGTAGTTTGTAAGTGGCTACATGACCAATCCTTGGGAGTCTAAATAGAAGAAACAGAGGGCAACGTTCGGCACTGCAAGAGTATAGCCGGCATTACGTGTGAGGCCTGGTGTACAGGAGTACGCTGGTGAAACCTTTGTACTGCTGAACTAGGGTGGTGCTAGGCTGTGGGGCCCATAGAGCTGTATACAAATAGCAATGAAGAGAAATCAGTCGCACTCACCATAACGTCCGTGCAGGTTTTCATTTATTCCATATAGTATTAAATGAAGTAAAACACGACCATGGATGGCGGGTGGCTAGAACATCGGGAGCAAACTCAAGTTACCTGAGTTTGCTCCGGGCCGCCCGCCATCCATGGCCGTGTTCTACTGCATTTGATACAACATGGAATAAATGAAAACCTGCACGGACGTTATGGTGAGTGCGACTGATTTCTCTTCATTACAATCCTTGGGAGTGGAGGTAGATGTTTCATAGTCTGAATGATTCCAATATAAGTATTGTCCTTTAAAGGGGTTATCCAGTGAATTAAACTTACAGTATGTCTGATCACAGAGTTGTCCAACTGCTGGGACCCCACATGATCCCCAGAACAGGGCCAGATTCTTACTTCGGAACCCCCCGGCCCCACCATCTGAAACAAATTAGTCACAGGAGTGACACCCGCTTCACCAGTAACCAGCCACAGCAATGTCCCTCGTGAGCTGATGATTGGTATAGCAGCCTGTCACTCCTGAGACCGGTTCGTCTAGAAAAGTGGGGGATGAAGCACTCTGAGGTAAGAGACGAGCCCTGCCCTAGAGACACATCATATATTAAAGGGGTACTCTGGTGGAAACAATTGGAAAACAATTGTAAAACAAATCAAACGTATATTTACGTCCTGCGCCGGCTCCCGCGATATGAAGCGGGATCGCGCCGCGATCCTGCATCATATCGCGTCGGTCCCGGCGCTCATCAACGGCCGGAACCCGCGGCTAATACCACACATCGCCGATCGCGGCGATGTGCGGTATTAACCCTTTAGAAGCGGCGGTCAAAGCTGACCGCCGCTTCTAAAGTGAAACTGAAAGTGACCCGGCTGCTCAGTCGGGTTGTTCGGGACCGCCGCGGTGAAAACGCGGCGTCCCGAACAGCTGATCGGACACCGGAAGGGCCCTTACCTGCCTACTCGGTGTCCGATCGACGAATGACTGCTCTGTGCCTGAGATCCAGGCAGGAGCAGTCAAGCGCCGATAATGCTGATAACAGGCGTGTTAATACACGCCAGTGATCAGCATAGGAAATCAGTGTGTGCAGTGTTATAGGTCCCTATGGGACCTATAACACTGCAAAAAAAAAAGTAAAAAAAAAGTGTTAATAAAGGTCATTTAACCCCTTCCCTAATAAAAGTTTGAATCACCCCCCTTTTCCCATAAAAAAAATAAAACAGTGTAAAAAAAAATTAAAATAAACATATGTGGTATCGCCGCGTGCGTAAATGTCCGAACTATAAAAATATATCATTAATTAAACCGCACGGTCAATGGCGTACGCGCAAAAAAATTCCAAAGTCAAAAAAAGCGTATTTTGGTCACTTTTTATACCATTAAAAAAATTAATAAAAAGTGATCAAAAAGTCCGATCAAAACAAAAATCATACCAATAAAAACTTCAGATCACGGCGCAAAAAATGAGTCCTCATACCGCCCTGTACGTGGCAAAATAAAAAAGTTATATGGGTCAGAAGATGACATTTTTAAACGTATAAATTTTCCTGCATGTAGTTATGATTTTTTCCAGAAGTGCGACAAAATCAAACCTATATAAGTAGGGTATCATTTTAACTGTATGGACCTACAGAATAATGATAAGGTGTAATTTTTACCGAAATATGCACTGCGTAGAAACGGAAGCCCCCAAAAGTTACAAAATGGCGGGTTTTTTTTCGATTTTGTCGCACAATGATTTTTTTTTTCCGTTTCGCCGTGCATTTTTGGGTAAAATGACTAATGTCACTGCAAAGTAGAATTGGCAATGCAAAAAATAAGCCATAATATGGATTTTTAGGTGGAAAATTGAAAGGGTTATGATTTTTAAAAGGTAAGGAGGAAAAAACGAAAGTGCAAAAACGGAAAAACCCTGAGTCCTTAAGGGGTTAAATAGAAGTCATTTACAAATCTGTTGATTTGAAAACCTTTAAGTAAGTTTCATTCGTCAAATAACCCCTTTAAATGGGTACTTTTAAATTTTAATCAACTGGTGCCAAAAAGTTAAACATATTTGTAAATTACTTCTATTTAAAAAATCTTAATCCCTCCAGTACTTACCAGCTGCTGTATGCTACAGGGGAAGTTGTAAAGTTCTTTTCTGTCTTACCACAGTGCTCTCTGCTGACACCTCTGTCCATATCAGGAACTGTCCTGAGAAAGAACAAATCCCCATAGTAAACCTCTCCTGCTCCTGACAGTTACATAGTTACATAGTTAGTATGGTTGAAAAAAGACATACGTCCATCAAGTCCAACCAGGGAAACCATGTCAGTTCCTGACATGGACAGAGGTGTCAGCAGAGAGCACTGTTGTCAGACAGAAAAGACCTATACAACTTCCTCTTTAGCATACAGCAGCTAAGTACTGGAAGGATTACAATTTTTAAATAGAAGTAATTTATAAATCTGTTTAGCTTTCTGGCACCAGTTGATTTAACAAAAAACTGTTTTCCAGCGGAGTACCCCTTTAAAGTTTAGTACTGGGTCTGCTTTTATTTTTTATTGATATAGAGATCAGGGTTAAAGGAGTACTCCCCTGCAAAAAAATTATATCAACTAGTGCCAGAAAGGTAAACAGATTTGTAAATTACTTCTATTTAAAAATCTTAATCTTCCAGTACTTAACAGCTGTTGTATGTTCCACAGGATTTCTTTTTGAATTTCCTTTCTGTCTGATCACAGTGTTCTCTGCTGACACCTCTGTCCATTTTATGAACTGTGAGGAGCAACTGCTAAGGAGATTTGTTCCTACTCTGGACAGTTCCTAAAATGGACAGAGGTGTCAGCAGAGAGCTGTCACGATGCCGGCT
Source organism: Hyla sarda (assembly GCF_029499605.1). NCBI lineage: Eukaryota > Metazoa > Chordata > Amphibia > Anura > Hylidae > Hyla > Hyla sarda. The sequence continues at coordinate 41,284,021 of NC_079197.1, read as the reverse complement.
GGCAGGTAGTGGATCCTCTGTGCCAGAGAGGGATTGGCGAGGACCGCGCTAGTGGACCGGTTCTAAGTCACTACTGGTTTTCACCAGAGCCCGCCGCAAAGCGGGATGGTCTTGCTGCGGCGGTAGTGACCAGGTCGTATCCACTAGCAACGGGTCACCTCTCTGACTGCTGATGATAGGCGAGGTACAAGGGAGTAGACAGAAGCAAGGTCGGACGTAGCAGAAGGTCGGGGGCAGGCGGCAAGGTTCGTAGTCAGGGTGGATAGCAGAAGTTCTGGTACACAGGCTTTAGACACACAATACGCTTTCACTAGGCACAAGGGCAACAAGATCCGGCAAGGGAGTGCATGGGAGGAGGTCAGATATAGTCAGGGACCAGGTGGAAGCCAATTAAACTAATTGGGCCAGGCACCAATCATTGGTGCACTGGCCCTTTAAGTCTCAGGGAGCTGGCGCGCGCGCGCCCTAGAGAGCGGAGCCGCGCGCGCCAGCACATGACAGCAGGGGACGGGAACGGGTAAGTGACCTGGGATGCGATTCGCGAGCGGGCGCGTCCCGCTGTGCGAATCGCATCCCCAACGGCCATGACAGTGCAGCGCTCCCGGTCAGCGGGACTGACCGGGGAGCTGCAGGGAGAAAGACGCCGTGAGCGCTCCGGGGAGGAGCGGGGACCCGGAGCGCTAGGCGTAACAGTACCCCCCCCCTTAGGTCTCCCCTTTTTTTTGTCCGGTGACTGCCTCCCCTGGGATGAGGACACCGGGAAGGAATGGATGGTTTCCTCAATGGCAGGCAGTACAGCAGGAGTAGGAATGGGGAGGGAGGGCAGAGGGTGAAGCTTGGCACGGGGCAGGGAGACACAAGGACGGGAGCCATGAGGGGACACAGAGGCTTGCCTGAAGGGACTGGGAGGGGGGAGAGGCATTTTCTGTGGCAGGCAGAGTCCCTAACGACCTTAGGGGGACCGGATACAGGAGGAACCACAGGGTCACGGCAGGGAGTATTGGGAACCGGTTTAAGGCAGTCCTTGGAACAAGAGGGACCCCAACTCTTGATCTCCCCAGTGGACCAGTCCAGGGTTGGGGAATGGTGTAGAAGCCAGGGTAGTCCAAGGAGAATTTCGGAAGTGCAATTGGGAAGGACCAAAAATTCAATTTTCTCGTGATGAGGTCCGATGCACATTAGGAGGGGCTCCGTGCGGTAACGCACGGTGCAATCCAACCTGGCTCCGTTGACCGCGGAAATGTGGAGTGGCTTGACAAGACGGGTCATCGGAATGCGGAATTTATTCACCAAGGACTCCCGAATAAAATTCCCAGAAGCACCAGAGTCCAGGCAGGCCACGGCTGAGAGGGAAGAGCTGGCTGAAGTAGAAATCCGTACAGGCACCGTGAGACGTGGAGAAGCCGACTTAGCATCCAGAGACGCCACACCCACGAGAGCTGGGTGCGAGCGTGCGTTTCCCAGACGTGGAGGACGGATAGGGCAATCCACCAAAAAATGTTCGGTACTGGCACAGTACAGACAAAGATTCTCTTCCTTACGGCGATTCCTCTCTTCCAGGGTCAGGCGAGACCGATCCACTTGCATGGCTTCCTCGGCGGGAGGCCTAGGCGCAGATTGCAGTGGAGACTGTGGGAGAGGTGTCCAGAGATCTAAGTCTTTTTCCTGGCGGAGCTCTTGATGTCTCTCAGAAAAACGCATGTCAATGCGCGTGGCTAGATGAATGAGTACATGCAGGTTAGCAGGAGTTTCTCGTGCGGCCAGAACATCTTTAATGTTGCTGGATAGGCCTTTTTTAAAGGTCGCGCAGAGGGCCTCATTATTCCAGGAAAGTTCAGAAGCAAGAGTACGGAATTGTATGGCGTACTCGCCAACGGAAGAATTACCCTGGACCAGGTTCAGCAGGGCAGTCTCAGCAGAAGAGGCTCGGGCAGGTTCCTCAAAGACACTTCGAATTTCCGAGAAGAAGGAGTGTACAGAGGCAGTGACGGGGTCATTGCGGTCCCAGAGCGGTGTGGCCCATGACAGAGCTTTTCCAGACAGAAGGCTGACTACGAAAGCCACCTTAGACCTTTCAGTAGGAAACTGGTCCGACATCATCTCCAAGTGCAGAGAACATTGCGAAAGAAAGCCACGGCAAAACTTAGAGTCCCCATTAAATTTGTCCGGCAAGGACAGGCGGAGGCTAGGAGTGGCCACTCGCTGCGGAAGGGGTGCAGGAGCTGGCGGAGGAGATGATTGCTGCTGAAGTTGCGACTGAAGTTGCTGCACAATGGTGAATACTTCCGACAGCTGGTGGGTTAGATGGGCGGTCTGTCGGGATTGCTGGGCGATCACCGTGGTGATATCAGAGATATAAGGCAGAGGGACGTCAGCGGGATCCATGGCCGGATCTACTGTCACGATGCCGGCTGGCAGGTAGTGGATCCTCTGTGCCAGAGAGGGATTGGCGAGGACCGCGCTAGTGGACCGGTTCTAAGTCACTACTGGTTTTCACCAGAGCCCGCCGCAAAGCGGGATGGTCTTGCTGCGGCGGTAGTGACCAGGTCGTATCCACTAGCAACGGGTCACCTCTCTGACTGCTGATGATAGGCGAGGTACAAGGGAGTAGACAGAAGCAAGGTCGGATGTAGCAGAAGGTCGGGGGCAGGCGGCAAGGTTCGTAGTCAGGGTGGATAGCAGAAGTTCTGGTACACAGGCTTTAGACACACAATACGCTTTCACTAGGCACAAGGGCAACAAGATCCGGCAAGGGAGTGCATGGGAGGAGGTCAGATATAGTCAGGGACCAGGTGGAAGCCAATTAAACTAATTGGGCCAGGCACCAATCATTGGTGCACTGGCCCTTTAAGTCTCAGGGAGCTGGCGCGCGCGCGCCCTAGAGAGCGGAGCCGCGCGCGCCAGCACATGACAGCAGGGGACGGGAACGGGTAAGTGACCTGGGATGCGATTCGCGAGCGGGCGCGTCCCGCTGTGCGAATCGCATCCCCAACGGCCATGACAGTGCAGCGCTCCCGGTCAGCGGGACTGACCGGGGAGCTGCAGGGATAAAGACGCCGTGAGCGCTTCGGGGAGGAGCGGGGACCCGGAGCGCTAGGCGTAACAAGAGCACTGTGGTCAGACAGAAAGGAAATTCAAAAAGAAGAGACCTTGCTGTGGAGCATACAACAGCTGATAAGTACTGGAAGCATTAAGATTTTTTAAATAGAAGTCATTAACAAATCTGTTTAACTTTCTGGCACCAGTTAATAAAATTTTTTTTTTTTTTCCAGTGGAGTACCCCTTTAAGCCACTACTTCTATTTTTGCAGATCATATCAAGCTATGTAGTATAGTGCAGTCTGTTGAAGATGCTTATAGAATACAAACCTGCAGCAAAGATCTAGTGCAAGTTACTCACAAAAAAAGAACACATTTTAGGCTTGGATTACATAAAAACTATATATGACATTTGTTTGGCTTTTTTTTTTTTTTTTTTGGCTCCTCACAAACTACCACAGTGCTTCTTACTTTCTTCAACATTATTACTTGGCCAAACAACTGCTCCCTCTTTTATACTCTTAAAAGGCATTTTTTTGTGGCATTCGAAAAAATTATAATAATATATATATATATATATATATATATATATATATTGTGGCAGTGTGGCAAGGAAAGGGTGTATTTCCCTTGCTAACTCTGGAGAATCCTCCACCTGTGGCCTGATTTAATGAGGTATCAGGAAGGAAACAGAATAGTTGGGGCTCTCCCTGGGAAACAGCATGTCGCTGTAGGGGGAGACACTCGGGCCCTGTTGAGGAAGCATACAGCTGGAATCTGTGAGTGGCCCCAAGTGACAGTGTGAACTGGGAGTAAAACAGGTTGCAGGGGCACATGTTTTATGCTGGCTGAGGGTAGCTCACCAGTTAGTAGTCAGAGCATGCTTACATGTGTAGTCAGTGACCAGACGGTCTAGGACTTTGGTTTGTTCCTGAGTTATGTTTTGTTTTACCTGCAACCTGTGTAACTAAAGCTGGCGAGGTGCCAGACTTGTATGCAGAACGGTTGTCCGGCGAGTTATTGCGAGGAAACGTGTCCCGTGGCAAGTGACCAGGACGATTCCAGAGCTAATTCCCGAGATGGAATGTCACTATATATATATATATATATATATATATATATATAGATACACAATGAAGTCAGCAGCACTCAAAGATTTGTGAAGTAGTGTGGCTTTTATTCCCCAAAACATCACAAACGCGACGTTTCTGCCATCTCCCACGGCCTTTGTCAAGCAATGATTTGTACATAGTGCATGGTATATATAGCATTCATGTGGTGAGCAATTAGTGTTACAATTAGACATACTTAATAGACATAAAAGTGAAAAAATCATAGGATCACATATTCCAGACCAATAACACAACATACCAATCCTTTCTGAGATCTGTGCAATGCGAACGATACATGTGCAAAATACAGCAACACACTGATTATAGTCCGTAAGTCCATATTGTGCATAATAAACACAGGTGTCAGTGATTTAGTTGTGAACCTCTACGTCACAGGGGGAGGGGGGTCGTCAGCTTGCATGACTCTCGGATGTGTATCTCGTCAGCTTGCATGACTCTCGGATGTGTATCCAGGGATGCCATGGGGTATACAGCACGGCCGCCGGTATACCACTTCAGGTCCTGCACAGGAAATTACACGCTCTTCATGCTAAGTGTCATCAGGAACTTGCGCATGCGCACCTCACTGAGGCCTCTCAAATGCGCTATCTTGGGATTTGGCAGACCCATACAGCTATGTCTCGAGCCTCCAATATGTACAGCGCCATTTGCTGGTTATTCCAGCGCATCGTGGGGGTGGAGATATACCAAACTTGCAGGAGCGTCCGTCCTCAGAGCGGTGACCCGTTCCGTAGTGGCTATTCCGGTCCTATGTCACCCAGTAGGAATTCCCGACGGGTGGCAATATTCGGGTCCGCTCTTCAGTATCAGTAATATCTTGGCGTCCACGTTCCCATCTTTGCAGTTGGCTGTACTTTATATTATTATATGTAGCTGGGGTATGCCACCGATTCCCAATTATCAGATATTGTTCCCGAGATTAGTAAAGCATACGATGTTGATACAGATGTGTTCCTGGCTTAACCTCTTAAGGACCAATGACGTCCTGGGACGTCATGGCACCCTGGGCCGTAAGGACCAATGACGTCCCACGACGTCATGGCCTTTTCCGGTCCCTGCCGCTCACCGGGCAGAGATCGGAACTGGATGCCTGCTGAAATCCTTCAGCAGGCATCCAGGGCAAACGCCGAGGGGGCCCATGTCAGCGATCGCCGCAAATTGCAAGGGAAATCGCCCTTGCGATCTGCGGCGATACCGGGCTGATCGGGTCTCTGGGACCCGACCGCCCAGTAATTTTGCATGATCCCGGCTGTCACAGACAGCCAGGACCATGCTAAAGCATAGGAGCGAGGTGGCAAGCCTGCCACCTCCTCCGATCCCCTGCGATCCGTCGGTTAGTTAACCGACCAATCGCAGGGGGGGGGGGGGGGGGGGGCGGTTACTTCCTCCTGAAAGTCCGGAGTGGACGGGAGGAAGACCGGAGGACGCGGCGGGGGACGAGGGAGTGCTGGGGCCCAGCCCCGGTACTTACCTCGTCCCTGAAGACCCGGATCCCTGCGATGAAGACGGCGGTGGTGACAGGTGAGTAGATCTTCAGCCGCGGTCGGGCCCTTTACAGCAATGCACGTCGCCGTAAAGCAACATGCATTGCTGTATTGGGACCCTGTATACTACAACTCCCAGCATGCCCAGACAGCCCTTGGCGTCTGGGCATGCTGGGAGTTGTAGTTTTGCAACATCTGGAGGTCCACAGTTTGGAGACCACTGTGCCCTTCCAGATGTTGCAAAACTACACATCCTCAGCATGCCCTTACTGTCCAGGCATGCTGGGAGTTGTAGTTCTGTAACATCTGGCCCTTCAGATGTTGCAGAACTACAACTCCCAGCATGCCCGGACAGTTTTGGCATACTGGGAGTTGTAGTTTTGCAACATCTGGAAGGGCACAGATTGGGAACCACTGTATTAGTGGTCTACAAACTGTAGTCCTCCAGATGTTGCAAAACTACAACTCCAAGCATGCTGGGAGTTGTAGTTCGGCAACATCTGGCTCTAAAGATGTTGCCGAACTACTACTTCCAGCATGCCTGAGAATGCTGGGAGTTGTAGTTTTGCAACAACAGGAGGCACACTGGTTGGTAAACATTGTCCGTTTCCTAACTCAGTGTTTCCCAACCGTGTGCCTCCAGCTGTTGCAAAACTATAACTACCAGCATGCACTGATAGACTGTGCATGCTGGGAGTTGTAGTTTTGCAACAGCTGGAGGTTCCCCCCCCCCCCCCCTGTGAATCAGGCTGCATGTTTGAATCAGGCAGCAAATTTTGCGCGGCAGCTCAAACTCGCAGCGGGAAACTTGCTGTAACCCCCCGCCCGTGTGACTGTACCCTAAAAACACTACACTACACCACATTAACACTAAATAAAATAAAAAGTAAAAAACACTACATATACACATACCCCTACACAGCCCCCCTCCCCAATAAAAATGAAAAACGTCTGGTACGCCACTGTTTTCAAAATGGAGCCTCCAGCTGTTGCAAAACAACAACTCCCAGTATTGCCGGACAGCCGTTGACTGTCCAGGCATGCTGGGAGTTTTGCAACAGCTGGAGGCACCCTGTTTGGGAATCACTGGCGTAGAATACCCCTATGCAAATCCCTAATTCAGGCCTCAAATGCACATGGCGCTCTCACTTTGGAGCCCTGTCGTATTTCAAGGCAACAGTTTAGGGTCACATATGGGGTATCGCCGTACTCGGGAGAAATAGCCTAACAAATTTTGGGGGGCTTTTTCTCCTTTCACCCCTTATGAAAAGTTGAAGTTGGGGTCTACACCAGCATGTTAGTGTAAAAAAATAAATTTTTTACACTAACATGCTGGTGTTGCCCCATACTTTTCATTTTAACAAGAGGTAAAAGGAAAAAAATTTGTAATGCAATTTCTCCCGACTACGGAGATACCCCATATGTGGGCGTAAAGTGCTCTGGGGGCGCACAACAAGGCCCAGAAGGGAGAGTGAGCCATGTACATTTGAGGTGATTTTCACAGGGGTGGCTGATTGTTACAGCAGTTTTGACAAACGCAAAAAAAAAAAAAAAAAACACATGTGACCTCATTTCGGAAACTAAACCCCTCACGGAATGTAATGAGAGGTGCAGTGAGAATTTACACACACACACACACCCCCCCCCCCCCCCATGGTGTCTGACAGATCTTTGGAACAGTGGGCTGTGCAAATTAAAAATTTTGTACAGCCCACTGTTCCAAAGATCTGACAGACACCAGTGGGGGGTAAATGCTCACTGTACCCCTTGTTACGTTCCTCAAGGGGTCTAGTTTCCAAAATGGTATGCCATGTGGGGGTTATTTTGCTGTCCTGGCACCATAGGGGCTTCCTAAATGTGACATGCCCCCCGAGCAAAATTTGCTCTCAAAAAGCCAAACATGACTCCTTCTCTTCTGAGCATTGTAGTTCGCCCATAGTGCACTTCAGGTCAACTTATGGGGTACCTCCATACTCAGAAGAGATGGGGTTACAAATTTTGGGGGATATTTTCTGCTATTAACCCTTGCATAAATGTGAAATTTGGGGGGAAACACACATTTTAGTGACATTTTTTAAATTTTTTTTTACATATGCAAAAGTCGTGAAACACCTGTCGGGTATTAAGGCTCACTTTATTCCTTGTTACGTTCCTCAAGGGGTCTAGTTTCCAAAATGGTATGCCATGTGTGTATTTTTTGCTTTCCTGGCACCATAGGGGCTTCCTAAATGCGACATGCCCCCGAGCAAAATTTGCTCTCAAAAAGCCAAATATGACTCCTTCTCTTCTGAGCATTGTAGTTCGCCCATAGTGCACTTCAGGTCAACTTATGGGGTACCTCCGTACTCAGAAGAGATGGGGTTACAAATTTTGGGGGGTATTTTCTGCTATTAACCCTTGCATAAATGTGAAATTTGGGGAGAAACACACGTTTTAGTGAATTTTTTAATTTATTTTTTTACACATGCAAAAGTCGTGAAACACCTGTCGGTATTAAGGCTCACTTTATTCCTTGTTACGTTCCTCAAGGGGTCTAGTTTCCAAAATGGTATGCTATGTTTTTTTTTTCCCTGTTCTGGCACCATAGGGGCTTCCTAAATGCAACATGCCCCCCAAAAACCATTTCAGAAAAACGTACTCTCCAAAATCCCTTTGTCGCTCCTTCGCTTCTGAGCCCTCTACTGCGCCCGCCGAACACTTTACATAGACATATGAGGTATGTGCTTACACGAGACACATTGGGCTACAAATATAAATGTTCTCCTTTTACCCCTTGTAAAAATTAAAAAATTGGGTCTACAAGAACATGCGAGTGTAAAAAATGAAGATTGTGAATTTTCTCCTTCACTTTGCTGCTATTCCTGTGAAACACCTAAAGGGTTAAAATGCTGACTGAATGTCATTTTGAATACTTTGGTGGCTGCAGTTTTTATAATGGGGTAATTTGTGGGGTATTTCTAATATGAAGACCCTTCAAATCCACTTCAAACCTGAACTGGTCCCTGAAAAATTGTGATTTTGGAAATTTTGTGAAAAATTGGAAAATTGCTGCTGAACTTTGAAGCCCTCTGGTGTCTTCCAAAAGTAAAAACACGCCAATTTTATGATGCAAACATAAAGTAGACATATTGTAAATGTGAATAAAAAAAATTATTTGGAATATCCATTTTCCTTACAAGCAGAGAGCTTCAAAGTTAGAAAAATGCAAAATTTACAATTTTTTCATAAAATTTTGGAATTTTTCACTAAGAAACGATGCAAGTATCGACAAAATTTTACCAATAACATAAAGTAGAATATGTCACGAAAAAACTATCTCGGAATCAGAATGATAGGTAAAAGCATTCCAGAGTTATTAATGTTTAAAGTGACAGTGGTCAGATGTTCAAAAAACGCTTGACCATGGTGTCGAGGAACTGAACGGCAGAGGATGAATAGGTGAGGGTGAATTGAATATTAGGATGTATGGTATTAAGATATTCATGAAATGCTAGTAGTTGTGATGTACCACCAGCCCAGACGAGGAAGATGTCATCTATGTATCTCCACCACCCCAGCACGCGTGTTACGCCGAGCGCTCCGGGTCCCTGCTCCTCTCCGGAGCGCTCGCGGCGGAGATGCGATTCGCATAGCGGGACGCGCCCGCTCGCGAATCGCATCCTAAGTCACTCACCTGTCCCGGCCCCCGGCTGTCATGTCCTGGCGCGCGCGGCTCCGCTCCTTAGGGCGCGCGCGCCAGCTCTCTAAGATTTAAAGGGCCAGTGCACCAATGATTGGTGCCTGGCCCAATTAGCCTAATTAGCTTCCACCTGCTCCCTGGCTATATTACCTCACTTCCCCTGCACTTCCTTGCCGGATCTTGTTGCCTTGTGCCTTTGAAAGCGTTTAGTGTTGTCCAAAGCCTGTGTTCCAGATCTTCTGCTATCCACATTGACTACGAACCTTGCCGCCTGCCCCGACCTTCTGCTACGTCTGACCTTGCCTCTGCCTAGTCCTTCTGTTTTTCTGAGAGACTCCAGGAACTCCGCCAGGAAAAAGACCTTGATCTCTGGGCACCTCTCCCACAGTATCCTTTGCAATCTACCCCTGTGCCTCCCGCCGAGGAGGCTATGCAAGTGGATCGGTCTCGCCTGACCCAGGAAGAGAGGACTCGCCGTAGGGAAAAAAATCTTTGTCTGTACTGCGCTAGTACCGAACATTTCTTGGTGGATTGCCCTATTCGTCCTCCACGTCTGGGAAACGCACGCACGCACCCAGCTCACGTGGGTGTGGCGTCTCTTGGTACGAAGTCTGCTTCTCCACGTCTCACTGTGCCCGTGCGGATTTCTCCTTCTGCCAACTCCTCCCTCTCAGCCATGGCCTGCTTGGACTCTGGTGCTTCTGGAAATTTTTTTCTGGACTCTTTGGTGAATAAATTCTGAATCCCGGTGACCCGTCTCGTCAAGCCGCTCTACATTTCTTCGGTCAACGGAGTGAAGTTGGACTGTACTGTGCGTTACCGCACAGAACCCCTTTTAATGTGCATTGGACCCCATCACGAAAAGATTGAATTGTTCGTCCTACCCAACTGTACCTCTGAAGTCCTCCTCGGTCTGCCATGGCTCCAGCATCATTCTCCCACCCTTGACTGGACCACCGGGGAGATCAAGAATTGGGGTTCTGCTTGCCGTAAGAAATGCCTCACCTCTGCTCCCAGTCCCGTCTGTCGGGCCTCAGTGTCTCCTCCTGTGCCTGGTCTCCCCAAGGCCTATCAGGACTGTGCCGTGCCTCCTCATAGCCCCCGTCCTGGTGACACTCTGCCCCGTGCCAAGCTTCACCCTCTGCCCTCCCTCCCCATTCCCACTCCTGCTGAACTGCCTGCCTTTGAGGAAACCCTACAATCGCTCCCAGTGTCCTCGTCCCACGTGAAGCAATTGCCGGACAAAAAAAGGGGGAGACCTAAGGGGGGGTACTGTTACGCCGAGCGCTCCGGGTCCCTGCTCCTCCCCGGAGCGCTCGCGTCGTTCCTCTCTCTGCAGTGCCCCGGTCAGACCCGCTGACCGGGAGCGCTGCACTGACATTGCCGGCGGAGATGCGATTCGCATAGCGGGACGGGCCCGCTCACGAATCACATCCCAAGTCACTCACCTGTCCCGGCCCCCGGCTGTCATGTCCTGGCGCGCGCGGCTCCGCTCCTTAGGGCGCGCGCGCGCCAGCTCTCTAAGATTTAAAGGGCCAGTGCACCAATGATTGGTGCCTGGTCCAATTAGCCTAATTAGCTTCCACCTGCTCCCTGGCTATATTACCTCACTTCCCCTACACTTCCTTGCCGGATCTTGTTGCCTTGTGCCAGTGAAAGCGTTTAGTGTTGTCCAAAGCCTGTGTTCCAGATCTTCTGCTATCCACATTGACTACGAACCTTGCCGCCTGCCCCGACCTTCTGCTACGTCTGACCTTGCCTCTGCCTAGTCCTTCTGTCCCATGCCTTCTCAGCAGTCAGCGAGGTTGAGCCGTTGCCGGTGTATATAACCTGGTTGCTACCGCCGCAACAAGACCATCCCGCTTTGCGGCGGGCTCTGGTGAATACCAGTAGCATCTTAGAACCGGTCCACCGACACGGTCCACACCAATCCCTCGATGACACAGAGGATCCACATCCAGCTAGCCGAATCGTGACAACATGGCTGAAGTGGTGGGAGACATAGACGGCACCTTCCTCCAGGTGGGCGACGAACACATTTGCATATGTCGGTGCAACGTTCGTCCCCATCAATTGCTCGTCAAACCTAAAGAAGTTCCTCGTGAGGACCACCTCCAGCAGGCTGACCAGGAGCTCCAGGTGCAATGGAGAAAAATCCTAACTGATAGCTTCATTCATGGCCACTCTCATCGGGTATGGAAGTATAGAGTATAGAGAGTATATAGACTGACTATGTCCAGGGATGCCAAAATGGCACCCTCCGGAACAAAGACAGTCCCTATCTTATCTAGAAAATCGGAGTTGTCACGTATGTAGGACTTTGCTCTGGTAGCGTATGGACGAAGGACCTTATCTAGAAAAATAGATATGTGGCTCATAACAGAGTCTCTGCCCGACATGATAGGACGCCCGGGCGGGTCACTGAGAGATTTATGAATCTTGAGCAATATGTAGAAATATGAAGGAACAGGGTTCTGAACCAACAGGTACTCGAAAAGAGATTTATCGATAAGGTCCTGTTCCAACGCTCTGTGTAATATATTTTTGATCACCTTCTCCACATCCCATCTTGGGTCAATCTGTACCTTCTGGTAAGTAATCTCATCGTCAAGTTGTCTCTTAGCCTCCGCAATATATTTGGATCTGTCCAAAACCACCAAGGCACCGCCCTTGTCGGACGGTTTTATGACCAAATTGATGGTTTTGGACTAGTTCCTCAATTGCGGAGATCTGTTCCCTAGTTAGATTGGGGTGCATATATTCAGGAAGATTATTCTTTAAGTGGTCTACGTCTTTTTTTTTTTTACTAATGTGCAAAAGGTGTCTACTATAGGTGCATGGAGTACCGGGGAAAAATCCCTGCCCACATTTATGTCAAAATTTTTCAAATACAGACATGTAGAGTTCCGTTCAGTAACTGGAGGTGGACCTCCCCCACGGTCCCCAGAAAACCAGACTTTAAGTCTGAGTTTTCTGAAGAGTTGGAGGAGGTCCAGCTCCAGTTGAAACCAATCTGGTTTGGATGCTGGACAATAATTCAAACCCTTAGCCAACAATTCTAACTGTGCACCAGATAATTTAGTGGAAGAAATATTTACTAGTTTCTTTTGCTCTATTTCTTCTTGAATGAAATCTTGGGTTGAGTTCCTTTCTGATTGCGTTGTCCCCTTGTTTTGACCGAATCGCCTCCCTCCTCGCCTGGTGGACCGGTAGAGGGATGGAGGCTGACCCCTTCTCTGGATACTAGATAGATATATAACATACATACATATATTATATGATTTACTAAGAATGAAGTGTAGGTTTCTTTGTGGGGGTTTTTCCCCGACAGGTATTTTTCTATAGTATATACTAAGTTGGCAATTTTTCCCAACTTTTTGCTTTTTTAAATTTGTTAATTGATTTTTTGAAATTATTGGGGATATGCCCCTTTTTCGGTGGCCATGCTCCCTTTTCTGGTTGATCATTTCCTTTTTCAGGTTTTCAAAGTAAAAGGGAGAGATGGCTGTTTATAATTTGAGTTTTTTTTTCCATAATTTGTAACAGAAGAAATACAGAAATAAAAAACAATAACATATACTGTAACGTGTAAAGAGAAAACAAATGACAGAAACCAACATGAAAATACAGCTTCTCTAGCTTTCGAGTTACATATGACTAAGAAGTATAAAGTCCAATAGGATTATCTTAGGCTAAATAAAGGTTATTTTAGGAATGTTACCCAGAGAAGAAGAAAAAAACAAGGAAAATAGTTACTGTGATGTAAAAAAGCTATATGCATTCAGAGATTGTAGAGAATATATGGTATAGATAGAGAACTAACCAAAAAGAGAAGATGGAGGATAAAAGGGAGCATAGTGAGAATAGAAGAAATAATAAAAGGAGGAGAGATATAGACCCGCATTGTCAACTATGTCTGAGAGTCATAGAATCTATCTAATTCACATCAGATACCTCCTCCCATAAGTCCCACAGTCACCAGGTCGAATGAAAATGAGACATTGTGTGATCTATGAGGGCAGATAGATATTCCATCCTCCTCACTTCCCTAATTCTGTCTAGTAAAACTGACATGGGTGAAGTCTCTGTATGTTGCCACCATTGGGCAATGAGGCACTTACATCCGGTAAGGACATAGAGGCATAATTTAGTCTGGAACTTGTTAAGGCAAGTCTGGAAAAGATTAATGAGAAATATGGTGGGGTCTAGTGGGGCAAGATATCCCAGTAGTTTGCGAATCCAATTATGCACTCCTAGCCAAAACACATGTGGGAGGGTCATCTATCGATCCCACAACGCCAGCAACTGATTGCCTTAAACTGATTTGCCTTGTGTGTAATGCATGCAGAAGACTTGGCAGTGTTGGACCAAGTCGAAAGCCAACTCTGAGAGGGGATGGTTTTTCCCAAATAGGACTCCCATTTGGTCATATATAAATGAGGATTCAAGTCCATATCCTTAGGTGTATACACTATGCTATAGATTTGTGAGATAACTCCTTTAGAAATCATTGCATTTCTGTATAGCTTTTCAAATGGTGTTGGAGGAGGTAATGATGAGGACATAGGAGAGGGGGAAAAGTAGTTAAAGATTTTCTCATACAGGGGAAGAGAGGGGTTAGGGAGGTCATATTTGTCTTGAAGGGTCTCGAATGGTAAAATGGTACGCCTAAGAGGGTGGATTATATCGAATAGTTGAAACAGTTTAGCCTTCATCCATGGAGAAACCACATCAATCTCATTGCTTATGGGAATAAGAGGATTAAAGAGCAAGGGGTTAACAGGGTTTTAGGTGATTTCAGGGAGAATTCCAATGATGCTTTCTTCCAAATATGATTGGTAAGATTTCATGGAGCCCAGTAGTACCTTTTGGAGGTTTGACTGAACATCAGGACCATATAAGGGAATTAAGGCGAGTAGGCATAATCCATTGTTGTTCAATTTCGCACCACCTTTGGAAGATTAACAAGGATGACCAACTAGGTATTCTACTGTACATAGATGTGTTGTTATATAGTATTTATAGAGGTCAGGGAATGCCAGACCTCCAGCATGTTTAGGTGATGACAGCTGCTAAGGGTTCAATACTTAATACAAATAATAAGGGAGACAGGGGGCATACCTGTTTCGTTCCTTTGGAGATCCGAAAGAGGGAAGGCATTGCATGTGTTAAGCGTACTTGGGCTGATGGGGTGGTATAAAGGCCTGAGACAGCCGAGTGGAACGAAACGTTTATACCGTATGACTTGAGGGCTTGCATAAGAAAAGGTCAACTCAGTCTGTCAAATGCCTTTTCGCCATCTAGACCAGTTTTTTTTTTTCATTTTAATCAAAATATCTATGATATTTATTTTCCTCCTTGTGCTGTCCCCAGCCTGTCTACGTTGTACAAACCCCACTTGATCTTTATGTAGTCATTTGGGAAGTACATTACCCAATAGTAACATACATAGTAACATAGTTTATGAGGTTGAAAAAAGACCAGAGTCCATCAAGTTCAACCTATATCCCTACTGAGTCCCTACTGAGTTGATCCAGAGGAAGGCAAAAAACCTTCATACTAGAGGTAAAAATTCAGAATAAATCCCTGGATCTGTCCCTATAAATCTAGTATACATAACCAGCGATGTTATTACTCTCCAAAAATGCATCCAGACCCGTTTTGAACTCTTTTACAGAGTTCATCATGACCACCTCCTCCGGGAGAGAATTCCACAGTCTCACTGCTCTTACAGTAAAGAACCCCCGTCTGTGCTGGTGTAGAAACCTTCTTTCCTCTAAACGTAGAGGATGCCCCTTGTTATAGATACAGTCCTGGGTATAAATAGATCATGGGAGAGATCTCTGTATGGCCCCCTAATATATTTATACATAGTTATTAGGTCGCCCCTAAGCCTTCTTTTTTCTAAACTAAATAACCCTAATTCTGATAATCTTTCTGGGTACTGTAGTCCTCCCATTCCCCGTATTACCCTGGTTGCCCGTCTTTGAACCCTCTCCAGCTCCACTATATCTTTCTTGTACACTGGTGCCCAGTACTGTACACAGTATTCCATGTGTGGTCTGACTAGTGATTTGTACAGCGGTAGAATTGTTTCCTTGTCATGGGCATCTATGCCCCTATTGATGCACCCCATGATTTTATTAGCCTTGGCAGCAGCTGCCCAACACTGGTCACTACAGCTAAATTTACTGTTAACTAAGACTCCTAAGTCCTTTTCTATGTCAGTCGTCCCAATTGTTCTCCCATTTAATACATTATCCCAGCCCGGATTTTTCCTCCCCATGTGCATTACCTTACATTTATCAGTGTTGAACCTCATTTGCCACTTCCCAGCCCAAACCTCTAACCTATCCAGATCCAGTTGTAACACTGCACTGTCCTCTATTGTGTTTACCGCTTTACAGAGTTCAGTATCATCTGCAAAGTTTGTTACTTTACTATTCAACCCCTCTACAAGGTCATTAATAAATATATTAAACAGAACAGGACCCAAGACGGACCCCTGTGGTACCCCACTAGTAACAGTCACCCAATCAGAATAAGTACCATTAATAACCACCCTCTGTTTCCTATCACTGAGCCAGTTACTTACCCACTTACACACATTGTCCCCCAGCCCAATCCTTCTCATTTTATGCACCAACCTTTTATGTGGCACCGTATCAAATGCTTTGGAAAAATCCAGATATACGACATCCAGTGATTGCCCCTGGTCCAGTCTGGAGCTCACCTCCTCATAGAAGCTGATCAGGTTAGTTTGACAGGACCGAACCCTCATAAAGCCATGCTGATATGGAGTCATACATTTATTTGTATCAAGATATTCCAAAATAATATATTTGCTTTTTCCTGATCTCTGTTTATAATTTTTTCCTCATCATTTTTTAAGGGGCCCACACTTTCATTTTTGACCTTTTTGCTATTTATATAGTTAAAGAACATTTTGGGGTTAGTTTTACTCTCTTTGGCAATGAGTCTTTCTGTATTCATTTTTGCGGCTTTTA
Source organism: Hyla sarda (assembly GCF_029499605.1). Classification (NCBI taxonomy): domain Eukaryota; kingdom Metazoa; phylum Chordata; class Amphibia; order Anura; family Hylidae; genus Hyla; species Hyla sarda. The sequence continues at coordinate 41,267,680 of NC_079197.1, read as the reverse complement.
TTTGTTTTTCACATATTTTACATTTTTCTCTATAGCTTTTTAATGCTTCTTCACTGCTGTCCTGTTTTAGTATTTTAAATGCTTTATTTTTGTCATTTATTGCCCCTTTAATGTTTTTATTCATCCATATTGGTTTTCTTTTATTTCTGACCCTTTATTCCCATAAGGTATATATTTATTACAGTGATAATTTAAAATATCTTTAAAAGTCTCCCATTTAGTGTCAGTATTCCTGTTTATGAGGACAATATCCCATTTTATATTGTTAAGGGCTTCTCTGAGCTGATCAAACTTTGCCTTCCTAAAGTTCATTGTTTTTGTGGCCCCTCGAGAGATTCCCTTTTTGAAGAATAAGTTATAATGTATTATATTATGATCACTATTTCCCAGGTGTCCTTTTACCTGCACATTAGTTATTCTGTCAGGTCTGTTGGTTAATATTAAGTCTAGTAGGGCGCCCCCTCTGGTCGGGCTCTGCACCATTTGGGACAGATAATTGTCTTTAGTTATAGTCAGAAATCTGTTTCCTTTATGAGATTGACAGGTCTCAGTATCCCAGTTTATATCAGGATAGTTAAAGTCCCCCATTATTACCACATCATTTTGATTTGCTGCTTTGTTTATTTGCCTCAGTAATTGATCTTCTGCCTCTTCCATTATGTTTGGTGGCTTATAACAAACCCCTATCAGAATTTTTTTTTTATCTCCATATATTTCTACCCATAATGCCTCCATATTATCGTCCTCCTCTCATATATCCTCCCGCAGTGCGGCCTTCAGACTTGATTTCACATACAGACAAACTCCTCCCCCTTTCCGTTTTGTCCGATCCTTCAAGAATAGACTATAACCCTGTATGTTGACCGCCCAGTCACAGGTATCATCCAACCAAGTCTCTGTTATACCCGCTATGTCATAATTTTCCTCAGACATCAACCACACCAGTTCATTAGTTTTATTGGACAGACTTCTGGCATTAGTTATCATGCAATTCAATGGTGTATGTTTTTTCTTTGTATGAAGCCTATCCGTATTAACTATTCTAACCCCCCCCCCCCACTCCACCCCCAGGTACATTACTAAGTCCCCCCTCTCTATCTACACTGTCTTCCCCCTCTATGTTATAGGTTTCACCCCCCCCCCCCCAGTCCCTAGTTTAACCACTCCTCCACCCTTCTAGCCATCTTCTCCCCGGGCACAGCTGCACCCTCCCCATTGAGGTGCAGCACGTCCCTATGTTAGAGCCGGTAATCGACAGCGAAGTCAGCCCAGTTCTCCATGAACCCAAACCCCTCCTTCCTACACCAGGTTCTGAGCCAGTTGTTTACCTCCCTGATCTCCCGCTGCCTCTCTGGTGTGGCTTGTGGAACAGGTCTATTATTATTATTATAGAAAATACAATCTATTAGCCAATATTTTGGAGATAATTTTTAAATCCGAATTTAAAAGAGAAATTGGGCTATAACTCGCACATTCGGAAGGGTCTTTGTCTGGTTTGGGGAGGACTATAATATACGGGTGGATAGGAAAGAGTTAAATAAGTGTAAAATGTAGGGAGTACAGGTATCAAGAAAAGTTTTGTAATAAAGGTACGGAAGACCATCTGGTCCCGGAGATTTACCATTCGGAAAGTTCTTTATCGTAGCCTTTAGTTCCTCTATTGTGATTTGAGAATTAAGTGACTGTAAATTTTCTTGTGAAATGTTTGGTAGATTACAACTTTCTAAATAGGATTAAATTAGTGTGTCTCTATTTGCAGGGTTAGGACCCCTTATGTTTTAGAGCCCTATGGGCCCTATCCATTTGGACTTTGTGGCTTGGAGGTGCTTTTAGAACTGAATAAAAAAAATTCCTCCAGAGTAGCTTTCAGGTCTTCTTCTTGGGTGGCTTCAGGTAGGCCTCTTACTTGGATATTGTGCCTTCTCCCTCTGTTGTCTAGGTCTTCCAAGTGTCTCTGGTAATCACAGAGGGTGGAGTGCTGATTTGACACTGTTGATTGTAAAGATAATGGGGGAGATTTATCAAAACCTGTCCAGAGGAAAAGTTGCTGAGTTGCCCATAGCAAACAATCAGATCGCTTCTTTCATTTTTGAAAAGACCTCTGCAAAATGAAAGAAGTGATCTGATTGGTTGCTATGGGCAACTGGGCAACTTTTCCTCTGGACAGGTTTTGATAAATCTCCCCCAATATGTATTTACGAGTGACATCGTGGTTCTCTTCCAAGGTGTCTACTCTATGTGCCACCGAGCGTATATCTTGTCTCACAATCACTATCTCTGACTTGAGAGTTGCTTTCATCTCCGAGAGAAAACTGCAGAAATCGTCTTTTGTAGGTAGTTGGCCAACATATTCTCTCCATCCAATATCTCCCTGGGAGGAGACATAAGCAGCAGGAGAGGCAGAGGGCTGAAGAGACCAAGGAGTTTGATCTGATTTTTTCCGCATCGGGGATGAGGATTGTTCAGTAAAGTCAAAGTCCCATGAGGCTGTGGAGGAAAGTGCCCTCTTGACATTCAATGGAGGATATTTTGGTTTTCTCTGTTATTTGGGGTCACCATTTAAGGCTTTAGCTGGCGTATGTGAAGGCATTGTTTGGTTAGTCGGTTGCTGGATATCTGTTTCCACAAGAGGTACAGTGCGAGGTGAGGAGTTATTTGTTTCTAATATATCTTCATATACAGTGCTATCTCTTGAAGTAGAATCTTCCATTGTTGCTGCTGGAGATTAACTTGAAAAGGTTATATTTATATCTTGGGATGGATCTGATATATCTTGGAATGGATGAAATCTGTTAGACAGCATGGTGGGAGATTTAGAGGTCTGTGAGGATGGAGCACTATAGACCTCAGAAAAACAAATGTTTGAAGCCAAGGTGTTAGATCGTTTACGTGCAGCGGCAGATGTGGATTTGGATCTGGATCTCAGAGATCTTGGCATTGGTGCCGGATACTTTTTTTTGTCGGCTAATATGAAGACTGCAGGGAACATATAATCTTCAATAATGAGTTGTATAAGAGGGAGAATACACTAAAGTAATGTCCAATAGGTCCTTGGGTAGCAAGTCAAATATCTGACACAGTAGTCCAATGAGAAAGTAGATATGTTCTGAGTAGAATGTATGGGAACACAAGCAAGATAATGAACTGTGGAGAGCTCCTGGACTAGTGCTTCTCTCTCCTTCTAGGCCTCCAGAGCCCTGGTCCACGGGGCAGGTATCACCTCTGGGGTGCAGGCTGAATCCTCCGGCGGCCGCGCTATCGTCTGTGTAGGTTGTGGTAATATAGAAAAAAAGGAAGACCGCGAACGGCGCCTCGTGTATTACCCTTAGAGTAGGTGTGGAGCAATATAGCCCCTTATAAGTGGCTGCTCACCTTGTAGAAGAAGAAATAAAGCATATCACCTCAGTAAGAGGTATATTGGTGGAGCAGGCTGCTCAGCCGGAGGGTCCGCAGGGGTCAGGAAGTCCTGTCCTGTAGGAACGTGCGAAGTGGTAGCAAAAAAGGACCAACTGTTTCCAGGTGCTGCTAGCTCAAAACACCAGAAGCACGAGTAGTAGGTGAAAGATCCTTGCAGGGATCATATTTATTAAAAAATAACAAAGGATGGCGCGTTTCGAGGGTAACCCCCTCTTCCTCAGATCAACTTCCTCAGATCAGGTTATGTTGATCTGAGGAAGAGGGGGTTACCCTCGAAATGCGTCATCCTTTATTTGTTATTTTTTAATAAATATGATCCCTGCAAGGATCTTTCATCTACTACTCATGCCTCTGGTGTTTTGAGCTAGCAGCGCCTGGAAACAGTTGGTCCTTTTTCTCTACCACTTCTCTGTGTAGGTTGTAAGGCGAGGAGGACTCGAGCGCAGCACACTCTGCAGTAATGGCGGCAGCTCCAGATGCCTGCGCAGGTACGCGGCTCATGCAGGAAGACCAGAAGGCCGAATGGAGCTGGAGAAAGGTCCGGGACGTTGAGGTGGGCACTGTGGGTCATCCTGTGTGCAGAGTGTGCGGTATATTGCGGAACGGCAGCGCAATAAACACTATATTTGGCAGCTGCGAGCAGAGCACTCTGATCCTGGTATTATCACAGACCCCTCCCCCACCAGAAAAAAAGAAACAAAACAACAGCAAGAGTGGTAGTAAATCTGAAAGAACAAAAAATCTACAACTTTAACCTGTTCAGGACGCAGGGCGTATGCATACGCCCTGCATCCCGAGTCCTTAAGGATGTAGGGCGTATGGATACGCCCGTGGGAATTCTGGTCTCTGCCTGGGGACCGGACCAGGATGCCTGCTGAAATCATTTAGCAGGCATCCCAACACATTGCCGACACATCCTGACACCCCCCATGTCGACGATCACAGAAAATCGCATGTCAATTCAGACATGCGATTTTCTGCTATTCCGGGCTGATCGGGTCTCTGGTGACCCGATCGCCCGGAGAATATGGATGATCGGAGCTGTCAGTGACAGCCCCGATCATCCTAAGGGATAGGAGTGATGTTGCAGTGGTGCCACCCCCTCCTATCCCCTGCCATTAGTCAGCAATGAGTACTGACCAATGGCAGTTGAAGATGGGGGGTTGCCCACCCCTGGATGTCGGGCAGAACGGGGGAGAAGATGGCGGCCGGTACCTGTGATGTAGATGCGGTGGGGACCGCCGATCATCGGTGGCATCAGCGTAGATCAGCGGCGCAGGTAGGGAGGCGATGGCGTGGAGCATCAAGGAAGGTGGCAGTAAAGCGATCTTTACTGCTGCCTTCCTAGTGGTTGCCAAACTGCAACTCCCAGCATGCTCAGACAGCCTTTGGCTGTCTGGGCATGCTGGGAGTTGTAGTTTTGCAACATCTGGAGGGTCACAGTTTGGAGACCACTATTACAGACATCTGTCCCTTCAGATTTTGCAATTTTCATGAAAATTTTGAAAATTGCTGCTCTACTTTGAAGCCCTCTAGTGTCTTCAAAAAGTAAAAATATGTCCATTTTATGATGCCAACATAAAGTAGACATATTGTATTTGTGAAACAATATAAAATGTATTTGGAATATTCATTTTCCTTACAAGCAGAGAGTTTCAAAGTTAGAAAAATGCAAAATTTTCTAAATTTTCATGACATTTTGGGATTTTTCACCAAGAAAGGATGCAAGTAATGACAAAAATTTATCAATAAAATAAAGTAGAATATATCACGAAAAAACCATCTCAGAATCAGAATAATCGGTAAAAGCATCTTAGAGTTATTAAAGGAGTACTCCGGCACACACTTTTTTCCTTTTATCCCGTCCGGGCTGCAAAATAAAAGAAAACACACTTTCTCTTACCTGCCAACGAGCCTCCGGAGCTCCGGTACACTCCGGTACAGTTGTTCGGTCCCCGGGCTGTATTCTTCTTACTTCCTGTTAGCCCGGCACGTCAGACGGAGCTTCAGCCAATCACCGGCCGCAGCAATGTCCCGCCTCGGCCGGTGATAGGCTGAAGCTCCGTGTGACGTGCCGGGCTAACAGGAAGTAAGAAGAATACAGCCCGGGGACCGAACACCTGTACCGGAGTGTACCAGAGCTCCGGGGGCTCGCTGGCAGGTAAGAGAAAGTGTGTTTTCTTTTATTTTGCAGCCAGGACGGGATAAAAGGAAAAAAGTGCACGCAGGAGTACTCCTTTAATGCATAAAGTGACAGTGGTCAGATTTGCAAAAAAATTGCTCTGTCCTTATGGTGAAAATGAGCTGCGTCCTTAAGGGGTTAACTAGAGATGAGCAAACTTTTGAAAAATTTGACTTGGGCGATTTGCCAAATTTTCCGAAAAAATTCAGTTCAGTCTGAATTTATTCACAGCGAATCGCTATTAAAAATGGCTATTTCTGGGCTACAGAGAGCCTCAAAAGGGGTGTAGAACACTTTGCCTTGTTGTAACACACATAGGGATTGTGCTGTGTTAGTGAAATAATACTGTTATTCAGTATGACATGCAGATTACAGGCATTGCTATTAGAATCATTGCCGCAGAGCGTCTGGATGTGGCAGCAGGGTCAGGAGACGATATGGTGTCAATATTGAAGAGATTAAAGAGATTTTTAAATGTAATGTATAATTAAATGTTTTTAAATCCTTTTCTGATGACCCATTCTGGTGAGCATCGAGCTGGCAGTCCGCCGCAAGGCGAGCTATTACCTATTCCAGCCCCTGCCTCTCAGCGCCCCCCCCAACTGTCTTACTCATTTAGTCAGATATGATTCAGTATTATCGCTCCAACCTGTTTCATTGGATTCTTGCGGTAATTCCAGAGGTAATATATGACGATGATCATATAAGATTACATAGATTTTTTTTTATTGAACCCCTTAACAACAATGGACGTAAATGTACGTCATTGTGCCGTGGTACTTAACCCCTTAAGGACTGAGCCCTTTTTCACCTTAAGGACTCGGCCATTTTTTGCAAATCTGACCACTGTCACTTTAAACATTAATAACTCTGGAATGCTTTTAGTTATCATTCTGATTCCGAGAACGTTTTTTCGTGACATATTCTATTTTAACATAGTGGTAAAATTTTATGGTAACTTGCATCCTTTCTTGGTGAAAAATCCCCAAATTTGATGAAAAATTAGAAAATTTAGCATTTTTCTAACTTTGAAGCTCTCTGCTTGTAAGGAAAATGGATATTCCAAATAATTTTTTTTTATTCACATATACAATATGTCTACTTTATGTTTGGATCATAAAATTGACGTGTTTTTACTTTTGGAAGACACCAGAGGGCTTCAAAGTTCAGCATCAATTTTCCAATTTTTCACAAAATTTTGAAACTCGCTTTTTTTCAGGGACCAGTTCAGGTTTGAAGTGGATTTGAAGGGTCTTCATATTAGAAATACCCCCTAAATTACCCCATTATAAAAACTGCAACCCCCAAAGTATTCAAAATGACATTCAGTCAGCGTTTTAACTCTTTAGGGGTTTCACAGGAATAGAAGCAAAGTAAAGGAGAAAATTCACAATCTTCATTTTTTACACTCGCATGTTCTTGTAGACCCAATTTTTGAATTTTTGCAAGGGGTAAAAAGGAGAAAATTTTTACTTGTATTTGAAACCCAATTTCTCTTGAGTAAGCACATACCTCATATGTCTATGTTAATTGTTCGGCGGGCGCAGTAGAGGGCTCAGAAGGGAAGGAGCGACAAATGGTTTTTGGGGGGCATGTCACCTTTAGGAAGCCCCTATGGTGCCAGAACAGCAAAAAAACTCACATGGCATACCATTTTGGAAACTAGACCCCTCGGGGAACATAACAAGGGGTAAAGTAAACCTTAATACCCCACAGGTGATTCACGACTTTTGCATATGTAAAAAAATAAAATTTTTACCTAAAATGCTTGGTTTTCCAAAAGTTTTACATTTTTAAAAAGGGTAAAAGCAGAAAATACCCCCCAAAATTTGAAGCCCAATTTCTACTGATTCAGAAAACACCCCATATGGGGGTAAAAAGTGCTCTGCTGGCGCACTACAGGTCTGAGAAGAGAAGGAGTCACATTTGGCTTTTTGAAAGCAAATTTTGCTCTGGGGGCATGGCGCATTTAGGAAGCCCCTATGGTGCCAGAAAAGCAAAAAAAAAAAAAACACATGGCATACTATTTTGGAAACTAGACCCCTCGGGGAACGTAACAAGGGGTTAAGTGAACCTTAATACCCCACAGGTGATTCACGACTTTTGCATATGTAAAAAAATAAAATTTTTACCTAAAATGCTTGGTTTTCCAAAAGTTTTACATTTTTAAAAAGGGTAAAAGCAGAAAATACCCCCCAAAATTTGAAGCCCAATTTCTACTGATTCAGAAAACACCCCATATGGGGGTAAAAAGTGCTCTGCTGGCGCACTACAGGTCTGAGAAGAGAAGGAGTCACATTTGGCTTTTTGAAAGCAAATTTTGCTCTGGGGGCATGGCGCATTTAGGAAGCCCCTATGGTGCCAGAAAAGCAAAAAAAAAAAAAACACATGGCATACTATTTTGGAAACTAGACCCCTCGGGGAACGTAACAAGGGGTTTAGTGAACCTTAATACCCCACAGGCGTTTCACGACTTTTGCATATGTAAAAAAAAAAATATTTTTTTTACCTAAAATGCTTCTTTTCCCAAAAATTTTACATTTTTAAAAAGGGTAAAAGCAGAAAATACCCCCAAAAATTTGTTAGGCAATTTCTCCCGAGTACGGTGATACCCCATATGTGGCCCTAAACTGTTGCCTTGAAATACTACAGGGCTCCAAAGTGAGAGCGCCATGCGCATTTGAGACCTAAATTAGGGATTGCATAGGGGTGGACATAGGGGTATTCTACGCCAGTGATTCCCAAACAGGGTGCCTCCAGCTGTTGTAAAACTCCCAGCATGCCTGGACAGTCAGTGGCTGTCTGGTAATACTGGGAGTAGTTGTTTTGCAACAGCTGGAGGCTCCGTTTTGGAAACCGTGGCGTACCAGACGTTTTTCATTTTTATTGGGGAGGGGAGGGGGGCTGTGTAGGGGTATGTGTATATGTAGTGTTTTTTACTTTTTATTTTATTTTGTGTTAGTGTAGTGTTTTTAGGGTACAGTCACACGGGCGGGGGTTCACAGTAGTTTCTCGCTGGCAGTTTGAGCTGTGGCAGAAAATTTGCTGCAGCTCAAACTTGCAGCCCGATACTTACTGTAAACCTCCGCCCATGTGAGTGTACCCTGTACATTCACATGGGGGGGGGGGGGGGGGGGGACATCCTGCTGTTGCAAAACTACAACTCCCAGCATGCGCTGACAGACTGTACATGCTGAGAGTTTTAGTTTTGCAACAGCTGTATGCACACTGGTTATGTATCACTGAGTTTGTGACCTTACTCAGTGTTTCAAAACCAGTGTGCCTCCAGCTGTTGCAAAACTACAACTCCCAACATGTACGGTGCATGGTGTAAGGTGACTGCTGGGAGTTGTAGTTTGCAACAGCTGGAGGCACACCGGTCGTGAAACACTGAGTTAGGTAAAAAAAACTATGTTTCACAACCAGTGTGCCTTCAGCTGTTGCAAAACTACAACCCTCAGCAGTCACCGACAGCCAATGGGCATGCTGGGAGTTGTAGTTATGCAACCAGCAGATGCACCACTACAACTCCCAGCATGCACTTTAGCTGTTTGTGCAAGCTGGGAGTTGTAGTTATACAACAGCTGAAGGTACACTTTTCCATAGAAAAAATGTGCCTCCAGCTGTTGCAAAACCATAAGTCCCAGCATGCCCATAAGGGAATGCTGGGAGTTGTGGTGGTCTGCCACCACAAGGAGACCCTATTGTGGCAGAATGACCCAGCCTGGAGGTGGCAACAGTCTGAAAAGACCATAGGGCCTCACAATTGAAAAGATTAAAGATATTTTTTTTAATTTAAATTGAAGATTTCAAATAGATGAACCTAAAAAGTTTCATTTAATGTGCCCAACAGCTCCCAGCATGAGGAGACCACATGGCCACAATGTCTTTGGGTCCTCTGTCTTGTCTTCCTCATCACCCTGTAGCACCACAGCCTGCTCCTCCTCTCCTATCAGATGACTATAAAAACCACCCATTTCGCAAAACCTTGCCTGTGCTCCACTGTCCCCCTCCTCCTCCAGTTCAGCCCCCACAGGGCTCATGTGGCCATGAGATGTAGGCGCCACATCTCCAGTGCCCTGACCAGCCATGCTGTTGTGGAATGACGTTGTTCATCCCATAAACCTGGCGACTGACTAATAATGTGGCTTCCTCAAAGGGCCTGAGCAAACGGCAGGTGTCATGTATGAGCTTCCACTGGTTGACATTGAAGTTACACAAGGGAGTCTCCCCATCAGCTTGGATCATCAAGAAATCGTTGATGGCCCAACATATGGAGGGTGGAATTCCAACGTGAGGAAAGGTTGCAAATCAAACTATGTTGGGGGATGACGTTCTGACACTGCAGCTCAAAGAGGGTGTGTTTTGCGGTGTACAATTGGCTGAAGTGCATGCAAAGTTTCCTGGCCATTGTTAGGATGTCTTGCAGATGGGGGGAACACTTCAGGAACAGCTTGACAACCAGATTTAACACATGTGCCATGCAGGGCGCATGGCTCAGGCTTCCTTGACACAGCGCAGACAAGTTGTTCTTCCTGTTGTTGGTCACCATGGTTCCCATTTCCAGTTTTCATGTTAGCCATGATTCGATTTCTTGATGAATTACTTTTAGAAGTTTCTCCCCTGTGTGACTATGTTCACCATGGCAAACCATGTGAAGAACAGTGTGACACAGCTGTGCCCTGCACACATGGTATGCTGGAGGGGCACTGAGACTTGTCTGTGCAGTGGAGGCTGAGGACATGGTGGAGGATGAGAAGGAGGAGTCACACAATGTCACAGGACCAACGGCCTGAGAGCATGGTGGCGGAAGCAGCGTGACCTGTCCAAGCTGCTGTTGTGGCTGTGCAGGAACCACATTCACCCAGTGGGCTGTAAAGGACATGTATTGTCCCTGACCGTAGTTACAGCTCCACACATCGGCGCTACCATGCACTTTGGTACACACCGACAGGCTCAAGGACTGGCCCACCTTCTGTTCCACAAAATTGTGTAGGGCTGGTACTGCCTTCTTTGCAAAGAAAAGACGGCTTGGGACTCTCTACCCCAACTCAGTAAAAGCCATCAGTGACAAAGGTGGGTGAAAGAAGGAGAACTTCGCATCAGATGTGCGGCATCAGGCGATTGGCAGGATCAGAATAGTAGGCGAGGCAGGTAGGCAGAAGAAAACGGTCTTTTTTGTCAAAGTGTTGGTGTGCACAAGTAAGTATTGAGGATATGCATTACATAAAACTTTACTTTTAATATTGTTGTTAGGATAAAATATATGTACCCAAATGTTTTTGAAATCTAACAAAAGGAAAGGTGTGCAAAAAAACACCATGTGCCCCCTACACCACCAAGTATTGATGTGATGCAAAGACCTCTAAAAGGTGGAAGGGAACAACGTATGGTCCATTGTAACCGGTGGGGGTAAAAATGTCATCTGTAAGGTCCTACTCTCGCACTATTAATTCCATTATTGGCAAATGTTACGTGCCCTAAAAAGGGTGGCCCCACACAGGAACCTCTCACTATTTCCAAATAAAAACCCTGGGAAATGGCAGTGTTTTTAGGTGGAAATAGGGAGAGGTTCCTGAGTGGGGCCGCCCTTTTTAGGGCGAGTAACAATAGCCAAGAAGGGAATGAATAATGTGAGAGTAGGGCCTTACAGGGGAAGTTTTTACCCTCACCAGTTACAATGGACCATACGTTGTACCCTTCCACATTTTAGAGGTCTTTGGATCACATCAATACTTGGTGGTGTAGGTGGCACATGGTGTTTTTTGCACACCTTTCCTTTTGTTAGATTTCCCAAAAAATTTGTGTCCATATATTTTATCCTAAGAAAAGTTATGTTTTAGCTAATGCATATCCTAAATTTCTGTAACTGGGGACCAGCACCTTTATTATGTTTTGCAGTATCCATAGCAGCACAATGAGAAAGAATGGAGGTGGTAGCATCCGCATAAGGAGACCATTTGGCAGCACAATGACAGAGTCTGGAGGTGGCATCATCAGCATGAGGAGATCATATGGCAGCACAATGAGAGTCTGGAGGTAGCAGCATCAGCATGAGGAGACCATATGGCAGCACAATGAGAGCCTGGAGGTGGCAGCATCAGCATGAGGAGACCATATGGCATCACAATGAGAGAACCTGGAGGTGGCAGCATGAGGAGACCATATGGCAGCACAATGAAAGAGCCTGGAGATGGCAGCATCAACATGAGGAGACCATATGGCAGCACACGGAGAGAGCCTAGAGGTGGCAGCATCACCATGAGGAGACCATATGGCAGCCCAATGATAGAGCCTGGAGGTGGCAATATCAGCATGAGGAGACAATATGGCAGCACAATGAGAGAGCCTGGAGGTGGCAGCATCAGCATGAGGAGACTATATGGCGGCACAACGACAGAGCCTGGAGGTGGCAGCAGCAGCTGAGGGCCATGCCAACTGAGCGTTGAGTCTAAGGAACCCACCGACTGTTGACTGGGGGTGTTGGATGTCACTTGGGATGAAGTGGATGACAGAGTGAATCAATCAATCACGGCTGCTGGGTTGCTGGTTGAGACACAACTGCTAGCTGACATCGGGAGCTCAGACCTCTTGCTGCGACTCCTGCTGCCACATGCCCCTACTCTTATGCGACCTCTGCCACATACTTATACACCAGCTGAGTGCGTATATGTTACACTTATGAGAGGAGGACAATGCGCTCCACTACGCTTAAAACCGTATTGAAACAAGTGTGTAGCTTTGTCTGGCCTTTCACAGTAACTAAGCCTAAATTAGTTTTACAGGAAAAAAACCATGCACCACGTAGGTGTACATACAGTTTACACTTATGAGAGGTGGACAATACGCTCCACTAAAACTGTATAAGGCTACAAAAACAATTGTGTAGCTTTGGCTGGCCTTTCACAGTAACTAGGCCCAAATTAGTTTTACAGGAAAAAACAACATACACCACGTAGGTGTACATACAGTTTACACTTATGAGAGGTGGACAATACGCTCCACTACAAACTGCATAAGGCTACAAAAACAAGTGTGTAGCTTTGGCTGGCCCATCACAGTAACTAGGCCCAAATTAGTTTAACAGGAAAATATATAAAGGACACCACCTATGTGTACGTACAGTTTACACTTATGAGAGGAGGACTATGCGCTTCACTACAAACTGTATAAGGCTACTAAAACAAGTCTGTAGCTTTGGATGGCCTTTCACAGTAACTAGGCTTAAATTAGTTTTACAGGAAAAAAGAAAACGTACACCACCTATGTACGCACAGGTTACACTTATGAGAGGACAATACGCTCTGCTACGCAACCTGTATTCGGTACTGTAATCAGGTGACTATGGCTTTTCGTGTTCACCCTAAATTGGCCCCTGTTATCTTTAGAGTTGTTGTACACCCAACTGCAGCAGTAAAGAATCGCTGTGTAGAAGAGCCCAGTACAGTATTATTAGGCACTAATAGCAGGTGACAATGGCTTTCAGTGCTCAGCCTAACTGGCCCCTATAAGCTTTAGAGTTGCTGTACACCACTGCAGCAGTAGAGTACGTGTGTATTACACCCAAAAGTGTATTTTCTATCTCTCTCCCCCCTGTGCTTTTCTGCAGTGATTTGGGCTTGTGCTGAATTGCTGCTATCAAGCTGTTTTTCTGTGCAATGCACACAATGCTCTCTCTCTCTCCCTGCAATGAAATGATCCCTGAAATAAAATGTTGGACTGGCTGGCCGCAAGCTGCTGATTATATAGTGCTGTGACATCACAGGGGTGCCTGGCTGCTGATAGGCTGCATGCTGCATGTGGTTCAGGGTCATCCTGCCTACCCATCTTCCCAGAGTTCCTTGCCCCATGCCCTCACATGTGCATCTGCCATTTTAGATGCCCTGGAGCCTGGACCACACTAAGTGGAGTTTAATGAAGTGATTTGTTTAATCGAACCACGGCGATATTCGCATTCGTTACAAATCATATTTTTCCTGAAATTCTTAACGAATTTGGATTTGCCAGATTCAATTTGCTCATCCCTAACTTTAACCAATAAAATTTACCACTACAATGAGTGCACTCCTACTGCAACACAAACTTAAAGGGGTACTCCGGTGAAAAACTTTCTTTTTTTTTTTTTTTTATCAACTGGTGCCAGAAAGTTAAACAGATTTGTAAATTAATTCTATTAAAAAAATCTTAATCCGTCCTGTACTTATTAGCTGCTGAATACTACAGTGGAAATTCTTTTCTTTTTGAAACACAGAACTGTCTGCTGACATCACGAGCACAGTGCTCTCTGCTGACATCTCTGTCCATATTATGAACTGACCAGAACAGCATATGTTTGCTATGGGGATTTCCTTTTACCCTGGACAGTTCCTAAAATGCACAGAGATGTCAGCAGAGAGCACTGTGCTCATGATGTCAGCAGACAGCTCTGTGTTTCAAACGGAAAAGAATTTCCACTGTATTATTCAGCAGCTAATAAGTACAGGAAGGATTAAGATTTTTTTTAATAGAAGTAATTTACAAATCTGTTTAACTTTCTGGCACCAGTTGATTTAAAAAAAAAAAAAAAGTTTTTCACCGGAGTACCCCTTTAAAAGGGACCTAAAGTAAAGCTGCTGGCAGTGTGAGGTAGGTCATTTAATAACAATTCTGTATGCTTTTGTGCAATATGTTTTTAGATATTAACCCCTTAAGGACACAGGTGCTTTAAGCTTTAAAGGGGTACTCCGGCCCTAAGACATCTTATCCCCTATAAAAAGGATAGGGGATAAGATGTCTGATCGCAGGGGTCCCCTGCTATCTCGCATGCAGTACCCACCTCTGGGAGCTGTACGCAGCACTGCAGCCTAGGAGTCTGCCGGGACACAACTACGGGGTCGGGTATCGTAATGTCACGACTTCGCCCCCGTGTGAAGTCACACCCCGCCCCCGCAATGCAAGTCTATGGGACTGTGGCGTCACGCTCCCTCCCATAGAATTGCATTGCGGGGGCGGGTTGTGACATCACACTGGGGCAGAGTTGTGACGTCACAATACTCCGGCCCCGTAACTGTGACCCGGCAAACACCGTGGCTGCAGTGTTGCGTGCAGCTCGCAGAGGTGGGTTCTGCATGCGAGATAGTGGGGGACCCCCGCAATCAGACATCTTATCCCCTATCCTTTGGATAGGGGATAAGATATCTTAGGGCCGGAGTACCCCTTTACGGACAAATCAGTAACATTTTTGTGTTTTCCTCCTTGTCTTCTAAAATCCATAACTTTTTTCATATTTCCAACCACAGACCCATATGAGGGCTTCTTTTTTTTAATGCTAGACCAATTGTACTTTGTAATGACAACTTTTATTCTATCATAAAATGTACACCGCAACCTAAAAATATTATTTTGTGGAAAAATGTACAAAAAAACCCAAACAATTTTTGGAGGGTTTCGTTTTTACGCAGTGCACTTTAGGGTAAAAATGACATGTTCTATTTAATTTGAGGGTCAGTACGATTAAAATGATACCCATATTTACATGCTTTACTATTTTTGTACTACTTAAAAAAAAAAAATCAAATGTTTTAAACAAAATTAGTATCTCTAGTATATTTTATAACAATTTTTTCCATATACGGGCTGTATGAGGGCTCATTTTTTGCACCGTGACCTGTAAATTTATTGGTACCACTTTTGCATACATGTGACTTTTGATTACCGTATTTATCGGGGTATACCACGCACCGGCCTATAACACGCACCCTCATTTTACCAAGGATATTTGGGTAAATATAGGGGGAGAGAGGCTGTCGCTGCCGGCTTCTTTCCCCCTGCCTTTCCTGGTGTCTAGAGCCCTGCTGCCGGCCCTTCTCTCTCCCTGGCTATCGGCGCCGCTGCCCGTTCTGTCCCCCTGACTATCGGTGCCGGCACCCATTGCCGGCGCCGCTGCCCCGTTGCCTCCCCCCATCCCCGGTTGCATAATTACCTGTTGCCGGGGTTGGGTCCGCGCTGCTTCAGGCCTCCGTGTGCGTCCCCTGCGTCGTTGCTATGCGCTGCACGGCGTACTGACGTCATGCGCCGCGCAGCGCAGCGCATAGCAACGACGCAGGGGACGCACACCGGAGGCCTGAAGCAGCACGGACCCGACCCCGGGCAGATGCTGTGAAGAAGACCTCATGATGATGGTCAGAGCAGGTGAGGGGACCACCATCAGCCATCTTGGATGACCTGATCCCCACAGCCGTGCCGTGGGTGACCATTTCAGCCCTTAGAAGCTCTGCACTGATGCAGATGCTGTGATTTGTATTGATCATGGCATCTGAGGGTTTAATTTACTTTCTGGTGCCTTAAGTACCAACACATCAGGAGGTACATTTACGTTCATTGTCCTTAAGTAGTTAAACTTTGTTTGCTGAATGTGCTGTAAGTTAGTTAAAGCATCTGGGCTCATTGGGATGTTACACAGATGCTGAAAAGTTGAAGCGTTGTCTCTTATGCCATCTATAGTAATGTACTTAGGTCATGGCATAGTAGGGAAGAGTAAGGGAAAGGAAGTCCATGAATATGTACTAATAGTAAAAATCCAAGCTCAGGTCCCACCACCCGAAATGTAGATAATGAGAAATAGAGTACTACGAAGAAGACTCTCAGGGGCTCTGAAACAGTGAGAGCACCAATAATCAACGTGTCACAACTCTGATGGGTTAATCTATCAAAACCATGCATTAAAGGGGTATTCCAGGATGTTTTGTCTTTCAACCTCAGAGCCCATGATGCTAAGTAATACAACTGTAATATGCTTTTACCTCTGTGCAAACTTTTGTTCCTTTTTTTTTTTTTTCCACACACATTGGGGGACATGTATCAAAGATTTTAACCCTGTTGTGTGGGTATTTTTATTTTTGCACAAAATTTTGCGCAAGCCCTTATTTTGCAAATTTTTTTGCGCACATTTTGGTAGAGCATTTCCACCAGATGTGGCTGAATCAGGGTACCTTGGAGTGACATCTATAGTACACATGGATTTATTAACTGCGTACTTTTTCTTTACACCAAAAATTTGGCCGCAAGAGCTGTTTTGTTTTTTTGCGCAAATATAAGCCATCTTGGACTTAACACAGCAAGATGCTCTAAATCATTGATTCTATTTTCCAAAGATTGGATTGAGAAGATTACTATATTTGCCCCGCAATTTATGAAACTCATTGCGCTAGATTGATAAATTTAGCACTTCTGCGCATAATTTCGAATTCGGGAAAAGGGGTAAAATGCTTCTACCATACACAAATAATGATACATGTCCCCCACTGAACCCACATTCGGCAGTGCTGCAGAGCAGCATTTCAAAGCACAGGTAGAGCTTTGTGACATCACCACTGCTGTTTGCTAGCAGGGAAACCTAGCAGAGAAGCAGCAGCAGTAACGTCACGAAGCTCCGCCCATGCTCCAAGTTGGCACCGGAACGTAAGATACAGCAGAAGATTGCGGGAAAACCAGAGCACAGGACGGGATCAGGTAAGTATGGCTGTCATCAGTGTCAACTGCACTGTCTGTCTCTACGGACAGGTTAGTGCAGGTGAAACTGGTGACAGATTTCCTTTAATTTTCCATTACTGTTTATAGCATGGTTTATTTACTGTCTTCACCACATTTTCTTCTGTATAGTCTCGTACCCTGACATTTTACTATACATGGTTTTAGATTTAGCAGTGTTCTGGACGCCACCGCTGCCGGCCCTGAGATCACGGGGGTCCCCAATGGCGGGACCCCAGCCATATAACATCTTATCCCCTATCCTTTGGATAGGGGGATAAGATGTTTTCAGCAAAGTACCCTTTAAAGATCTTTTGAAACAGGTGGACTTTAAAAGGAATACCACAGGCAACACTGTTAAAGGAGTACTGCAGCATAAAACGACTTCTCCCCTATTCACAGGATAGGAGATAAGTGTCTGATTGCGGGGGTCTGATTGTAGGGACTCCTGCAATCTCCTGCCCAGCGCACAGATCTTTTTGCGCAAGGAGTAATCTACACTCCGTGCAAGGAGACTGTCGACCCCCACACAAAGGTGGATTACACGTTCATTCCAAGTATCTCTATGGGAGAGCTGGTGATACACGAACGCAGTATCTCCTGCTCTCCCATAGAGATGCATAGAGGGGACGTGTTGGCCTCCGCTTCCTGCAGAGTGGGGGGGGGGGGGGCACTTCCTTGCATGGGAGAGTCGGGGCTTAATGCAGATCGCAGGGTTCCCACCGCTTGGATCCCCCACCAGACACATCTCCTATCCTTTGGATAGTGGATCAGTTGTCTTACACTTCAATACCCCTTTTAAGTCTAGTGACTTATTTTTTAACTTCCTCAGTCATGCACCACCCCTACTTGTAAAGGACTGAAGTATTGTTTTAACCAAACACGGAAACCGATCCCTTGGCTGGTTACCTTCTACCCTTTCTACTAGCAATCATTCCCATTTTTAGAGATACAACTGGGGACAAAGGTTATCCACATTTATGTAATTTCATTTAGAAACCCATCTAGAAATAAACTCTGTTTAATAGAATTTCTTTATTGACAATAGTTGGGCAATTCCTATCTATGCAGAGCGTCTGGAAAATGATATTCCGCTTATATTGTTTTTTTTTTCTTTTCGTTTTTTTTTTTAGCAATTACTAAAAGGTGTAAGACAATTTAAAAGAAGGAATATGGACAAACTGAACACATGATGCAATGAAAAAAGTAAAACTGCTTAAATAATCCTAAAACATAAAAAAAAAAAAAAAAAAAGTTTGGCTTCACTTTCTTTAAAGGAAAAGCAAGCCATGGTTTTATTAAATAAAATAAAAAAATATCCAAAATGCCACGTTCAATATTGAACATTGAGTTAGTTGTCCAATACATCACAGTTCTTGAAGATATTAATTTCAATATTTAAGTCAAGTCGACCTAGAAATACCAGGTATACAAGTTTTCTTTTATGGTTTATAGTTGTGTATAGGAGCAGACAACATGAGTTGGCCATTTGGAGCAATTTCATTTGCATTATCTTCCAGAAGACCAGAAACATCGGCATTGGGGATGCTGTCATGGTAACTGCTAAAACTGATATTGTCCTCTTTCAGTTCAATGGTCCAGAAAGGAGCGTTGAGCTTCCGGCTCTGATACTCTCTATACATATATACAGCCCCCACAAATCCCATCAACAGGACCACCACAATTATAATGACTGTCAGGATGATGATATTGAATTGAGTCCATGACATATCTGCTACAGCAGATGTAGTATTATCAGGTGATGTTGTTATATAAAATGTTTGCAATGTTGTAGTTATTAAACTTTTGCTTGATAGAAGAACTTCCACTGTAGTAATTGCAGCAGGTATGCTTGTGCTAGTGACGGGTCCATCTAATGTAGGCGTTGTAGGACTCTCAGTAACTACATCTAAAAAGAAAAAAGAAACGTTAACAAAAACAGGCAAAATATCACAATTCCTAATCATACTCCTAATCAATAAATGTACCTTCACATATGTCAATAACACATAAAAAATATATTTAAAAAAGGGGTTGTTCAGCACTGGGGAAAAAATTATTTTAAAGAGGGATCGTCTGAGAACCCCCCACTCCCCCTCTGTGGCAGCACTGTGACAGCCCTGTGAGTGCAGTGCACTCCACTGCACACACAGAGCTGCTGTGGGTAGCCTTGTGTGTCTGCTCATGGGAGAATGT
Organism: Hyla sarda; assembly: GCF_029499605.1. Taxonomy (NCBI): domain Eukaryota; kingdom Metazoa; phylum Chordata; class Amphibia; order Anura; family Hylidae; genus Hyla; species Hyla sarda. The sequence goes on along the minus strand of NC_079197.1, from coordinate 41,248,377 downwards.
ACAGCATCTTTCCTACTGTGCAGCGGATGTCACATAGTGTACACTATGTGTGACCCTACCCTAAAAGTTTGTTAATATATAAAAAAAATTATAATAATTCTTCTTACAAATAAAATAAAAAATTATCTTCATCCTCCACAATGACATAGTGAAAGCAGAAAGCTAGAACTCTAAATTATTGGACTGACATAAGTATTCAGACCCTTTACTCTTTAGTTAAAGCACCTTTTACAGTCTCCAGTGTTCCATGATAAGCTTTGCACACCTGGGATTTTAGTATTTACTAGAATTCTTGTCTGCAAATCCTTTCAAGCTGTCAGGTTGGATCAGGACCATTGGGGGAAGCCCTTTTTAGGTCTCTACGAAGATGTTTGATTAGGTTCAAGTGTGGGCTCTGGCTGGGCCATGCAAGGATATTCACAGTTGTCCCTGCATATCCTGCATTGTCCTGGTTATGTGCTTAGGGTCATTGTTGGAAGGTGAACCTTTGACCCAGTCAGACCAAGGGAACTGCCATGTTGACGCATCGGACCCCCACGATCACGCAGCGGGGGTCGGACAGAGAGCCTTGAACGCACCAGCACCTGTCAATTTTTACCTTTCCGATACCATGATCAGCATTGTTCACGGCATAATTCACAGTCTATGAAGCAAGCAGCTCCTGAACTTTACTTACACGGGAGAGAGCTGGGCACAGTCTGAACCCTCGCTTTTTGGAGTGAAACCAGATCGGCCACAAAAATCCTTCTGCTGTGCTACTCCATGTGCAACACAATAGAACACACTCTCCATCCAGGTATATAAAGATGAAACTTTTACTCCATCTGCTTGACAGACATATACAGCTTCCCTGGGTGGAGAGAGAGCATGCAGACAGGAGCGTCTGGAGACAGAATGCACTGCAACATGTACGCCCTGGTGTGTTAAGTACCAGGCGGCCAGGGCGTATATGTACATCCTGTGTTGTCTACAGCTGTACTGCATTAAATGAGTCGTTTCGAAAAATACATTTTCATATAGGATATACAAAATATGTGTTGATAGAGGGGGATCCTCATCTCTTGGTCAGAGCGTGGAGCAGATACAAAGAGCACCTTTAACTCTGGACAACCTAACCGGTCCTGTATTCCACAGACAACACATTGATATGAATAGGCTCTGTGTAATGCTTTATTTCTGCTGTGGTGGTGCCGCAGTGAAGCTGAACACTTACTGTCAAGATTACAGAAGATAGCAGTGAGTTTTTAGAAAGAGGACGCTTTGTTATTGGCTTATTTTCAAAGGACCTTCTATTAAGTAGAGATTGTCCTAAATCAAAAAGCAGTATAAGTTTGTGAGTGCTTTAAAGAGCCAGAGTGGCTCTTTGGGTTTATTCACTTGTAAGCCAGACCTTGTAAACTCTTTCCACTATGGCACAGTTCAAAATTGTTAAGAAAAAAAAAAAAACTAAAAAAAAGTGTAAAAAAAACTTATGATAAAATGGATCCCATAGACTTCTCCATGGACTGGACAGCTTGGAATTGGCCTTTTAATATGTGGTATAGGTGTGTATGTATGTATGTACAGTCATGGCCGTAAATGTTGGCACCCCTAAGATTTTTCAAGAAAAAGTATTTCTCACAGAAAAGGATTGCAGTAACACGTTTTGCTATACACATGTTTATTCCCTTTGTGTGTATTGGAACTAAACCAAAAAAGGGAGGAAAAAAAGCAAATTGGACATAATGTCACACCAAACTCCAAAAATGGGCTGGACATAATGATTGGCACCCTTTCAAAATTGTGGAAAAATAAGATTGTTTCAAGCATGTGATGCGCCTTTAAACTCACCTGGGGCAAGTAACAGGTGTAGGCAATATAAAAATCACACCTGAAAGCAGATAAAGGAGAGAAGTTCACTTAGTCTTTGCATTGTGTGTCTGTGTGTGCCACACTAAGCATGGACAACAGAAAGAGGAGAAGAGAACTGTCTGAGGACTTGAGAACCAAAATTGTGGAAAAATTTCAACAATCTCAAGGTTACAAGTCCATCTCCAGAGATCTAGATTTGCCTTTGTCCATAGTGTGCAACATTAAGAAGTTTGCAACCCATGGCACTGTAGCTAATCTCCCTGGGAGTGGACGGAAGAGAAAAATTGATGAAAGGTGTCAACGCAGGATAGTCTGGATGGTGTATAAGCAGCCCCAAACAAGTTCCAACGATATTCAAGCTGCCCTGCAGGCTCAGGGAGCATCAGTGTCAGCGCAAACTATCTGTCGACATTTAAATGAAATGAAATGCTATGGCAGTAGACCCAGGAGGACCCCACTGCTGACACAGAGACATAGAAAAAAAAAAAGCAAGACTACACTTTCCCAAAATGAACTTGAGTAAGCCAAAAATCCTTCTGAGAAAACATCTTGTGGACAGATGAGACCAAGATAGAGTTTTTTGGTAAAGCAAATCCTTCTACTGTTTACCGAAAACAAACGAGGCCTACAAAGAACAGAACACAGAACCTACAGTGAAATATGGTGGAGGTTCAATGATGTTTTGCTGTCTCTGGCACTGGGTGCCTTGAATGTGTGCAAGGTAGGGCTGGGCGGTATGTCCAAATATGTGTATCGCTGTATTTTTGAAGCTTATGGCGGTTCCATGGTATATAAACGGTATTCCCCCCCCCCCCGCCCCCAGAGCTGCACTGTCCCCATCAGGGTACTACTCACGTCACCCACAAGCGCTGCTCTCCTCGTCCTCCTGTTTGTTGCGGCCACCGGCGCTGACACTTTATAGCTGTATCCCTATGCCCGGGCTGCAAAAGCTAAACAAAAATAAACTTTAAAGCATGTTCCTACGTTAGCCTTGCACTCTTCCTGGGGACGTGAACGTCGGACAGCCGTCAGCCTATCACCAGCCGCAGCAATGTTCCACATCGGCCGGCTTCTTACATGACAGTGGGCTCAACCTATCTCCGGCCAAGGCGGAAAATCGCTGCGGACCGAGATAGGCTGACTGCTTTCCGACGTTCTATTCCCTAGGAAGCTGGTCCGGACCGATGGGGAAGGTGAGTTAAAGTTTATTTTGTTTACCTTTTGCAGCCCGGGCATAGGGATACAGTATAGAGCAGTGGTCTTCAACCTGCGGACCTCCAGATGTTGCAAAACTATAACTCCCCACACTGTGCCGCCAGGATATAATAGTGCCCCACACTGTGATAAAGATAGGGCTTTTATCACTTATCCATCTGTGCCAGACTCCTGCTAACTATACTAGAAAACATCTGCATGCAGGAGACTATGAAAGCTGAGTGACAGCTGCCAAAGGGTATATCAGTAGAGATCAGTGTATAGGGGATTTGTTATCTTTTTAATCAATAAAGGGGTTAAAGAATGACTGAAAGGTCAAGGGCAAAGTGAAAGTAAAGTTACTGAGAGGAAGTGTAAGCTGACAGGGACATAGGACTCCAGGCAATGTTATCTGTGAAGGAAGGAGGGACCCTGGGACCCCTCAATGACAGACCATGCTGCCGCAAAAGACCACTCGTTCCCCCTCATGTCCTGATAGATTTATTACCAGCAGAACTACAGAGCCCCCCTTGCTGGTGATATTATACTATAGCACAGATAGACCTGGAGCCACCATTCAGCAGAGCAGTCCAGAAGCTCCTCACCTTCCCCGTCCTACCTCTGGCTGTTTATTGTTCTGCTCTTCTTCCTTTTCCCGATATCGGCTTCTGAGGAACTTGTGCACTGTACGAGCTGACTGAAGCTCTACAGTGTAATGCAGGGCGGCAATCTGTCTCTTAAATTGCCACCCCTGCAGGCGAGAGGTGGTAGTGGCAGCCCCTTTTTCTTCTTATTTGGTCCAGGGTCCCGACTAGGGATCGACCGATATCGTTTTTTTAGGGCCGATACCGATAATCGGTGGAGGTTAGGGCCGATAGCCAATAACTTATACCGATATTCCGGTATAAGTTATCGGCTATTTATCCCCCCCGCGACACCGCTGCAGATCATTGATTTAAAGCGGGCGCTTTAAATCAATGCACTGCAGTGGCTTTTGCGGTGCCATAGACCGTCGCCACCACCCGCTTCTCTCCCCCTGCCTGTCCGGGGATCCTGAGACCTATCACCGCTCCCCTCCCTGCCGCTACTGGATGCCGAAAAATTATCATTTCGGGAAAGGTACGTTTTGTATTATACTCTATGAGGAGAGAACACAGCAGTTACCAGATGCGTGAGGGGAATAAGAGAGAGAGAGAAAAAAAAAAAAAAAAAAAAAAAAAAAAAAAAAAGGCGCTGTAGGCTCAGTCCTGCATCCGGATAAAAAAAAAAATTCAAAATCAGATGTGGGAATGGAACCTGCAGAAAAGTACATTATAGGACACATGCGTCACTACATGCAACGCTAGGAGTGCAGTAACGGATGTGTTTGATGGCCCGTTCACAGTTTACCTAACGGACCCGTTAAACTTCTGTTGGAACGCAATCTGAACGAAGCCGAACATGTAAGGAATGGGCTGATAGAATGTGTTTGCATTTGGCTAATTAATGCAGAATGGTGTAACTTTTACTATTTTAGATTGTGTTCACCTCCGGTTTTCCCCCTATGTTTAGCATGCATGTCAGGATAGCTTCCAACATAGGTGCTAAACAAATCCAAGTGTCCATTAGAGGTTAAATAGGTGTCCTTTGCCACATGTCAGAATGAGGGTCTCCTGACCCACCAGAGGTAGCTGCTGCCACATCCAGGTGGAGAAGGAGTTAAAGGGGTACTCCACTGGCCAGTGTTCGGAAGTAAATGTTCCGAATGCTGTTTTTGCGCTGCAGGAGTCGGCCACGTCCCTCGTGACATCACGGCCACGCCCCCTCAATGCAAGTCTATGAGAGGGGGCGTGACGGCCGTCACGCCCCCTCTCATAGACTTGCATTGAGGGGGCGTGGCCGTGATGTCACAATGGACGTGGCCGACCCCCACAATACATTTACTTCTGAATGCTGGCCAGTGGAGTACCCCTTTAAGTAGTGACCAGGTTGTATTGGAGTTACAGAAACAAACAAATGGACACCCTCCTGTTTATTCTCCAGCTGGATGAAGCAGAACAGGGATCAGGAGACCATATGGAAATTAAATAAATAATCACCATTTTCCCTGTATACCCTGGGTATACCCTTTTACAAAAAATCCACCAACCAATCAAATCACAACATTCATTTTTAATTTGCTCTGAAAAAGTAAAGATGGATCCTGACCGCCATTTTAATGCGTATGGTAAACTTTAGTCTCAACCTGCAGCCTGCTAATTTTTGGGCGCAACTACATTGAAAAGAACAGTGAAACCTGTTGCGTTAAAGGGGTACTCCGGTGGAAAACATTTTTTTTTTTTTTTTTAAATAAGCTGGTAACAGAAAGTTAAACAGATTTGTAAATTACTTCTATTAAAAAATCTTTACCCTTCCAGTACTTATTAGCAGCTGTATGCTACAGAGGAAATTCTATTCTTTTAGAATTTCTTTTTTTGCCTTGTCCACAGTGCTCTCTGCTGACACCTGTATCAGGAGTCAGCAGAGAGCACTGTGGACAAGACAAAAAAGAAATAAAAAAAAGAAAAAAAAAAGAGTTTCCTTGGAGCATACAGCTGCTAAAAAGGTACTGGAAGGGTAAAGATTTTTTAATAGAAGTCATTTACAAATCTGTACTTTTTGGCACCAGGTGATTAAAAAAAAAAAAAATAAATAATAATAATAATAATTATTATTATGTTTTCCACAGGAGTACCCCTTTAAGCACTGCAGCTATATGAGCATATGATTCTACCACCACAATAGGCCGGCCTGCTTTCCCTGTCTATATCATGATGGAGGGAGAGGGTCTCACTGTGTTACAGCCATGTTGTTTCTCACTTCTTCACAACCAGAAGTGTCGCATTGCTTTCTGCAGGATGTGGTGTTGCTATGTAACTAGGGTCAGTTCATATTTCCATGTAGCTATAGCAGAGCTCCGGTACAAGAAATGTGCTCTAGGTGTATTATACACTTTATATAGAATGTATATTTAACACTTGTCTGAAGAAATAATGGCCCATAGACTGAGAATACAATCCAGTCTGCAGGCATCATGTTATATAGGACAGGTGCAGCGCAGAACGATATACAGTGCTCCCTCAACATACGATGGGAATCCGCTCCAAATGGACCATCGTATGTTGAAACCACCGTATGTTGAGGGATCCGTGCAATGTAAAGTATAGGACAGTGGTCTACAACCTGCGGACCTCCAGATGTTGCAAAACTACAACACCCAGCATGCCCGGACAGCCATACACCTTCCCTTCCCTAGGGGGTGTACTGTTTGTACTGGGAGTTGTAGTTTTGCAACATCTGGAGGTCCGCAGGTTGTAGACCACTGGTATTGGAGGTTGTACTCACGTGTCCCTGCCGGCGTACCTGTACACCCTGAGCATTTCCGTTCCCCGCCAGACCGGCGATTTGATGCGATTCCGTTCCCCGCCGCTTGTCAGGTGGGGATCGGAGCCGGATGCCTGCTGAAATCATTCAGCAGGCATCCTGCCATGTCGCCAAGGAAGGTCCTGAGGATCCTCCATATCGGTGATCGCCGGTAAATACAAACCGGCGATCTGTGGCGATTCGGGGTCATCTTGGTCACGTGTGACCCGATGACCCAGATAAGGATCAGTCACCATCCGTAATGTACTGGGAGGTACAACCCCCCCCCCCCCAAACAAATCACAGTGCATGAGGGGGGGGGGGGGAAGGAGAGCAGGAGCATGTTGCTCCACTTTGATCAGCACCATTTAACATCTGGTACTGATCAGAGCGGAGCTCCATCCTGTATCTCCCTCCTCACAGTCCAAAAAGTGCCATCTGGCATTGTTCTGTGGCACAGCAGCGTTTAGTGATAGTTTTAGATTAGGCAGGGAAAGCGTTTAGGAGGTAAACAAAAAGATAACACACACATATACATATATATATATATATATATATATCCATCCAATATCTTTTTCTTTTTTCCCCCCTAAAAAAAAAAAATAGGTCATGGGACACAAAGTCAACAGCAGTGGGGCTTTGCAGTTGCCTCAAATGTGCAGCGCTCTCTCCCCACCTGAGCAGGGTGCGCATTTGAGGTAACCCCCCCCCCCCCCCTCCATTTGCACTTCATCCAAAATTTAGGGAACACCCATCTGTTCCAAATCTCCACTTCACCCCATACACCTTCCCTAGGGGGTGTAGTGTTTGTAGTATTCTCACATGTGGGTGTTCCTTTCTTGTATTTTCCTCTGAATGTATGTAACTGTTAGTAACAAACCTCCGCCTCAAATGCGAAGAGTTCTCGCTGAGCTCTGTCGTATTTCCAGGCGACAATTCGGAGTCACATGTTAGTTGTTCCCAAGAAAGATGAAGCAGAGCATAGGTTGAAAATTGAAATTTTCAAAACCTACCCTTCATCCATTCCTGGAAAAAAAAAATTTGGGAAATACATGTGCGTTCAAAATGTCCTCTTATACCCCTATACCCATTCCTCAGGGTGGATACTTTCTGTAATGGTGTCACATGTGGGTGTTTCATTTTTGTGTTTTACTCTGAATGTATGTAACCGTCAGCTACTGATATACCATAGGCCCATAGCACGTTACCCCATATGTGGATGTATTTCAATAGTCAGGAGAAAAAGACCTCCAAAATTTGTAACCCAATTTCTCCCATTACCAAATGAAAAAAATTGGGTAACCCCAGCATTTTAGTGTAAAAAAATAAAAATTTTCAATTTACGGCCCACTGTTTACCCCTGTGAGGTATAAGTACTCACTGTACCCCTTGTTACCTTCCTTGAGCGGTGTAGTTTCAAAATTGTGGGCATTTTTTTTTTTTTATTTTTTTTTTTTTTTTTTTTTTTTTTTTTTTTTTTAGATTTTATGTCAGAACCTCAACCATTGCAATGCAAAGCACCACCTCAAATCTCATCGATGCTGTCTCACTCCTAAGCCCTGTTTTGCACCCGCATAGTGCTTTTCCGCCTTATATGGGGTATTTTGTTATTCTGGAGAAATTGGGCTACAAATTTTTTCCAAAATGGTGTCACATGTGGGGTTACTGCTGTTCTTGCACAATGGGGGCTTTATAAACACACATGGCCCCCCGACTTTAATTCCAACAAACTTTTCACTCCAAAAAGCCCAATGGTGCTCCTTCTATTCTGAGCACTGGAGTGTGCCAGCAGAGCAATTTACTTACATCCACATATGGGGTCTCCTCTTTCTCAGGAGAAATTGCACTAAAATTTTTGGGGGCCCTTTCGCGCTATTACCCCATGTGAAAATGAAACATTTGGGGTAACACTATCAATAGTGCAAAAAATCACATTTTTATTTTTATTGGCCCACTGTTAAAAAAAATATATATATCTGTGAACTGCAAGTACTCACTGTAACCCTTACGTTCCTGGAGGGGGTCTAGTTTCCAAAATGGTGTTACATGTGGGAGGGGGTTACTGCTGTTCTGGCACCATGGGAGGTTTGTAAATGCACATAACCCCCGACTTCAATTTCAGCAAAATTCTCTTTCCAAAAGTCCAATGGAGCTCCTTCTGTTCTGAGACCTGTAGTGCACCAGCAGAGCACTTAACATCCACATATGGGGCGGCATTTTCTTAATCGGGAAAAATTGGGCTTCAAATTTTGGGGTCCATTTTCTCCTATTACCCCTTATGAAAAAGAAAAATTTGGGGTAACACCATCATTTTAGTGTTAAAAATCTAATTTTCCATTTTCACGTCCAACTTCAACGCAAAGTCGTCAAACACCTGTGAGGTGTTAAGGCTCCCTATACCCCTTGTTACGTTCCTTGAGGAGTGAAGTTTCCAAAATAGTATGCCATTTTTTTTATTTTATTTTTTTTTTTTTTGCTGTTCTGGCACCATGGGGGCTTCCTAAATGCAACATGGCTCCCAAAAACCATGACAGCAAAATTCGCTTTCAAAAACCCCACAGTTGCTCTTTCCCTCTTGAGCCATGTTGTGAGCCCACAGAGCACTTTATGTCAACATATGAGGTATTTCCATACTTGAGAGAAATTGGGCTAAAAATGTTGGGGGGGCTTTTTCTCCTAATACCACTTTTAAAAATGTAAAAAGTGGGGTTACAAGAACATGTTAGTGTAAAAAATGCAGATTTAGATTTTTCTCCTCCAATTTGCGGCTATTCTTGTGAAACACCTAAAGGGTTAAGAAACTTTCTGAATGTCCTTCTGAATACTTTGAGGGGTGCAGTTTCTATAATGAGGTCATGTATGTGGTATTTCTCACAGAAAGGCCCCTCAAATCCACTTCAAACTTAAAAGGAGAACTCCAGAACATAAAAATTGTCCCCCCATACTGCCGGCTGTAAAAAAAAATAAAGATGTACATACCTTCCTCCGCTCCCCGGGGCCTCCGGTAACCGTCTCCGGTCTCCGCCGCAATCCACTTCCTGGTTGCCGGTGGTCGGATTAATCATACTGCGCTCAGCCAATCACCAGCCGCAGTGCAGTCCGACTCGGCCAGCGATAGGCTGAGCGGCAGTGTGACGTTTTCGGCCCCGGCCGCAGGTGCCGGTGTAGTGAAGAATTTTGTGTCCTGAAGCGTTCTCACACTGCCGCTCAGCCTATCGCCGGCCGAGTCTGACTTCACTGCAGCTGGTGATTGGCTGAGCGCAGTACGATTCATCCGACCACCAGCAACCAGGAAGTGGATCACGGCAGAGACCGGAGCCGGTTACCGGAGGCCCCAGGGGAGCGGAGGAAGGTATGTACATTAGAGATGAGCGAACTTACAGTAAATTTGATTCGTCATGAACTTCTCGGCTCGGCAGTTGCTGACTTTTCCTGCATAAATTCGTAAAGCTTTCAGGTGCTCCCGTGGGCTAGAAAAGGTGGATACAGTCCTAGGAGACTCTTTCTTAGGACTGTATCCACCTTTTCCAGCCCACCGGAAAGCTGAACTAATTTATGCAGGAAAAATCAACAACCGCCGAGCTGAGAAGTTCGTGACGAATCAAATTTACTGTAAGTTCGCTCATCTCTAATGTACATCTTTATTTTTTTACTGCCGGCAGTATGGGCGACAATTTTTATATTCCGGAGTTCTCATTTAACTGGTCCCTGAAAAAAAAAAAAAAAATATATATATATATATATATATATATATATATGATTTTGAAATTTTTGAAAATTGCTGCTATACTTTGAAGCCCTCTAATGTCTTCAAAAAGTAAAAACATGTCAACTTTATGATGTCAACATAAAGTAGATATATTTTTTTGTGTGAATCAATATATAATTTATTTGGAATATCCATTTTCCTTACAAGCAGAGAGTTTCAAATTTAGAAGAATGCTACATTTTTAAAATTTTCAGGAAATTTAGGGATTTTTCACCAAGAAAGGATACAAGGAACAATGAAAATTTACCACTATGTTAAAGTAGAATATGTCACGAAAAAAACTCTCTCGGAATCAGAATAAAAAGGTAAAAGCATCAGAGTTATTAATGCATAAAGTGACAGTGGTCAGAATTGCAAAAAAAGGGCCGAGTCCTTAAGGTGAAAATAGGCCGAGTCCCTAAGGGTTAAAAGGGGTAGTCCGGTGGAAATGTTTTTATTTTATTTTTTTTAAATCAACCGATGCCAAAAAAGGTAAAACAGATTTGTAAATTACTTCTATTAAAAAAAAAAAAATCATACTGCTTCCAGTACTTATTAGCTGCTCAATACTACAGAGGAAATTATTTTCTTTTTTGGATTTCTTTTCTGTCTGTCCACAGTGCTCTCTGCTGACACCTCTGTCCATTTTAGGAACTGTCCAGAGCTGCATGCTTTTGCCATGTAGATTTTCTCCTGCTCTGGACAGTTCCTGACATGGACAGGGGTGTCAGTAGAGAGCACCGTGGACAGACAAAAGAAATCCAAAGAGAAAAGAATTTCCTTTTTTAATAGAAGTAATTTACAAATATATGTTTATCTTTCTGGCACCAGTTGATTTAAAAAATAAAATAAAAAAAAGTTTTCCACCAGAGTACCCCTTTAACTTCCACAAAATCCTCATTGAAGATAAGCAATAATATTTTCAGCCTTTTCAATCTGAATTTTTTGGCTGAATTCCACACGGAAATTCTGCCGTGTGAACATAGCCTTAGATGTACATTATGAAACTGTCTTGGTCATGTTAAACCTAGACAGAAAAAATGCGCTAAGCCTGCTCTTCTCCCGACTTGTTCAACTGATCGGATTGAAAAATGTAATTTTTATTTTATTTAATTTTTTTAATAATAATAATCGTTCCCATTCAAATTTTAACTACAAGATGAGGATCAGGGACAGGTCGTGTTACTAGCTGTCAGGCAGGAGCTGAGGTCATGTAAGAACAGAGACAAGGGTTAATCACACAGCAGTCACTGACCGACACTCTTTCATAAATGCTGATAAATAAATGCCCAGTGTGACCCGTCAGGGCCACAGACTGGCTATGTACATTGCGTTCTCCTGCTCTTCACTGACCAGCCATTCTTCTGCAGCGGTGGTGCAGGTCAAGGCAGTCAAAGTGCTGCCGCAAGTGTATAGCATCCAACCGGAGAAAGGCACCAGGGCCATAGTCTAAACCTTATCCGCATTGTGCTGTATACGGAACAAATATGACCATGACGTCACATACATTAGCGACGTCCTATATCAGTGTTTCCCAACCAGGGTGCCGCCATCTGTTGCAAAACTACAACCCCCAGCATGCCTGGACAGCCGAAGGCTGTCCAGGCATGCTGGGAGTTGTAGTTTTGCAACAGCTGGAGGCACTCTGGTTAAAAAGACACTGTCCTATACCCTTAGCCACGCCACTGTACCAGCACCATCCTCAGTAGTTATTTGCCAAAGGGGCCAATCTAAGCAGTGTGCGCCAGAGGTTTTCCTAGCATGTGGTACATCCGCTATTTACAAAGCGAGGAGGGGGATTTGCTAATTTATGCAGTCATCTGCAATTTCTAGGATGTACTGGAGACCATTTTGGGCACCATCTGGTGCCCTGTAAATGCCTCATAAGTGTCTCAGCTGGAAATACCCAAACTGGTAGCCACATACGATCCTAGAAAGCCAGATTGACATTCTCCAAGCCATCACCATAATGATGTGATCACCCACAAAGGACTTTATACAAGTGGTTCCTCTACATACAAATTAACCGACTCTGGAACGACTTGGGGGGGGGGGGGCAAAATAAAATATATAAATGTATCAGTTGAAAGAAGAAAGATTTATTGCCACATAATAACAATAGACCTGTCGGTCAGAATTAGAGATGAGCAAACTTACAGTAAATTCGATTCGTCACGAACTTCTCGGCTTGGCAGTTGATAGCTTATCCTGCATAAATTAGTTCAGCTTTCCGGTCCTCCGGTGGGCCTGAAAAGGTGGATAACAGTCCTAGGAAAGCATCTCCTAGGAATGTATCCACCTTTTCCAGCCCACTGGAGCACCTGAAAGCTGAACTAATTTATGCAGGAAAAGTCATCAACTGCCGAGCCGAGAAGTTCGTGACGAATCGAATGTACTGTAAGTTCGCTCATCTCTAGGCAGAATGATAGGAAGTTCGTCTCCTAAGATCAGTCAAACACCAAACGTACGGCAAATATAAATGTGCCATTTCCACCAAAAATGTGCCCAGTTGTCTGGAAAACATTGGTGAATCCCATCATGTGATCTAAGACTTAGTCCAGTGTTTCCCAACCAGGGTGCCTCCAGCTGTTTGTAAAACTACAACTCCCAGCATATCCAGCCAGGCAAGAGCTGCCCAGGCATGCAGGGAGTTGTAGTTTGGCAACAGCTGGAGGCATCCTGATTGGAAAACCCTGTCATACAGCAATCCCTCATTACCAGGCTGGTCCATGCTGCGGACCACTTCCTGATGACATCTGGACACTAGCAAGTGACCACTGGCCAATAACTGACTGCAGAGGTGATCTCTCTATAGCGGAGCTGTGTCAGGACCAGGAAGTGCTGAGCTATGACTGGGCACCAGTGGAATGGCAGCAACAAGCGATTGGGACAGATAGGAACAGGTTTCATGGCTGGATCATCACCAATGACCTCCTGGTATATCTACACATACACATTCCTCATGTCTTTATTTCTAGGCGACTGTCCCTTTAAATCTGGCAGCCACATCAGGTGCAGCAGCAGCAGCAGTCAGACTCTACACATCTAGACAAGAGGTATTGTGACGTCACCAGCTTACAAGAGAGAAGAACCCCCCTTACACAAACCGTCCTCACATAGCGGCCATTTGCCTGGAGGCCGTACGGAGAGCGAGAGGGGTCAAAATTCTACCGTCATATTCACCTTCAGTGGTGCTGCTGCTCGTAGTAGGGCCTCTGGTGATGGGGACTGTCGGGGCCGGGGTCACGGCTGCCGTTGTCTCCGCTGCGGCAGTGCTGGGGGATACGAACTCCCTTTGGCTATGCACCGTCCCCGGGTTCTGTGTTAACCCCTGGAACACCGTAGTCTCTATGTCCGTCGGCGCCGTTTCAGCCTCTGTCGCACTCTCAGGTATTGTGCTGTTTTCGGTGGCGGAGCCGTTGAGCGGTGTTGTAATCTCAGTCGCATTCAGATCTTCCGGGTATATCGTGAACATCGTCGTCGTCGTCTCATTGTCAAGGCACCTACAGCTACGTAGTAGCACAAAGGCGGCCGCCAGATATAACGCCATCTCTGCTCGTACAGCCATCTCCCATTTTCCTGCCCAGGGGTCTCGGCCTCCGACAGCGATCTCCTTCCCCCGGATCACCCCGAGCGCCAGCCAGGGTACCTACTGCTCATCGCCTTACAATGCGGCTAACACCTGTGTTTGAACGACAGAAGCTCCGTCCAATCAGGGGCCGAGCCCTAGAACCCGTGAGAGCGGATTGGCCAATCGTTTGCGGTCTGCGCGCAGTGACGTATATGCGACAGCCAATCGCCGTCCTCGGTTTCTCAGCAGGTAACCTGTATCAGGCGAGCCTTGTTGTGTGAGAACAGTTGTCATCCTGAGCGGGGCCGGGAGGGGTCGCACAGGCGATGACCTCAGGTGTGATTCTTATCACTGTACACACACAGGGCGGCTCTGACGTCAGGGGCTTAACCCTTTCATGCCGCAGGGATTCACAAAAATGTACCCTTTTTTTTTACATTGACGTATGAGGGCCTGTATTTGTGCAGGATTTATTTTGCTAGCAACAGTTTGGCATACTAAGGGTGGCATTAATAGTGACTGTGACCTCTAGTGGTTTTACTATGGGAGGGGGGCCTTCTATATGTGACAGGGGGGTCAATAGGTGGCTATGGCAATGGTGGTCCTAACAATGCCCCCTGGTCTCCTGAGGCAAGACCTAAAAAGGTTCCTAGCGACCATGTAATGCAGTGTTTCCCAACCAGGGTTCCTCCAGCTGTTGCAAAACTACAACTCCTAGCATCCCTGGACAGCCTTCGGCTGTCCAGGAATGCTAGAAGTTGTAGTTTTGCAACAGCTGGAGGCACTTTATTTGGGAAATCCTGATGTGTATGAGGTCCTCCCAACTCTTTCCTCAACAGCTTCGAAGAGAAAATAGAAGAAAAAAAAGGCGCAGGCGCCCCTAGTGCGGTACTTTTAAAAGATTTTTGGCAAAATGTACAAATTTACACTTACCAGAAGATGTTGCGCTGAGGGCACAACACCATTAAGCGGATAGACAAGTAAAATCTGTATGCGGCCTGGATCCTCCGGTCAGGTCCTCGCTCACCGGCTGGTAATGACAGCAAACGTCTCAGAAGAAAAAGTGGATCTTTTCCGGCGCAGTTACAGTGGAGGACAAGTGACGATATACGTGGGTTCACTTCATAAAGTTTATTAAAGGCACAACAGTAACGCGTTTCTTGCCCGCAAAGGGCACTTCCTCAGGCAATGGATATGCACATTGCCTGAGGAAGTGCCCTTTGCGGGCAAGAAACGCGTTACTGTTGTGCCTTTAATAAACTTTATGAAGTGAATCCACGTATATATCGTCACTTGTCCTCCACTGTAACTGCGCCGGAAAAGATCCACTTTTTCTTCTGAGACGTTTGCTGTCATTACCAGCCAGTTAGCGAAGGACCTGACCGGAGGATCCAGGCCGCATACAGATTTTACTTGTCTATCCGCTTAATGGTGTTGTGCCCTCAGCGCAACATCTTCTGGCAAGTGTAAATTTGTACATTTTGCCCAAAATCTTTTAAAAGTACCGCACTAGGGGCGCCTGCACCTTTTTTCTATTTTCTTTTCTATAAGCTGTTGAGGAAAGAGTTGGGAGGACCTCATACACATCAGGATTTCCCAAATAAAGTGCCTCAAGCTGTTGCAAAACTACAACTTCTAGCATTCCTGGACAGCCGAAGGCTTTCCAGGGATGCTAGGAGTTGTAGTTTTGCAACAGCTGGAGGAACCCTGGTTTACTGTCTCAACAGCTTATCGGACATGCTGGATTTCAACAGCCTGAACCGGGGGTTTCCAAACTGTGTGCCACGGCACCATAGATGACCTCCAAAAGGAACCACAGTCGCCAGGGGAACACAGGAAGGAGGGGCACCGAACGACCACTAATAAATGTTTGCAGTTTATAAGCACCCATTTACCGGAAAGTAGAGATACTGCAGGGTGCATCGGTGTTTGATGCAATGGAAGTCCTGGCTGCCTGACCAGAGCTGTTGGCACACTGCTGTTATGGGTCTGATGAGCTCTTTTTTTTTTTTATTTTATTTTTTTTTTTTTGCGCTGAACTGACCCAGAAGTGTGTCGAAGCACAACTGACACCGTTGGGGGTACTCCGGTGGAAAACTTTTTTTTTTTTTTTAATGAACTGGTGCCAGAAAGTTAAAGGGGTTCTCCAGTGCTTAAACATCTTATCCCCTATGCAAAGGATAGGGGATAAGATGCCTGATCGCGGGAGTCCCGCCGCTGGGGACCCCCCGGATCATGCACGCGGCACCCCGTTTGTAATCAGTCCCCGGAGCATGTTCGCTCCGGGACTGATTACCGGTGACTACAGGGCGGGCGGCGTGTGACGTCACGCCTGCGCCGACATGTGACGTCACGCTCCACCCCGCAATGCAAGCCTACAGGAGGGGGGGCGTGATAGCTATCAGTCCCGGAGCGAACACACTCCGGGGACTGATTACAAACGGGGTGCCGCGTGCATGATCCTGGGGGTCCCCAGCGGCGGGACTCCCGCGATCAGGCATCTTATCCCCTATCCTTTGCATAGGGGATAAGATGTTTAAGCACCAGAGTACCCCTTTAAACAGATTTGTAAATTCATATCCACATAGAGAAAGGAAAAATTTCGGAGCACTCACCTCGGACACCGATTTAGCGCGCAGAAGATTCTTTATTCGTGATTACAATAGCAGGTACATAGCAGGGAGGTGGAAAGATGGAACAGGAGCGGGTGGATTCAGCCGGTGGGCGACAGTCCGTTATCGCGCTCTTGCGCTTCGTCAGGCCCCTCCCGGCAGGTGTGCATCAGGTTGGTTTATACAAAAGACATAGGGAGGGGTCAGAACAAAAAACACCAAGAGCCAAAACTCTAGTGCACACATTAACCCTATAAGTGACAAAAAAATGTGTGTGTCTTTAAAACCAACCTGAATATGTTACAACAGGATTTCCTTTTTCTCTCTCCAATAAAATAAGGGAGAAATTCAAGGTGTAATAAAGAGGGAAGTCATGCATGTGGGAAAAAAATTACTTTAAAGCAATGCATTTAATTCATTATAATCATTCAAGCCCAGGCGTCCTGTAGCATTACAGCGTATGATCCACCTGGCTTCTTTATTGAGTAAAATTTGAGCTTTGCTTTTTCCCAAATGCACTCGTTCCACTCTCTCCAGACCAGCAAACTTCACAGATTTGGGGTCTCCATTATGTACTGTCAACATAAGCTCAATAAATTGGGTATATCCCTTTCTTGTTTTCAAGGAGTGGATATGCTCCCTAACTCTGTGGAATAGAGGACGTATATAATAAAAGCCACATTCACATATTAAGGCATAAACTACATGGTCTGTCCTGCATGTGACAAATTGTCTTACTTCTATTTTATAGCCCCCTAGGATTACGGATTTAGCTTCATTATTATATTTACAGTAGGGGCATGTGCCGCACTTATGATTACCTAACGGCCGGGTATCTGTTAACCAATCGGTTCTTACAGTATTCTTCCTAGCACACCGTTTTATATAATCAAATATAGTAAGATTTTTTCTATACGTGATTAAAGGAGGTTTTTCCGTTACAGGGATGAGGTCTTCGTCAGCTTGAAGAATGTGCCAATTGCTGACTATAGCTTTTTTTTACAGTTTCATTCATATTAGTGTTTTTAAAGGAAAAAACTGCACGTTCTTTATGCTCATCTCTTTTGTTATTAACGCCTGTTAGTAAATCTCGTCTAGGTAATTTGTCAATTTTCTTTTTGGCTTGATCGCAGACTAATTTAGGGTAACCTCTATTTTTTAATCTTGATATTAATTCACCGGCTTCCTCCTCAAACTTCTTTTCAGTATTGACAATTTGTCACATGCAGGACAGACCATATACCGTATTTTTCGCCATATAAGACGCATTTTTTCTTCCCCAAAACTGGGGGGAAAAAGTCGGTGCGTCTTATGTGGCGAATACACCCCTATCGCAGCGGTCCCTGCGGCCATCAACGGCCAGGACCCGCGGCTAATACAGGACATTACCGATCGCGGTGATGCCCTGTATTAACCCTTCAGACACGGCGATCAAAGCTGACCGCCGCGTCTGAAGGGAAAGTGACACTAACCCGGCTGTTCAGTCAGGCTGTTCGGGACCGCCGCGATTTCACCGCGGCGGTCCCGAACAGCCCAACTAAATAGCCGGGTTAGTGCTTACAGGACACCGGGAGGAACCTTACCTGCCTCCTCGGTGTCTTCTCCGTTCAGGGATCCCCTGTATGGCCGGTGCTCTCCTTCCTCGTCATCACGTCGTCACGTACGTGCGTCGGTGTGCGTAACGACGTGATGGCGGCGATGGAGAGCGAGGATATTCGGCCGGTAGCAGAGACTTTCCTGAGCGACGGGGACACGGCAACAGCGATGGAGCGACATCCAGGGCAGCGGTGACGGGTCCGGAGCGGTGGGGACACGTGAGTATTACCTCCTATGCAGTGGTCTTCAATCTGCGGACCTCCAGATGTTGCAAAACTACAACTCCCTGCATGCCCGGACAGCCAACGGCTGTCCGGGCATGCTGGGTGTTGTAGTTTTGCAACATCTGGAGGTCCGGAAGTTGAAGACCACTATAGGGTTCATAATCTTAATTTTTTTAGATTTTGCACCTATAAATTGGGTGCGTCTTATACGCCGGTGCGTCCTATAGGACGAAAAATACGGTAGTTTATGCCTTAATATGTGAATGTGGCTTTTATTATATAGGCAAAACGATTCGTCCTCTATTCCACAGAGTTAGGGAGCATCTCCACTCCTTGAAAACAAGAAAGGGATATACCCAATTTATTGAGCTTATGTTGACAGTACATAATGGAGACCCCAAATCTGTGAAGTTTGCTGATATGGAGAGAGTGGAACGAGTGCATTCGGGAAAAAGCAAAGCCCAAATTTTACTCAATAAAGAAGCCAGGTGGATCATACGCTGTAATGCTACAGGACGCCTGGGCTTGAATAATTATAATGAATTAAATGCATTGCTTTAAAGTAATTTTTTTCCCACATGCATGACTTCCCTCTTTATTACACCTTTAATTTCTCCCTTATTTTATTGGAGAGAGAAAAAGGAAATTCTGTTGTAACATATTCAGGTTGGTTTTAAAGACACACACACATTTTTGTTTGGCACTTATAGGGTTAATGTGTGCACTAGAGTTTTGGCTCTTGGTGTGTTTTTTTTTGTTCTGACCCCTCCCTATGTCTTTTGTATAAACCTACCTGATGCACACCTGCCGGAAGGGGCCTGACGAAGCGCAAGAGCGCGATAACGGACCGTCGCCCACCGGCTGAATCCACCCGCTCCTGTTCCATTTTCTGCACACTAAATCGGTGTCCGGGGTGAGTGCTCCGAAATTGTTCCTTTCTCTATGTGGATATGGTTTTGAAGGCTCTGCTGTATTAGAGAAGCATCATACTGAGGCACACATATAGATTAAGCTGCTAGCCTCCTGTTTGCCAACAGGAGAGCACTCTGTAATCGAACATTATCGTGACAGTGCCAGGTCAAATACCCTGTATGAGACAGGTTTGTAAATTACTTCTATTAAAAAAAATCGTAATCCTTTCAGT
Organism: Hyla sarda; assembly: GCF_029499605.1. Classification (NCBI taxonomy): domain Eukaryota; kingdom Metazoa; phylum Chordata; class Amphibia; order Anura; family Hylidae; genus Hyla; species Hyla sarda. Next base: position 41,229,056 of record NC_079197.1, on the reverse strand, counting down.
ACTTTTTAGCAGCTGTTTGTTACAGAGGAAAATCTTTATTTTTTTAATTTGTTTTTTGTGTTGTCCACAGTTCTCTCTGCTGAAACCTGATGCCCGTATCAGGAACTGTCCAGAGCAGGAGAAAATCCCCATAGCAAACATATGCTGCTCTGGACAGTTCCTGACACGGACAGTGGTGTCAGCAGAGAGCACTGTGGACAACACAAAAAAGAAATTCAAAAAGTAAAGAATTTCCTATGTAGCATACAACGACTAAAAAGTACTAAAAGGATTAAGATTTTTTAATAGAAGTTATTTAGAAATCTGTTTAACTTTCTGGCACCAGTTCATAAAAAAAAAAAAAAAAAAAGTAGTTTTCCGCCGGAGTACCCCTTTAAATGGGGTCAGCCGGGATGATATGATTTGATTGATGATCTGTTTTCCCTTAGTCTCCTCAGCAGCACAATATGGGCACAATTGTGTGCTCATGGGACGTTAGGAATTTTAATAATAAAAGCAATTAGGAGACCCCTCCCCTCTAGCCCATATAAAGGGTTTACCTTCAGTATGATGCAGAGTAATTATAAAGTAGAAAATAAATAAAGTATAGGGGGGGTGGAGTCTTGTGCTTCTGAGGAGACTTAAGGGAAAACAGATTATCAAATCCTATCTTCCCTAGCATCCCTCAGCAGCACAATATGGGGATTTAGCAAGGAGAGTACCCCTAGGGAGGGTCTCAATGCTTGGCAGTATTGATAACCGAGTTAAGAAAACTCAGCTTTTGAGACAGTCTAGACTGTATTCTATAAAAACGGAAAAAGGTAGATGGACTAGACCAAGTAGCGGCTAAACATATCTGTTCAATTGGAACAGAACATCTCTCTGCCCAGGACGGACCTACCGACCGGGTAGAATGAGCCTTACAAAAAGGAGGGTCTATACCCTCTAAAGTGTAACAAAAATGAATACAGCCAGATACCCCCTGGATATAGTGGGTTTAGGGGCCTTTTTGCCTCTACTAGGACCCTGAAAAGAAACAATAACATTTTCCTCCTTCCTAAAAGGAAGTGTTCTTTCAAGATAGATCTTGAGACATCGGACAACATCTAAATTCTTTAGAAGTTGGTCCTCATCTTCTGGAAGAGTAGGCAAGGCAATCACCTGATTGGTGTTCTGGAAAGATGCACATTTAGGTAGGAAAGTAGGGAGTAATCTCAATAGGACCTTGTCCTCGAGAACAATTGTATAAGGCTTCCTAGAAGATAGAGCCTGTAACTCACCTACTCTCTTAGTCGATGTGATGGCTAATAAAAAGGCTGTCTTAAAGGAAAGATGTTTTAGATCAATCTCCTGGATGGGTTCAAAAGGATGAAGAGATAACTTCTTTAAGACTAAAGGTATATCCAAAGGAGCAACCGGTCTAATAATTCTGGGTCTGAGGCGAGACACAGCCCTAATAAAAGATTTAAACTCTGGTATCAAAAGTAGTCTCCTGTGAAGAACCGCAGAAAGAGCTGAAATCTACACCTTTAGTGTAATGGGTGAAAGTCCTTTATCAAAGCCATCCTGAAGAAAATCCAAGATCTCAGGATTGGAAGGGTTAGAAGGATCAATACCTTTGGACAAAGACCAGGTCTGAAAATGTTTTCTAATTCTGGCATAAGACCTGTTGGTAGCTTCACTCCTTGAGTGTGCTAGCGTGTCCAGTACTCTTCCAGAATAGCCCCTGTCTCTTAGTAGGGAGCAGTCAACCTCCAGGCTGTCAGATTGTATGATCTGAGGCTGTGACAGAACCGTGTTCCTTGTGTCACTAGATCTTGCCTGAGAGGGAGAGTCCAATGTATATTGGGTGGGAAATTTAGGGTCTTAGTGACCGCTTAGCGGTCAAATGTTAATAATATTGGATTTACCCTCCACTCATAGGTCCCTCTTGTTGCATTAATTAATTGGAGTTAATCACTCCTTTTTGTGGACCGTCAAGCTTATTATGCACTGATGGCTGGATTCCTGTCCAACAAACCTAATTTAGAGCACTCTAAAGCTGATGCTGCTCATGTCTTTTCACTTCAAAATCTTCCCTTTAATCAAGTTGATATAAATTCAGCTTTTAGGGATTTACAAAAAACTTATAAACAGTATTATCGTTCCTGGTGGGAGATTGCCAGTCTCGAAACATATCTCCAGCAAAAAATTGTTTATCGTGGTTTAAGAATCAATATCACTCCTAACTCACATCAAAACGAAACTGAATTCATACAAGGTTGGCAACAACTTTTAACTGAAAACTCCTTACGTATGTTACAATATTTACTAGATTTTGAGAAGGGTGCATTTACAAAAATTGGTATACAGTTGGAAACACAAATTGGTGAAATTAAAATATTCCAAACACAACCTGAGTATCCTCTTTTGGAGCAAAAACTTAAGAAACATCTTGACAGTTTTTTAAGTGAGATTAAAGAAAGGAAACACAGGAAATACGTACGAGACAAAAGGGATTTTGAAACAGGACAGATTTATTTAAAATCACAACAACAAGATTTTCAGGGTAATAGGTATACAGATATTTCGGATTCTGAATACTCAGGTACTGAGGATAGTACTAACGTCCAGAGTGGCCCTAAGAGGTTTCACCCTAGATCGCGATCTAGGAGCAATAAGAGACGTCAACCCTACAGAAAAAATACTGGTACTTTTAAATCTGAGAATACCCCTAGACCACAAGGCCATTCACAACCATGCCCACCTCATACTACTCAAGGAGGTGGTCATCCCTCCATGCACTCACATGGATTTTTATCCTCTGCTTTACCCAATCCTGCAGAGGTACATATGACCCCAGTGATACCTGGTCCTACAGCAACAACAGCTGCCCTACGGGCACCTGGCATTCCAACGATTACCCATATGGGAGGATTACCACAGAATCCCCCTCACCTTTTTTTAGAACCAGGGGTCCAACTGAGGGATCGCGACAAATGGGGATACAATCCAATTCCCAGACAATAACTGATGCTACCAGTGACCAATTGCAAATTTGTAACCTGTCATCCCTAGTTCTGAATGAACATCATCTGTCCGTATTACAAAAGGGGTTATCATTCACCCCTACACCACCTTGTAATATTTTTACTTGGACTAAAGATATAAATTTATTTGGCAGGAAGCTTGCCCTACACAAATTTCACAAAAACCTTGCTACCAATCCTGCTGTGAACAGACAACAAGATCAGCAAGTTGTTACTATGCTAGAACAGCTAGAAGAAGAAAGTGAGACAGGAATTGTCTCAGTTGAAGCTCCCTTCTCTAATCTTAAACCTAAGTCAAGTTTTACACCATCCTTGTCACAATACTCTAATATCGATACTTTTGTTAAGATGGTTACACACGAGATCAGTTCCCTAAGGTCAAGGACTCCCCATATTCCATCTAACTTATCTACGGAAGAAATCCGAGCACTTGACGAAATACAACAAAATAATGAGATTGTTTGCAAACCTTCTGATAAAGGAGGAAACATCGTCCTGATGGATAAAAGTTATTATAAGGCTATGGTGATGAGACTGTTGAATGATAAAGATACTTATCGTAAACTTGACCATAACCCACTTCAGGAGTTTAACCAGAATTTACGTACAATTTTACAAGAGGCAAGAATAGACCAATTGATAACAGAAGAAGAATTTAAATATCTCTTTAATCCATCGCCAACAATAGCCACTTTCTACGCCCTTCCCAAGGTGCACAAACGGAGTTCCCCTATCCCTGGCAGACCTATTGTTTCAGGGTGTGACAATATTACACAAAATATCAGTCACTATGTAGATCAGTTCTTGACCCCTTTTGTTTCCTCTCTTCCGTCCTTTATTAAGGATACCAAGGACACTGTGAAGAAATTACAGGAGATCACATTCCCTCCAGGTACTCTTATAGCTAGTTTGGATGTGGAATCTCTCTATACAAACATCCAACATGAACAGGGACTTCATGCTGTACAACATTTCCTAACTACTAAAGGTCTTCAGTACACAGCACACAACAAATTTGTTTTGACCTTATTACGTTTTCTACTTACTCACAATTTTTTCCTTTTTGATAGGCACTTTTATTTTCAGTTGAAGGGCACTGCTATGGGCACTCCTTGTGCACCGAATTATTCTAATTTATTCTTAGGGTGGTGGGAAGACACTCACGTTTTCTCTGACACTTTTCAAGAATTTAATTCTCACATTTTATTTTGGGGTCGTTATATAGATGATATATTGATTTTTTGGGACAGCACTACACAATTATTTCAATCCTTCGTTCAAGCACTTAACACTAATCATATTAATATGCACTTTACTTCTGAAATTCACGATAAATTTCTTCATTTTCTTGATCTCACTATCACTATTGATTCACTTGGTCACATTCACACTTCTATATATCGTAAACCTACGTCAACCAATAGTTTTCTCAATTGGAAGAGTTATCATCCCGTACCATTGAAGAAAGGTATCCCTATCAGTCAATATCTACGAGCCAAAAGGAATTGCTCTGATCCTCTTAAATTTCAAGAAGAATGTGATCTCCTGTATAGACGCTTCACCAATAGAGGTTATCCTAAGAAAGTCCTTCACAAGGCCTTCGCCAGAGCCAGGGCTACCCCAAGATCTGAATTATTACGTGATCACAAATTGGCTAAAGACAATAGTGGCCAAAAGATCATTAGGTGTATCGGAACTTTTGATCAACACAATCAAAAAATCATGAATATACTTAGGAAATATTGGTCTATATTACAGGTGGACAATGACCTTAGGGAGGTGATCTCTACTCACCCCTCTATAACTTATCGTAGAGGACCCAATATTCAAAATCAAATAGTTAGGAGTTTTTATGCAGAGGAGTCTGCATCCAGTTGGTTGAAATCATCAATTCAAGGATCACATCCATGTGGACGGTGCAATTTTTGCAAATTTATGCCACGTACAAAAGAATTCTCTAATCCGATTGATAATCGGAAATATCAAATTAGGGACTTCATCACCTGTCAAACGACGGGGGTAGTGTACCTAGCCACATGCAATTGTCCTAAAATCTATGTAGGAAAGACAGTCCAACAATTGCGTAGGCGTATTTCAAAACATATGAGTACTATTAACACCTATCAAGATACGCCAATTGCTAGGCATATGAGGACTGTACACAAGGATGCTCCCTTTGAATTACGTTTCTGTGGCATTACCCAGTGTAAACTGGGTCCGAGACGTGGCAATCTTAACACCAGACTGCTTCAAGAAGAAGCCCGATGGATTTGGAGATTAAAATCCCAAAGCCCAAATGGACTGAATGAAGGCTTCACCTTTGCAGCCTTCTTGTAGGACAGGAATCACTTATTACAATTGTTACTATATAGAAGAGCCGTTATAAGCCTTTATTAATCATACTTATGATTAACTTCCGTTGATGATATGAATTAATTATGACTATATCTATGCAGAACAGATGAGTATTTGCTCCCCCCTCTATTACTATCGATTACACTATTTCAGTGGTATTATGAATAATACTTCTTTGTTTTGATCTTATACCTACGTTGCTAGGTTGGTCGCCCTATATTGCCAGATAGTAACTTATTTAGTGTTCTCGAATTAGCTTAGTACTTGCTACGCAGTCGTTGTTCACATGAGTGGTTATATTGTGTATTACAGCTCTATCACAACAGCCATGTGTGAATCATATGCAAAAAAATCGGCTAAGTGCCGGCGCATATGTCTGTCGCGCAGCTTCCAGCAGTGCCTGTATATGACTAAGTATTCGCGCACGTTCTTCTGCGCATCCGTACTGCGCATGCGTCCATATCGGAGGTTCGGGAAGCTATTAGTTAGCGCAGGACCGATGGTGCACATACGTGTACAGCTTCCGGCACCAATGAGGAGTTCAGAAGCTTGATTGGTCTCAGCTGGTTGGTCAAGGATGCTGTCAATCAAACGAATATAGCAAGATGCATCCTGGTCTAAATTTCATTGGCCAGGAAGCGGTCAATCATTAGTCTGCATGTGATTGTAACCAATGAGATGTCATGTTAATACAGGAAGTGACATGTTCTAATGACGTTAGAGACAGGAGGTTATTTAAACCCCTGCAAGGCTTGTTTGCACGCCATTTGCCTCTTAGCCCTTGATAAAGCCACAGCCTGTGGCGAAACGTCGGGCGGGCGGGCAATGTGTTAGATTTTTAATTGTCTCACACTATAGACTGTGGACTGCAGCCACAGTCTAATTTTTCAATTCACTTCTATAGCATGCAGTGTCATGCCAATCAATGCACTATGGATCAATATGTGTGAGGTTATTTTAATCTTGGCTCATTAAACGTTAAGTTTTATATTGGGTGGGAAATTTAGGGTCTTAGTGACCGCTTAGCGGTCAAATGTTAATAATATTGGATTTACCCTCCACTCATAGGTCCCTCTTGTTGCATTTAGCTGTATGATCATATCCCGACCTCATATCATGTCCTCATCTCCCGCCCTCATATCCTGTCCTCATATCTCATCTTCATATCCTGTCCTCATCTCGTCCTCATATCCCATCCTCAGGTGGGGGTGCGCTGTGATGAAGAGATTGTGGGGTGAAAATAGGAGGCGTGGTTTTATGGAAGTGGCCATGACTTGCAACCCGGAACAATGCACAAAAAGGGTGCAAAATAAAGGTGGTGGGGCTTAAATTATGGATGTGGTTTTGTGAGATGGGGTGTGGCATGCGGGAAGTATGTAGTGTGTGTGTGTGTGTGTGTTTGGTGTATACTTTATATAACGGTGTGTTATATAAAGTATTTACACTCTGCTATAAAACAACAACAAAAAACGCTGTGGCCAAAAAAAATGGGGGCCAAATGCAGCACCCTTAACGACTAATAAAGCCAAGGTCACGCTGAAAAAACCACGGCGGACCCTTGAGGACCTATTCGCGGGGGGGGGGGGGCGGGAATTTATTTTTCTTTTACTTTTTTCTACTTTTAACCTCCCTCCTGTCCCTGCATACAAACTCACCCTGACTAAAGGACCTTTCTTCAGCCCTGAGGGGCTCCGATCTCAGCAGAGGGTGGGGGTGGGGGGGTGGGTCCCTGTCTCTTTCTCACAGCTGGGCTAGCAGAGCTGCGAGAAGGGGACATTAACCCCTCCCCTGCCGGCTGCTGTTGGTCGGACGATCGTCTGGCAAATAGCAGCGCTCCTGGGGGGGGGGTGACGAAATCGCCACCTCCCCATAGATACAGGAGGTGATTGGGGGTGTATTCTACACCCCCGATCACCATGTATTTCCAGGTCATTGGGTCACCCGTGACCCGTATGACCGGAATCGCCACAAATCGCTGGTGTGAATTGAAATATTAGTAACATGTGTACCAAGTTTCATGGAAATATTTTTAGCTGTTTGGAAGTGATGCTGGAACATAAACACATACATTGATATATGAATACATTTATTTATATATATATAGATATAGATGGATAGATTATAGATTTATATTCTGTAAATCTTAAAGGAGTAGTCTAGTGGTGAACCCAGTGGTGAACAACTTATCCCCTATCCTAAGGATAGGGCATAAGTTTGAGATCGCGGGGGGTCCGACCGCTGGGGCCCCCTGTGATCTCCTGTACGGAGCCCCGACAGCCCGCGGGAAGGGGGCGTGTCGACCTCCGCACGAAGCGGCGGCCGACACGCCCCCTCAATACAACTCTATGGCAGAGCCGAAGCGCTGCCTTCGGCAATCTCCGGCTCTGCCATAGAGATGTATTGAGGGGGCGTGTCGGCCGCCGCCGCTTCGTGCGGAGGTCAACACCCGCTATCTGGCCGGAGAGCCTGGCCCCCGTACAGAGAGATCGCAGGGGGCCCCAGCGGTCGGACCCCCCGCATTCTCAAACTTATCCCCTATCCTTAGGATAGGGGATAAGTTTTTCGCCACTGGACTACCCCTTTAATGTTAATTGATATTGATAAAACCATATGAGATATGAAACCTGAGCAAGGCTCTCATTTCAGGCAGTAAAACATGCACATCGTTTTGTATATAGTTATTTATTAAATAAAGTAGAGGCAGTCTTTTAAAATAAAAATAATAATCTTTATATTTATATAGCGCCAACATATTCTACAGCACTTTACCCGTTATAGGGTACATGAACAGACAAAATCTATTTATTATTTTTGAGTCTACAAACAATTGCTGTTAAAAAAACAAAAGACAAACCGACTATTCAGAGGAAAAAATGCCAAGTGCTAGTACAGAATTCCTACAGTGCTTACTGTAGTGTAAAGTACCTGTTATATGACTCTGACCCAGCAGCCAACTGCAGTGATTTGGTTCTGATGAAGGTGCCAAGACTAAGTACACCTGTATGTGCACCTGGACTGATGTTAGAGGCTAAGACCATCACATTAGTAAAGCACAGTCTGTAGGTTTCTGTCACATTCAGACTTTTTTTTTTTTTTTTTTCTTGACTGATCAATTTCCATAATAAAACTTAAAGGGCTTTCATAGTTACCAAAACAAACATATAAAAATCCAAATTTTTATTCCCCACATTCTATTTTCTCTGCAAATACACAGTTTAAAATTTGCAACAATTGCTGTGTCATGTGAACTCACCTTCAAAGTCTCATTTAACTAATTTCTGTAACTGCATATAACCTGTCTCATGCCAAGAGAAATAGTAAAAAAACACAAAAAACTTCACATAACATCACAATACAATACTGTGTACGTATATCCAACATAATCAGCCACAAAGCCCAAGCACAGAAACTGTTTATGTAATATTCTACCACATTCACTTAGATGTATTAAAAGGTCAAATATATGTTATGCCTTAAACATAGATAACGTAAGGGACAGGTGTAAATGATATAACAGTTCTGTAATATGTTTTCTGTTAGGTTAGGCTAGGTTTCCATAACTATTTTTACATCCGACTAGTTAAATTCGTACTCCGCCCATAGATATCTTATCCCCTATCCAAAGGATAGGGGATAAAATGTCTGATCGCAGGGGTCCTGTCGCTGGGAACCCCGAAGTTAGCTCCGTGCACCAAATGTCTGGGGTGCCGCAGCCGAGATTGCGGGGGGACAGGGGATAAGATGTCTAAGGGCAGAGTACCCCTTTAAGTAGTTTTTACCTAAAAATGTCTACAATCCTATTTATAGTTGAATCTCATTGACTTCTATAAAAAGATTGTGTTCAAAACATGCATCGCTTTTCGAGGATGACCACGATCCGATTAAATATCGGATTGAAGTTATATCTAATTTTCATAAGATTAATGTCTTTGTAAATTGTATTGAATCATATTACTAAACAATTTCATCAGTTTTTTTTGTTTGCACATGCACAGTAGCTTCAGAATAGTCTAAAAAGTTCAAACAAATTCCAGATATACAATTTCCATCAATTTTATGGTTTGCATCTGATTGATCAGATTTTCCACCATCCAAAATCATCTAATTTTACAATCCAATTGTCCGTAGAAAAATATGATTTGAACCCAGCCTTATGACATAGCAGTTGAGCAGATGTAAGTTTCTTATAGATGACCGGTCTCATATTTTAACATGATATATATTGGTATCAGGTTATATGTCGCATCCTATAACCTCCATCCGCAGAGCAATGCCTCCCTTCCATTTCTCAGGGTGCAGTCGAATAAAGCGAGATAAAATTGGACTGTCAAAGGTGACCCACACCGGTGTGTCAGAATCCGTACTCCCCTGAAATACCTGAAAAAGAAAATGTCCCTTCATTTTATTAAAGATTTTTATATAATATATAACAATGAAGTAGGTTCAGTTTTACATTTTTTTTTGGTTGTATAATATCGTTTCATTTACATTAGACATCATAGCAGTCTGGGTGTGCAGCTCATTCCAGATACAGTTCATCTTTTTACATTACAGAGGGAATATTTTAAATATTTATATTGCTGGGGAAAGGTTTGTGCGAACACTCAACAGCAACCACAGCAGGAAAAATATGTCACGCGAGATTTGCTGCAGATTTATTGTGGATTTTCCTTCCTTAACTTCAACGGGAAAGTCAAAATGTGCAGCAAATCTGTAGCGTATCCACAAGATGTATGATCCCAAAATGACCAAATAGGATGGGACATCCTTGTGTACCTAAGCTTCTAATTGTTCTGATCTACTATGGTCAGCAAGCCACATTCATGACTAAAAGGCAAAAACAAATAGGCCCCTTACATATGAACCAGCTGACCATCAGGTGTGTATAGCTTCCTTTCTACTCTCCCCAAAAGTAGATGTCAAGAAACATAAGCATCGGAAATGTTGGATTTCAGCTGATTAGTTCATTTGGGGCCCTTTTCAATGGGCGGAGGGGCTGCAGATGACAGGCACTGATCTCAAGCTTTCACAAGGGTCACTCAATTCAGTCTGTCAAAACTACACTGCCCAAAAAAGTAAAGGGAACACTTAAACAACACAATGTAACTCCAAGCCAATCACACTTTTGTGAAAGCACACTGTCCAATCAGGAAGCAACACTGATTGACAATCAATTTCACATTCTGTTGTGCAAATGGAACAGACAACAGGTGGAAATTATAAGCAATTAGCAAGACACCCCCAATAAAGGAGTGGTTCTGCAAGTGGTGACCACAGACCACTTCTCAGTTCCTATGCTTCCTGGCTGATGTTTTGGTCACTTTTGAATGCTGGTGCTGCTTTCAGTCTAGTGGTAGCATGAGACGGAGTCTACAACCCACACAAGTGGCTCAGGTAGTTCAGCTCATCCAGGATGGTATATCAATGCGAGCTGTGGCAAAATGGTTTTCTGTGTCTGTCAGCGTAGTGTCCAGAGCATGGCGGCGCTACCAGGAGACAAGCCAGTACATCAGGAGATGTGGAGGAGGCCGTAGGAGGGCAACAACCCAGCAGCAGGACCTCTACCTCCGCATTTGGGCAAGGAGGAGCACTGCCAGAGCCTTGCAAATGACCTCCAGCAGGCCACAAATGTGCATGTGTCCACTCAGACGGTCAGAAACAGACTCCATGAGGGTGGTATGAGGGCCCGACATCCACAGTCGGGGGTTGTGCTTACAGCCCAACACTGTGCTGGATGTTTGGCATTTGCCAGAGAACACCAAGATTGGCAAATTCGCCACTGGCGCCCTGTGCTCTTCACAGATGAAAGCACACTGAGCACGTGACAGAGTCTGAAGATGCCGTGGAGAATGTTCTGCTGCCTGCCACATCCTTCAGCATGACCGGTTTGGCGGTGGGTCAGTAATGGTGTGGGGTGGCATTTCTTTGCGGAGCTGCACAGCCCTCCATGTGCTTGCCAGAGGTAGCATGACTGCCATTAGGTACTGAGATTAGATCATCAGACCCCTTGTGAGACCATATGCTGGTGTGGTTGGCCCTGGGTTCCTCCTAATGCAAGACAATGCTAGACCTCATGTGGCTGTAGTGTGTCAGTAGCTCCTGCAAGAGGAAGGCATTGATGCTATGGACTGGCCTACCCATTCCCCAGACCTGAATCCGATTGAGCACATCTGGGACATCATGTCTCGCTTCACCCACCAATGCCACGTTGCACTACAGACTTCCAGGAGTTGGCGGATGCTTTAGTCCAGGTCTGGGAGGACATCCCTCAGGAGACCATCTGCCAGCTCACCAGGAGCATGCCCAGGCATTGTAGGGAGGTCATACGGGCACGTGGAGGCCACACACACTACTGAGACTCATTTTGACTTGTTTTAAGGACATTACATCAAAATTGGATCAGTCTGTAGTGTTGTTTTCCACTTTGATTTTGAGTGTGACCCCATATCCAGACCTCAATGATAAATTTGATTTCCATTGATAATTTTTGTGTGATTTTGTTGTCCGCACATTCAACTATGTAAAGGCGAAAGTATTTCATATGATTAGTTCATTTTTTCAGATCTAGGATATGTTATCTTAGTGTTACCTTTATGTTTTTTGAGCAGTGTATTTAACTACCATTATTCTTTTTAACCTTCAAGGAGTAGCCTCATTGAATCTTTTCCGCCCTGGTTTAACCAATAAACTTAGGGTAGATTCATGTCAAAAATGAAAATTTAATAAATTAATATTTTCTAAACACTTATTATTTGTATTTGTTTATTAATTATTTGAATGTGTCATTGTCTTTGCTGTTACAGTATGATATTGATTGTCATCTTCTATGTTATTGAAAAATGTGTCAGCCAGATAATGATTGCTTTCCTGTTGCCAGCAAGGTCACACCGTTCAATGTTCAATCTAAACTCCACCCAGAATAATAATGAGCTCTTATTTCTCAGATTCTTATTGATATTCTAAACGCACACATCAGTGAAACAGTATATAACGAGTGGAGTTGTTCTCTAGTGTACTGAATGTGACCATACTACTGTAATTGTCCTTACAAGCGGACACATGCCATGTAATGACTTGCAGTAAATGAAACTTGTGATTCACTGTTCTTTTCTGTTCTCTCATTCTAATGTCTCTTTAGAAACAGGCTAAATGCAATTGAATAATTAGTTGACACAGAAATGTATGCATTCAGAATGTAACTGTCCATTGTGTGTACCCACTTTGTGTTTTATACCGAATAAGAGCATTGTTTTTCTACTTTTATTAAAGGGGTTATCCAGGAAAAAAAACCTTTTTTATATATCAACTGACTCCAGAAAGTTAAACAGATTTGTAAATTACAATGAAAAAGAGGTAGCGTGCACTCACCGCGGGTAAACAGCTGCAGGCCCAAGGTCCGGGATCACCACGGCATAGACGGAGACAGTAAGGGGCGCTCAGAGGCTACGCCGGCTGTTTCGGACGTAGGAACGTCCTTCTTCCGGCCTCTTTCTGCCAGTGTACACCAGCGGTATCGTATATCTGCATGTTCAGCTGCACGGTGTGCTCTCTCCTCCTCCAGTGGTTTTAGATTTGTAAATTACTTCTATTAAAAAATCTTCATCCTTTCAGTACTAATGAGCTTCTGAAGTTGAGTTGCTCTTTTCTGTCTAAGTTCTCTCTGATGACACGGGAACTGCCCAGTTTAGAAACAAATCCCCATAACAAACCTATTCTACTCTGTGCAGTTCCCGAGACAAGCAGAGATGTCAGCAGAGAGCACTGTTGCCAGACAGAAAACAACAACTTAACTTCAGCAGCTGATAATTATTAAAAGGATAAAGATTTTTTAATAGAAGTAATTTACAAATCTGTTAAACTTTCTGGAGCCAGTTGATATTTCCTGGAATACCCCTTTAACTCCACAAATTGAGACAATGAAGGACATATCAAAACAAAATTATCTAACTGAGACTATGATAAATTGTTACATATTCCTGCGCAATTAGTTTTAAAATTCTATGAGCTACACGTATTGTCATTGTGGCAAAAGGACATATTATATGTCTTTCCAATGTTTGAGGATTTTATGTCATGTACACCGATAAACTATAACCTTAAAGGGGTACTCCGGCCCCAAGACATCTTATCCCCTATCCAAAGCATAGGGGATAAGATGTCTGATTGCGGGGGTCCCGCCGCTTTGGACCCCCGCAATCTACTAACACTGAGAGCCTGCAGTGCTTACAGGTGGGTGCTGCATGCTAGATTGCAGGGGTCCCAAGCGGCGGGACCCCCGCTATCAGACATCTTATCCCCTATGCTTTGGAAGTTTCCAACACTGGAGACGCAGCCCTGCATACAATGCGGGTGCTGCAGGGAGATCCCGGGGGGTCCCAGCGGAGGGCCCCCCATGATCAGAGATAAAAGCTTAGATCCCGGAATACCCCTTTAAGCTCCTTAGTTTCAGTGAAGATAAATCTCAATGCTTTAGTATATTGAGATATTTTGGACAATTTTATGCTTCCAACTTTGTGGGAACAGTTTGAGTGCAAAAAGCTAAATCCATAAAGACATAGGGGGATATTTATCAAAACCTGTCCAGAGGAAAAGATGCTGAGTTGCCCATAGAAACCAATCAGATTGCTTCTTTCATTTTTGAAAAGGCCTCTGAACAATGAAAGAAGCGATCTGATTGGTTGCTATGGGAAATGCAGCAACTTTTCCTCTGGACAGGTTTTGATAAATCTCTCCATTAGAGTGGTGGAACTTGACTGGCCTGCACAACAGCCTGACCTTAACCCCACTGAACAACTTTGGGGTGGATTATAATGGAGATTGTGAGCCAGGCTCTTTTATCCAATATCAGTTCCTGACCTTACACATTCTCTCCTGGGTAAATGGACAAAACTTCCAACAGATACACTCAAAAACTTGTAGAAAGTCTTCCTAGAAAAGTCAAAGCTATCATAACTGCAAAGGGGAGTCTAACTCCGTATTCATTTTTGGAATGTGATATGCTAAAAGCACCTGTAGGTGTCAAATGAGAACATTCACAGCTTGTCAGAAAAGAGCATTATCTGGATAATAGTATACATTACATACAAAACAAAGTTTGCTTATTCCTAAGTAATGGGAGAAGGACGAAAAAGAAAACCACACAAGGCGCCTGGTGCGTTACCCTAATAAACCAATGAATTCAAAGGCTGGTAATATGCTCACCTTGAGCGCAATGGATAGGCGCATATCACGCAATTATATTGGGTACAATGGATTCCTGGGAGTGCTGTGAGGCTGTAGGGATGTTTGGATAGTCTATCTGACGTGAGTCTATCCGTGAGTGACGTGAGTCTGGAGAAAGACCAGATTCACATAGCCAAAATGTGTCTAGAAATGTGTTCTTTATTAACCAATTTATTATTTAGTGTTCTTTATTAAATTAATTTGGTTAATAAAGAACACTTTTCTAGACATTTTGTCTATGTGAATCCATTGGGAAACAGCAGCGCCTAGAGAGGGATATTTTGGGTCTTTCTCCTATTCCTAAGTGAAGCCTCTAAATATATTTCTAACATGGCCCTGTAGTCAAATCTCCAAATCTTTATTGGTAATCATCTGGGTCAAGTGAGTAATTCTGTTGATGGAGAAAACATTACGCAGAGATGTTTTAAAACTAAATAAAGCGTTCTGGATCTTATTTCATGGAACAATCTATTTAATTTATATGCATAAAATAGGCTAAGTTAAAAGGGTAATTCTGCTAAAAAAAATATATAAAATTGAGATATTTAAAGTAAAAGAATGTGTAATAAATTGGGGAGGTATGCAGTATAGTTGTATTCAAAATAATGTTAGTTTGCTTTGATAGTTTACATTGGTGTCAACATTAGCAACCGTGTGCCTTTTTCTTTCTTTATATCTCAGTTCTGCATTGGTACAAATTTCCCCCGGCACTGATGCAAAGCAGGAAATGAAGATTCTCTCTACATGCGTGTATATTGTAAACGTGGATGCAGAGGTCAGATACTTTGGAAAATCTAGGGAAAGCTAAAATTGACACCAATGTACAGGGTGGGCCATTTATATGGATACACCTTAATAAAATGGGAATGGTTGGGGATATTAACTTCCTGTTTGTGGCACATTAGTATATGTGAGAGGGGAAACTTTTCAAGATGGGTGGTGACCATGGCGGCCATTTTGAAGTCGGCCATTTTGAATCCAACTTTAGTTTTTTCAATAGGAAGAGGATCATGTGACACATCAAACATATTGGGAATTTCACAAGAAAAACGATGTGCTTGGTTTTAACGTAACTTTATTATTTCGTGAGTTATTTACAAGTTTCTGACCACTTATAAAATGTGTTCAATGTGCTGCCCATTGTGTTGGATTGTCAATGCAACCCTCTTCTCCCACTCTTTGCACACTGATAGCAACACCGCAGGAGAAATGCTAGCACAGGCTTCCAGTATCCGTAGTTTCAGGTGCTGCAGAATGGGCAAAACTAAAATTGGAACAGGACCCTCAGTTTACGCAGAAGATTTTGTTCAGTGATGAGGAAAACTTTTATGTGAATGGTGAAGTTAACAAACAAAACCACCGCTATTAGTCTGACACTAACCCAAAATTGATGGTATGGTGTGGTATATGGGGTACATAGACAGTGGGGCCATTCTTCATCAATGGAAACCTCAAGGCCACTGGATATGTGAAATTGCTACATGATGATGTGTTTCCCTCTTTATGCACTGAAGCTGGCACGTTCCCTGAGTTTTCCAGCAAGATGGTGACCACCACATTATGGGTGTCAGGTCCAAGCATTCCTAGATGAACAGTTTCCTGGAAAGTGGATTGGTTGTTGTGGGCCAGTTGAATGGCCCCCAAGGTCTCCTGATCTGACCCCCTTACACTTTTATCTTTGGGGTCATCTGAAGGCAATTGTCTATGCTGTGAAGATACGAGATGTGCAGCCCCTGAAACTACGGATACTGGAAGCCTGTGCTAGCATTTCTACTGTGGTGTTACTATCAGTGTGTGAAGAGTGGGAGAAGAGGGTTGCATTGACAATCCAACACAATGGGCAGCACATTGAACACATTTTATAAGTGGTCAGAAACTTGTAAATAACTCATGAAAGAATAAAGTTACATTAAAACCAAGCACATCATTGTTTTTCTTGTGAAATTCCCATTAAGTTTGATGTGTCACTTGACACATTTCCTTTTGAAAAAACAAAAGTTGGATTCAAATTGGCCGACTTCAAAATGGCCGCCATGGTCACCACCCATCTTGAAAAGTCCCCCCCCCCCCCCTCACATATACTAATGTGCCACAAACAGGAAGTTAATATCACCAACCATTCCCATTTTATTAAGGTGTATCAATATAAATGGCCCACCCTGTAGATTATTTAGACAAATGAACAATTTTAATGCATTTATATTGTATGTATATATATAGGAAGAACAAAAGGGTCCGGCACTAGAGTGGATGCAGGTAAAAACTGTTTGTTGCTTTATTGAAAATATCGCAGTACAAAGCTGGAAGTCTGACGCCTTTTCGCAATAATGCTTAATCGTAGACTTGAGTCTACGATTAAGCATTATTGCTAAACGCGTCAGGCTTCCAGCTTTGTACTGCGATATCTTCAATAAAGCAACAAACAGTTTTTACCTGCATCCACTCTAGTGCCGGACCCTTTTGTTCTTTCTATACAAGCATCTAACCGGAGGCGGTACCAGTCGGCCCGTGGCACAGGTGGAGAGGTGGGCGTGCTAATGGTGAGCGGCTCACAGTCAAGCCTTGATATAATTTTTTTTTTATTATTATTATTAAATTGAAGACTTTTTATGGGATGAACACCTATAAAGTGTAATGCAATTGTCATACTATTTTTCCAATCAGTATAAATGCTAACTAATGATAAATTGTAGGAACAGTCATGCATGTTTATGCTATGGAAAGGGTTTAAAAAAAAATTGTAACATACCTTTCGTTGATCATTTAGTTCACGTACAAATGCCCAGTTTTTGCCGTCATTACTAAAGCTCACAAAGAAGTCCGTGATGTACATAGAAGTGAATGATGAGCTTGCACCCTGAATTACTACTCCAGTCGCCTTCATCTCATGAGTAAGATCTACTTGAAGCCATTCACCACGTGTATCGGTCTGTTTTTAAATACAAAACATATGTTATTGATCTATATATCACACAATATTTCCAACTATATGAATTAGTTGAATTCTAAACCTAGCTGTGTGCCTTAACATTGTGCAGTCCTTCAAACTGGTCTTATTGAAGACCTTTTTGCAAATCTTAAAAAAAAAAAAAAAATGTTTGCTGTGTTATTATAACGTACAGGAGCACCTTCTGCATTTATAAAGCCCCATACCAAAATCTGGAATGGGTTCTCCACCTTGATGACCCTAAAAGACCATGTAAGTGATCTCCCCTTACTGTTTTTGCTGGAAAAAATCACACACAGCACACATACTTCACTGCTGATTAATTTACTCAGGGGACAAGCGACTTCTATTCTCATGGGGGGAGATTTATCAAAACCTGTGCAGAGGAAGAGTGGTGCAGTTGCCCATAGCAACCAATCAGATTGCTTCTTTCATTTTCCACAGGCCTCTAAAGAGGCCTGTGGAAAATGAAAGAAGCAATTTGATTGGTTGCTATTGGCAACTGCACCACTCTTCCTCTGCACAGGTTTTGATAAATCTCCCCCATGGTGACTGCGTGGACACCCATTAATCTTATACTTATGTCCTGTTATGTGGATAGGTGATAAGTAAAAATTTTCTAAAAATCCCTTTAACATGTTTGATGGGAAAGCCCAAAGCTTACACATAAATCTATCCATTAGCCTCACACAGGTTAAAAGAATGTGGATGGGGAGTTATAATCCTGGGAAACCCCCTTTAAGTGTATGTTAAAGGTGGTGAAGTTTGTTAACAACTGTAGGTGCACCCATTATTTTATTCTGCAGCCCTGTAATCCCCCAAAGGATATGGCTCATGGGGTTCCACATCCAATGCAAGATCCAAAACAGATATGGGAAGACCTATAATAGTAGAATAGTAAACTATAGAAATTGCACAATTGACATTTTGAAGAAAACTTTATTACTACAATTAAATGAAACATTTTACTTTAAAGTGAGACTGCTGGAATCTGGAAAATTGTTTAGTAGGTTACCAAAGGTGATGAAAACATTACACTATCCACACTCTGGCTTGAAGAAGACCATGCAAAACAACTTGCCCGGCGTGCCCCTGCCTCCCCCGCCGAATAACTGCACCAGTCTGAATGAAGAAATGTGGATGGTGAGTGCAGTCTTTCTTTGATTTCTTCATCAGTATTAAACTATTACATGTTTACTCTTCAATATTATTAGCAGAGGAAGCTGCAAGGTCAGGTGAGACAGGTGATTGCGTAAACTCACCAGGGAATGTCATCTACCTATCTCAAGGAATGCAGACCCACCTTGAAAGACTAAAAATAGAGTCACCAGGTATTAAATCACGCAGAGTGATGTTGAAGTTGGAAGACTGTGAGTTACATGGAAAAGGATATCTTAAGATTCACTGCAGACAGCTATTACTCCCAACTCTACGTAGGGACATAGTGGGGTAGGGGGAACAAGGAGTAAACCAACATGCCAATCTTTTTTTCCTGCAACATCTGATTAAAGAGCTTGGTGATCCCCTGTTCAACTAGTGTTCATCAGCTCCAGTGGATAGCAAAGCTGACCTGTGACAACCTGTGCCAGGGGGCTGATAGGGCACATCAGTGTATGGCATGGAAATTAAATTAGGAAATCTGTAAATCTCCACTTTGACAACACATTTTTTTTACTGGTAAAACCATGTTCCTTGAGTTATTTTGTACTGTTTTATTTAATTATTTATTGTTTGTTTATTTATTGTTTATTGTAGTGTGTTTTGTGTGTGTGTGTGTGTGTGTGTGTGGAATGTTGTTCCAGACTTACAGGATTCCAGGATTTACTATACGGACGCACAGGTCAGGAATGTTCTTTCCATCTTTTTATTGGTGGGAATTTGCAGCCATATATTCACAGGATGTTTTATGAATTCAGTAGTAAATAGGTTGGGTTGTGAGAACATGCCCATTTTAAGGACAGACGCGTTCTCTTTTCTGTGTGGTAATGCCCCTTTTCAGGTTTGTATTTTTTTTTTTTTTTTTTTGGTGCGTTGTGCCACAGATAAAGGTGCAGAATTGACAAAAGGAGGTCGGGTTCACAATAGTAAATCAGGGCCAATATTTCCAGTTCCTTTGTGCGCTCAATCAGTAGACTCACTGCCATCATGTTTTTGGCGAGACGCTGCCATGTGAGAAGCTAGCTAGATCCGACACAGTGATAAGTCACTGGGTACAAATTATTTCTGTCATAACTGGGGCTACTTTTAAAAACATTCAGTATAGATGCTTATAATCTCCAGTAGGTTACAGCTTAAAACTCCAGGCCTGTAATGGGGATGTGAGGTGCAAAATTGCGACCTATGCAGTTCTGCGTTCGCTCCTTCCATCGGCTCTCTGAAGAATGTTGAAGATACAGCCAGGGGAAGGCAAAGCAGGGCAGTTTAACAGCTGCTGTGATTGGCTAAGAGGAAGGTCAGAGAGCCCCAAGCAGCCTTATTGTACTAGGATGCATGTTTGCACACACTCACTCAGCTCCAAGCAACCTGCTCCTGAACATCACTGTATTAACACCCTAAGATCTGTAGTACAATGAAGCTGCTGGGAGCTGAGGGAGTTTGTATGTTGTGAGGTGCAAACTTGCATCCTAGGCTGTTGTACAATGAAGGCTATGTGTACGGCTGCTGTAGTGAAGGCTGCTTGGGGCTCGAAGCTGAGGGAGTGTGTGCAAACTTGCGCTTAAGGGCTCAGAGTTAGGGTGCATGCACACCACGTTTTTGTTATACAGTTCCCGAATACGGTTACAAGTTAAAAACCGTACGGAACTGTATAGAAAACTGTATGCATTGACTTAACATTATAATACACTACTGCTCAGGAAATACAGGTCTGGCAGAAGACCTCTATCTCCCAGTCAACAATAAACAATTGGTCTGAAAAACCCTTAGTATAGCACACAAAGAGTATGGGGAGTGACTCTATTAAAACATAACTTTTACTAGATCAAAGTAAAATATCAATATCAAAAATAAGTGCTGCATCCAGTGTGGAGGACTCAGTGCAAATACCGGACAAACATGAAAACAATCTTCTCAATACTCATTATGGGTTTATGGATCGAATATGCCCCAATTAGAAAAGTATGAAGAAATATAAAATAGTATTAAATCCTGTCACAAATATTGTGAACTTGCTCATACAATAATTCTAGAACAAAGGTTTCTCGATGCGTTTCTGCCGAAGTGCCTCGGCGTCCTCAGGGGAAACCCTTATAGATTATTATTTTAAATCAAATAGGTGATAAAAGTCAAATACAACCCTCACAGAATAATGCAGGTCTGATGCTTATAATGTCAAGCATACCCAGACCTATGATACTGTAGGGGTGGCCACAGGACATCAGGTACCTAGAAAAAAGAAGAAAAGGCACATGATAGTGTATAGTGGGGGAAATAGTTTCAATTTTTTAGAGATAATTCCCCACTTCCTCTACTTACATACAGACATTGCTGCCTAGGTTTACCTGGAAAAAAGCACAGAGGAAAAATAGCCTTTTTACTAACTAACATCAGACAGTTTATTAATTGTAATTCTCGCCACCTGGTCTATATGGCCACATGTGAATGTGGCCTTAGATATGTCGGTAAAACGATAAGAGAGTTCAAGAAACGCATGCTGGAACATTTGGGGGACATTAGGCACCATCGGGATACCCCCCTAGCTAGACATGTGAACACTGTACATGCAGGGAATTATAAAAATCTCAAATTTATTGGTATTGAAAAAGTGATACCATCAGCTAGGGGAGGGGACCTTGATTGATTACTTCTTCAAAAAGAGAGCAGATGGATACATAGACTTGATACGACATTTCCAAGAGGTTTAAATGAACAACTTAACTTTGCTTGTTTTTTGTGACACGGTCTTAGTTCGGTGACTATTAGGCAGTTAGTGAGGGTCTTAGATGATCCTCGGAGCTAGTGTCACCATTCCATATAGTTAGGGTTTGTAGGGAACCTCATGAGGTTGGTGAACGGGACCGCCCTTTTTAGGGCTGACCATCCTGCCTGTTAGTTAGTGTAGGGATTGACAGGCTCCCTTAGGCCCACTCTAATCCCAGTCACCTTTCCCTCCTAGGGACTCCCACCCCTGGTAGACGGTGTCACTCCCCCCCCCCCCCCCTTTTTTTTTAATATATCTAAATTTGCTGTTCCTTTTTTATATATCTAAATTTGCTGTACACATATGACGCCTACCACTCCATGGTCCCAATAGTCACCTTAGTGGCTCTGTGCCCAACTCAAATACAGGGCACCTTTTGGTATCCGTGGAGTGCTTGGCCTCATATGTGCAAAAAATAATATATGGACATTATATGTCCACTGGCCCCCCTAGTAATTGTCCAAAGCTGTTGAGAATCTATATATGCGTGGTTCTGCCTTGAGCATCTCATACTTCTTTAAAACATGGACTTTGGGTACGGTGTTGTTCTTACATCCCCAACACTTACTCTATATTCCTATAATCCACTTTGCTGTGCCCACTGACAAGACTGAGTAACATTGAGCCCATGCAGACACTTAGTTACTTTTTTGAGATCGGGATCGCCGCCTAGACTATGTTAGCCGCGCCTCTCAGAGGCGTCTGACGGGGCGCGGCCTTCTGACACGTGTGTCTGGGCGACCGGATATAACGTCAGATGCCGTCGCTATGCGGTATGTGCAGTGTAGCCGAGAATCGCGGCTCCCTGCTTCGGCAGGTTTGCACATCACGGCATCTATTCTTTGCCCGGACATTGTAACCGTGAGTAGATTATCTGTCGAGCGTACAGTTTTCTCCACAGTCGGCCTTTCCAGGAGAGTTAGTAAAAAGGCTATTTTTCCTCTGTGCTTTTTTCCAGGTAAACCTAGGCAGCAATGTCTGTATGTAAGTAGAGGAAGTGGGGAATTATCTCTAAAAAATTGAAACTATTTCCCCCACTATACACTATCATGTGCCTTTTCTTCTTTTTTCTAGGTACCTGATGTCCTGTGGCCACCCCTACAGTATCATAGGTCTGGGTATGCTTGACATTATAAGCATCAGACCTGCATTAGTCTGTGAGGGTTGTATTTGACTTTTATCACCTATTTGATTTAAAATAATAATCTATAAGGGTTTCCCCTGAGGACGGCGAGGCACTTCGGCAGAAACGCGTCGAGAAACCTTTGTTCTAGAATTATTGTATGAGCAAGTTCACAATATTTGTGACAGGATTTAATACTATTTCTTCATACTTTTCTAATTGGGGCATATTCGATCCATAAACCCATAATGAGTATTGAGAAGATTGTTTTCATGTTTGTCCGGTATTTGCACTGAGTCCTCCACACTGGATGCAGCACTTATTTTTGATTTTGATATTTTACTTTGATCTAGTAAAAGTTATGTTTTAATAGAGTCACTCCCCATACTCTTTGTGTGCTATACTAAGGGTTTTTCAGACCAATTGACTTAACATTGTAAACTGTATGTCAAATGCATCATGCAGTTTAGTCCATTTTGCATCTCATACGGATTTGTCCAGTTTTTTACCCATACCCAAAACTGTAGTCTACAAGTTTCTTGGTCCAGGTGAAAAACTGTATTAAACGTATACGTTTTTTTTAACATGGGAGTCAATGGGAACCGTACAGAACTGTATGTGCGTACAGTTCCATCAGGTTTTCACCATACGGTTTTTGACTTTGCACAGTTTTTTTTCTTGGAATTTCAATCAAACAAGGGAAACTTTATTCAAAATGGAGTGAAAAGTTTACCTGTTCAGGACACAGGGCGTATGCATACGCCCTGCATCCCGAGTCCTTAAGGACTGAGGGCATATGGATGCGCCCGTGGGAATTCCGGTCCCCGCCACTAGCCGGTTGGGGACCGGATCGGGATGCCTGCTGAAATCATTCAGCAGGCATCCCGGAACATCGCCCAGGGGGGTCCTGAGACCGCCCCCCCCCCCCCCCCCCCCATGTCGGCGATCGGAGAAAATCGCATGTCAATTCAGACATGCGATTTTCTCCAATTACGGGCTGATCGGGTCTCTGGTGACCCGATCACCCGGAAAATAGGGCTGATCGGAGTTGTCAGCGACAGCCCCGATTAGCCTAAGGGATAGGAGTGAGGTTGCACAGCTGCGATCTCCTCCTATCCCCTGCCATTAGCAGAACGGAGTTCTGACCAATGGCAGCGCAGGACAGGGGATCGTGGGAAGAAGATGGAGGCCGTACCTGCAGGAAAAGATGCCTGGGGACCCGGGATCTTCGTTGAGACTGCTGGATCCTGGCTCAGGTAGGGAATCGTCGTGGGGGGGGGGATGGGAATTGAAAGTGAAAGTAAAACTATCTTTACTGTGGCAACCACTAGGAAGGCCGAACTGCAACTCCCAGCAAAGGCTGTCTGGGCATGCTGGGAGTTGTAGTTTTGCAACATCTGGAGGGTCACAGTTTGGAGACCACTGTTACAGTGGTGCTCAAACGGTAGCCCTCCAGATGTTGCCAAACTACAACTCTCAGCATGCCTGGACTGCCCAGGCATGCTGGCAGTTGTAGTTCTGTAACATCTGTCCCTTCAGATTTAGCAATTTTCATGAATTTTTTGAAAATTGCTGCTCTACTTTGAAGCCCTCTTATTTTTTTCAAAAAGCAAAAATATGTCCATTTTATGATGCCAACATAAAGTGGACATATTGTATTTGTGAAGAAAAATTTAATTTATTGTGAATATCCATTTTCCTTACAAGTAGAGAGCTTCAAAGTTAGAAAAATGCTAAATTTTCTAAATTTTCCTGAAATTTTGGGATTTTTCACAAACAAAGGATGCAAGTAGCGCCGAAAATTGACCACCAAAATAAAGTAGAATATGCCACGAAAAAACAATCTCAGAATCCGAATATTTGGTAAAAGCGTTTTCGCGTTATTAATTCCTAAAGCAACGGTGGTCAGAATTGCGAAAAAGGGCTCAGTCCTTAAGGTGAAAAAGGGCTGCGTCCTGAAGGGGTTAAAAACGTATACGTTTTTTTCTTAAAAAATGGATGCAACCTGACATCATTTTTCAAACCGTATACGGTTTTCAATCGTATATGGGTTAAAATTTGTACACACTTTTTGATACAGTTTAGTCAGGTTTTGAGGAATCCGTTTTTCATCGAAAACCTGATATGGGAACTGTATTGTAAAAACGTGGTGTGCATGCACCCTTCAACTGCCCTGCTCTGTCCTTCCCTCGGCTGTATCGTCGACATTCTTCGGAGAGCCAAGGGGGTGGAGCGAACGCAGAGCTGCATAGGACGCAAGGTTGCACCTCACAGGGGCACTTTGTCATATATGCGTAGGAGAGAAACATGTACTGCTGACCTGCATGAGTTCCTGTTAAAGTGTCCATACACATTAAACAGACATAGGTTGATGGTTGAACAAATGACTGTCTAATGTTTAAATGTATCGCAGACGTAGCTATTCACATTTTAGTACATACTGGCCATTATAGTTGTTCAGACTGCCCATACACCATCATTATATATCCTGAAAATATCCTGAGAACTTTTTTCCTGAAAGATTGTTCACGAATGAAAAAATATTTTCCTGAGTTAAATCTTTTGTCGAAATATTATCTGAAAATTTCAAACATGGCAGTCAGTCTTTTTAGAAAATAACAGTCCCCATTGGTTGGCTAAAATAATTGTTTATATTTTGTTAAAATAGTCCACTTCGATCAGCTTTAATGTGCACGGCACCTTTATCCATGCATTCCTACCTATACAAGTTCCCACCTATATGACCCAATGAAGGAGAAGGTAGAAGCCTTTGTTAGATTCTCTGCACTGGTTAAAAGGGAGTAATACTGTGCAGGGATAAACCAGTGCTGCATTTCTTTTATTCTGAGAGTGATGAGGGTTCAGGCAGTCACTACTAAATGATGGTATGCCCTAGTAATATGACAGAAGAAAGAGGAGTCCAGCGTCCAGTAACTCGGAGGATAATATTTATTTCACCAGATGGTCATAGCAGGAACACAGGGTACAGTGACGCGTTTCGGCCTTACAACAAAGCCTTAGTCATACATACAGGTGTATGACTAAGGCTTTGTTGTAAGGCCGAAACGCGTCACTGTACCCTGTGTTCCTGCTATGACCATCTGGTGAAATAAATATTATCCTCCGAGTTACTGGACGCTGGACTCCTCTTTCTTCTATTGTTCATTTGGGTGAGGTTCACGGCCTGTCCGTGCGCACCTGGGGTGAGCTGAAGCACTGTTGTTTCTCTGCCCTAGTAATATGCTATCATTTCTGCCAATAGCAAAACCCCTTTTGTCTAGTTTTGAGCAAGCATAATAAGGGCATATTTCTGGGAGACTGTTAGTTCAGATATATAGTCTGCCTATGATACTATTAGTTCAGGTCAATAGTCCCATGCTGAGGCCAGGATATTCAGCTATAAATGTACATGTATTTAGCTGGTGAAGTGACCTTTGACATACAAGGAACCTCATCCAATCTGAAAAAAAAAAAAATGCGTATTGGCCATAACATATGACTGTCGGGCAAATAAACTATTCATGGGAATTGTATGTTCTTGTGCTCTGGGTTTTAAGGAGCACCAAAAAAATTGATAGATTATAATGGCAGCAGATGCTAACATACATGCCATACATGCATACTGATATAGTAATAATCTATTAATCGAGCTGCACAATAGTGATGAGCGGCATATGCCATATTCGAATTTGTGATATTTCGTGAATATGAGGACAAACGTGGTTGACCGCGTTTTTGCCTACGGGCGGGAAACCGCATTTGGGCGAAAACGCAGCCGACCGGAGGCTGCGGTTCACTCCGGTCGGCTCATAGGCATGCATTAAATGCGGTTCCCCTATACGGCTGAGTTCGGGTGCCGCGATTAAGCCCCGCCCCCCTCCTCCCAGCCATATACGGGAACCGTAGTTACAAAACGTGGTGTGAACCCAGCCTTACATGCCAACAAGCATAGCACAATACATTGTTATGTGGAATTGGGCCTGGGTGCAAAAGCCACCCCCGCACTCCTATAACTTTACCCCTGCACCTATAGGATCTGTACTAATACTCAAAAAAAAAAAAAATAGCACAATATTTTGTAACTGTTGCTTTTGGTACATTTTTTAGGGGTAGGCCAAAAAAATACATATAAAAACCTGTTGAAGTACATGTGTCTAATAACCAGCAATTTATGTGAATACACTATCTGCATAATCTAAAAGACCAGACAAATCTAGGTAATATTTCCAATGTACTGTAATTAGTTTCCTATAATTATGTTGTCCATCTCTATAGCAACCATTATTTTGCAAAAACAAAGGCATGGCCAAATGTAAACTAGGCTGAGTAAGTGTTTATTAAGCAGTATCTCTGAGAATAGTACCAAAATATATGCATTGTATCTTCACAATTAAACAGAATTATGAAACCGATTCAGAATTATCTGAATTGATAGCTACTACTTAAAGGGGTACTCCGGTGGAAAACTTTTTTTTTTTTAATTCAACTGGTGCCAGAAAGTTAAACATATTTTTTAATTAAGGAAAAAATGGATATTGTGCAGCTCACAAAATTATTAGTCGAGGCTAAGTGGAAAAAAGTACTTACCGTACATCTAAAAAAGTACAAAGAGTAAAAGGTACCATAAGCCTCTAGACTAATACCATAAATGGTACATGATGAATGAATTAAATGGAACTGTGCTTCACTTTTGATAATGAAAAAAAAAAAGTTTTTTTAAAATATTGATGTTAATAATAATAGTAATACAACCTCCGTACACAGGGCCCTTGTGGGGAGGTAATATATATAAATTTATCAAATAAACATAAACAGAATAATGAAAATGTTTCAAATACAAATATAACCGCTATATTCCGCTAATCCGACATTGGTTGCACCGGCATAGTTCACTTCTTGTGCTGTATTAAGTCTGTATCAATGTATGATATAAAGTTCAGACAATAGTAGGGGACACCATTTATAGTTACCAGCTCCTGCAGGGAGATGATTCGTGTTGTAATGCCGTATGACTTGACGTCCGGGAGGCAGATGGTATATACCGTGGAGGCTGTGTTACAGTGCTGGCGTGCACTGCAGCAACTGGCCCGGTTGCCACGGGCCTATGGGAAGTCGCTTGTCTCGGAGATGAATGCGCCCGCTCCGATGGCAAGGAATGGCCTCGTGGAGAGCCCCTCGGTGTCCACGAGGCCATTCCCTGCCATCGGAGCGGGCGCATTCATCTACGAGACAAGCGACTTCCCATAGGCCCGTGGCAACCGGGCCAGTTGCTGCAGTGCACGCCAGCACTGTAACACAGCCTCCACGGTATATACCATCTGCCTCCCGGACGTCAAGTCATACGGCATTACAACACGAATCATCTCCCTGCAGGAGCTGGTAACTATAAATGGTGTCCTCTACTATTGTCTGAACTTTATATCATACATTGATATGGACTTAATACAGCACAAGAAGTGAACTAGGCCGGTGCAACCAATGTCGGATTAGCGGAATATAGCGGTTATATTTGTACTTTAAACATTATTTTCATTATTCTGTTTATGTTTATTTTATATTTTATCAATTTATATATATTACCTCCCCACAAGGGCCCTGTGTACAGAGGTTGTATTACTATTATTATTAACATCAATATTTTAAAAATAAAAAAAATGTTTCATTTTCAAAAGTAAAGCACAGTTCCATTTAATTCATTCATCATGTACCATTTATGGTATTAGTCTAGAGGATTATGGTACCTTCCTCTTTTTTATATTTTTAAATTACTTCTATCATAAAATCTTAATCCTTCCAGTACTTATTAGCTGCTAAATACTACAGGGGAAATTCTTTTCTTTTTGGAACACAGAGCTCTCTGCTGACATCATGAGCACAGTGCTCTCTGCTGACATCTCTGTAGATTTTAAGAACTGTCCAAAGTAGGAGAAAATCCCCATAGCAAACATATGCTGCTCTGGACAGTTCTTAAAATGGACAGAGATGTTAGCAGAGAGTTCTTTCCTCGGTAGTATTCAGCAGCTAATAAGTACTGGAAGGATTCTGGCACCAGTTGATTTAAAAAAAAAAAAAAAGTTTGCCACCAGAGTACCCCTTTAACCCCTTAAGGACTCAGCCCATTTGGACCTTAAGGACTCAGACAATTTTATTTTTACCCTTTTGTTTTTTCCTCCTCCCCTTCAAAAAATCATAACTCTTTTATATTTTCATCCACAGACTAGTATGAGGGCTTGTTTTTTGCACGACCAGTTGTCCGTTGTAATGACATCACTCACTTTACCATAAAATGTATGGCGCAACCCAAAAAATACTATTTGTGTGGGGAAATTAAAAAGAAAACCGCAATTTTGCTAATTTTGGAAGGTTTTGTTTTCACGCCGTACAAAATAATGGAAAAAATGACTTGTGTTCTTTATTCTCTGGGTCAATACGATTAAAATGATACCCATGATTATACACTTTTCTATTACTGTTGCGCTTAAAAAAAATCGCAAACTTTTTAACCAAATTAGTATGTTTCAAATCCCCCTATTTTGATGACCTATAACTTTTTCATTTTTCCGTATAAGCTGTTTTTATTAATACCATATTTGCTTATACAAAACTTTTATTAAATTTTTTATAAAAATTTTTGGGAATAAAATGTTATAAAAAAAAAAGCTGCTATTTTGGACTTTTTTTTTTTTTTTTTACGTTCATGCCGTTCACCATACGGGATCATTTACATTTTATTTTAATAGTACGGATATTTACGCACGTGGCGATACCAAATATGTATATAAAATATTTTTTTTACACTTTTTGGGGGTAAAATAGAGAAAATGGGACAATTTACGTTTTTATTGGGGGAGGGGGTTTTTCACATTTTTTTTACTTAATTTTTTTACTTAATTTTTTTACTTTTATTTTTACACTCTTATAGTCCCCATAGGGGACTATTTATAGCAACCATTCGATTGCTAATACTGTTCAGTGCTATGTATAGGACATAGCACTGATCAAGGTTATCGGTCATCTTCTGCTCTGGTCTGCGGGAAGGTAGATCAGAGCAGAAGACGCCGGGAAGACAGCGGAGGTAGGTTTTTGCACTTTGGTTTTTTCCTCCTTACCTTTTAAAAATCATAACCCTTTCAATTTTCCACCTAAAAATCCATATTATGGCTTATTTATTGCGTCACCAATTCTACTTTGCAGTGACATCAGTCATTTTACCCAAAAATTCACGATGAAACGGAAAAAAAAATCATTGTGCGACAAAATCGAAGAAAAAACGCCATTTTGTAACTTTTGGGGGCTTCCGTTTCAACGCAGTGCATATTTCGGTAAAAATGACACCTTATCATTATTCCGTAGGTCCATACGGTTAAAATGATACCCTACTTATATAGGTTTGATTTTGTCGTACTTCTGGAAAAAATCATAACTACATGCAGGAAAATTTATACGTTTAAAAATGTCCTCTTCTGACCCCTATAACTTTTTTATTTTTCCACATACAGGGCGGTATGAGGACTCATTTTTTGCGCCGTGATCTGAAGTTTTTATCTGTATGATTTTTGTTGTGATCGGACTTTTTGATCACTTTTCATTCATTTTTTAATGGTATAAAAAGTGACCAAAATACGCTTTTTTGGACTTTGGAATTTTTTTGTGCGTACACCATTGACCGTGCGGTTTAATTTGTGATATATTTTTATAGTTCGGACATTTACGCACGCGGCGATACCACATATGTTTATTTTTATTTACACTGTTTTATTTTTTTTATGGGAAAAGGGGGGTGATTCAAACTTTTATTAGGGAAGGGGTTAAATGACCTTTATTAACACTTTTTTTTAACCTTTTTTTTTGCAGTGTTATAGGTCCCATAGGGACCTATAACACTGCACACACTGATCTCTCATCCTGATCACAGGCGTGTATTAACACGCCTGTGATCAGTGTTATCAGCGCTTGACTGCTCCTGCCTGGATCTCAGGCACAGAGCAGTCATTCATCGATCGGACACCGAGGAGGCAGGTAAGGGCCCTCCCGTTGTCCTGCAAGCTGTTCGGGACGCCGCGATTTCACCGCGGCGGTCCCGAACAGCTCGACTGACTAGCCGGGATACTTTCACTTTCGCTTTAGAAGCGGCGGTCAGCTTTGACCGCCGCTTCTAAAGGGTTAATACCGCACATCGCCGCGATCGGCGATGTGTGGTATTAGCCGCGGGTCCCGGCCGTTGATGAGCGCCGGGACCGATGCAATGTGATGCGGGGTCGCAGCACGACCCCGCTTCATATCGCGGGTGCCGGTGCAGGACGTAAATATACGTCCTGCGTCGTTAAAGGGGTATTCCAGGCAAAACCTTTTTTTATATATATCAACTGGCTCCGGAAAGTTAAACAGATTTGTAAATTACTTCTATTAAAAAATCTTAATCCTTCCAATAGTTATTAGCTTCTGAAGTTTTCTGTCTAACTGCTCAATGATGATGTCACGTCCCGGGAGCTGTGCATGATGGGAGAATATCCCCATAGGAACTGCACAGCTCCCGGGACGTGAGTCATCAGAGAGCAGTTAGACAGAAAACAACAACTCAACTTCAGAAGCTAATAACTATTGGAAGGATTAAGATTTTTTATTAGAAGTAATTTACAAATCTGTTTAACTTTCCGGAGCCAGTAGATATATAAAAAAAAGTTTTGGCCTGGAATACCCCTTTAAGTGACCGCGATGCTGCAGATACCGTGATCTGTATTGATCATGGCATCTGAGGGGTTAATGGTGGACATCCGCGTGATCGCGGGTGTCCGCCATTACCGGCGAGTCCCTGGCTGCGATCCACAGCCAGGACCTGCCCCGCATGATGCCGGCATCGCTCCGATGCCCGCGATTATGCTCAGGACGTAAATGTACGTCCTGGTGCGTTAAGTACCACATCACCAGGACGTACATTTACGTCCTGCATCGTTAAGGGGTTAAAACAGTTGGCCGAAAGATATTGAAGCTGTGTACTTGTCTCACTAAGGGCTTTAACACTATGGACAGTCAGCCAACAGAATGTCCGCTTGCAGCTGGCTCTGCCAAAATCATCCATGCGGACATACGCCATCTCATAGACAGCAATGCAATATCATTTTTGCAAATGACATTGCCCATTTAAGCCATATCTGTAACAGGTGAAGGTAAGTGGTGCCTGCAGTCTGATGAACCAAAGTTTTTACAGAGTTATCGAAGTGAGAGGTATTAGTCTTATGCCTTGGGACATTTGGAACTGCCAAAACAGTTATAGAAATATAGGCGCATGTGCCATTTTCTGTCTTTTATCCTAATAAATTTGTCTTAGGGGAAGGGCCTACCTGCCTCGTGAACACGAAAACATGGTCGCAGGTGGTGGGCATTGGCCACACCATTTTGCTGGTAGCACTGCAGTTTTATGGGAAATATTGTGCAACCGGACGGTCACCACATGTGGGTATGGTTTTGTCCACATGCAGCAGCCACATCATGGAGCTGCACTCTTAAACATGGAGAGCATCCCCACTCCTTAGTGATCAGACCCACTTTTTCTCATTTTCAGATTTTGGAGACAATTTGGTATTAAAAGTACAGTTTTTTGCACACATTGAGTTGCATAAAATTTTGGATCAGTTTACAGCAAATGCATTGATAAATATTGGCCTATGTGTCGGAGATACAAAGTAAACCGAAGAGAGAATCCCGACCTCCACTGCTTTACACTTGGCCTAAACATCTCCAACAGCTGATCTACATCATTGATATAAAGAATAATTGCAAACAATGTGGCCATTATTCTCTTCCTAAATGCCCAATGAGTTACAACAAGTGTGGGAGCTGTGGCATTTAAAAGACAGAACTTAGGAGTTTCACTAGTCCTCACTTTATCTGCAATGTAGCACAGCAGCCGCTTTGTCTTCCTATGACTTCTGCTTCCAATGACTCATAAAAGGCGTTGTGTTTTAAAGAATGAGTGCGCGCTATTTCTGTAGATTATGCTATGTCTTTCTGGAAGAATCAAAACAATGAGCTCAGACTTTCCACCATACATAAGATCTGCCATGTGTGATTATATGTACATTTATCTCCTTCACTTTGTTCCCACCCATCCTGGCAAGATCAAGACATGGTTTTTTTTTTTTCCATTTCAAGTATCTGACCAGTATATTTTTACTTATTCATGGGTCTGCTAATACAATACAAGTTGTATGTGTTTTTGTAACAGATAATTGTAAAATTTCAATTATAATGTTAAATAAGATCTATGATTTATCTAGGTGTCCCCATACAAGGGCATATTACATCTGTATTTTCACGTCCATATTTCCTGGCTGCAGGTCTGGTGCCGCAAACTGACAGATTCCTTATTCAAACACAGTGCAAACTTAGACAGAACAGTCTTCAAATGCGCAACATTTTTAAAGTGTCTGGAGCTGATTGATAAATCGTGTTTATCTGTAGACTAACTAAACTAGTCTAAGTTTACACCAACTAGACTCATTGAGAAAAAACAATAATGCTGCAAGAAGGAATTGTTGGAATCAAATGAATTACAATATTAGAGTAAAAGTTTATTGGGGAACATAGTACAATTGAAAGGAAGCTCTAGTACACTGTTGGGCCACTTCTATCCTGGATACAAGATAAGACAGGGTTGGGCTTGTAGGCATACAGGTTCCATATGGCATTCTGAGGCACATTTGCCCACAGATGGTATAGCTGGTGATAAATCTGGTAACATGGAACGCCAAGAAGTTGATGCAATCTGGCAGTGACATTTCTGGAATACCATTGCTGTGAATTGAAAAATGCCAGATGGAAAGCATGAGAGGTGTCTCGAGGCTGCAGGATGTCCTGCACATATCTCTGAGATGTTGATGTCCCTACTAGGAATGATCATCACACCAGCAGTTGGGGCAGTGTGTCACTTCATAACAAAGGCAGAATCACCACAAGGCCTCCATACTCACCACAAGGCCTCCATACTCACCACAAGGCCTCCATACTCACCACAAGGCCTCCATACTAGGGATGTAAAAAAAAAATCGACTTGCGCGATTATCGCGATTTTTCACTTGGCAATACTGAATTGATTCAAAATATTTTTGAATCGATCCTTTTAGGGATGTGGAATTTGTATCTCCCGACGCCCGGAACAACATGTCCCAGGCATCAGGAGATACAAATTCCCCATTTGTGGAGCCGGGCAGGCCGGATCTGATGCGGCGGCGCTCTTGGTGTATGGAGCGGGTTCCGACTTGTGCCCGCTCCGTACTCTGCGGCCCACAGCTGATTTCAGTAGCTGGGGGCCGCTGATGCATCACCGCCGCTAATATCCAGCATGCGGCGCTCAGAGGGGTGTATGGAGCGGGCGCCGGACCCCTGCCCACTCCATACTCTGCAGCCCCCAGCTGTTTTCAGTAGCCGGGGCCGCCGCTAATATCCATCATGCGGTGCTCAGCAGTCTGTATGGAGCGGGCTCCGGACTCCTGCCCGCTCCATACTCTGTAGCCCCCGGCTGTTTTCAGTAGCTGGGGGCCGCTAATTGCCAGCATGCGGTGATCGCCGTCGCTGGCTATTTAACCCTTTAGATCGCCGCCATCAAAGCTGACAGCTGCATCTAAAGGGATCTGTGAATGCTCCCTGGTGGGCTAGTGGGGTGGCTTGCCCCCCCCCCCCCCCCCCCCCCCGCAGCGCGGTCGCGGGCGGGCGATCCACTGTGGAGGTAGCCGGAGGGCTTACATCTGCTTCCTACTGTCCCGTGGCTCTGTCATAACTCTCTTATATTTCCATCCACAGACCCATATGAGGGCTTGTTTTTTGCATCACTAATTGTACTTTGTAATTACATCACTTATTTTACCATAAAATTTAAGGCGCAACCAAACAAATATTATTTATGTGGGAAAATTGAAAAAAAAAAAAACGCAATTTAGCAAATTTTGGAAGGTTTTGTTTTCACGCTGTACACTTTCCGGTAAAAATGACATGTTTTCTTTATTCTGTGGGTCAATACAATTAAAATGATACCCATGTTATATGCTTTTCTATAATTGTACCATTTAAAAATAATCTCAAACCATTTTAACAAAATTAGTATGTTTGAAATTGCCCTATTTTGACCACCTATAACTTTCTAATTTTTCCGTATATGGGGCGATATGAGGGCTCATTTTTTGCACCGTAATCTGTAGTTTTTATCAGTACCACTTTTGCTTAGGTTTTACTTTTTATACATTTTTTATAAATAAATTTTTTAATAAAGTGTGACAAAAAAG
Source organism: Hyla sarda (assembly GCF_029499605.1). Taxonomy (NCBI): domain Eukaryota; kingdom Metazoa; phylum Chordata; class Amphibia; order Anura; family Hylidae; genus Hyla; species Hyla sarda. The sequence continues at coordinate 41,194,204 of NC_079197.1, read as the reverse complement.
AAGCAATTTTTGACTCTTTTTATTTTTTTAGGTTTACGCTGTTCACCGTACGGGATAAAAACAATATATTTTAATATTTCAGACTTTTACGCTCGCTGCGATACCAATTATGTGTATTAATTATTTTTTTTACGCTTTTTGGGGGGTAAAATGGGAAAACTGACATTTTACTTTTTTATTGGTGGAGGGGATTTTTCAAATTTTTTTCTTTTTTTTTTTACACTTTTTATGTTCCCACATGGGACTATTCATAGCAATCATTTGATTGCTAATACTGTTCAGTGCTATGTATAGGACATAGCACTGATCAGTATTATCGGTGATCTTCTGCTCTGGTCTGCTCGATCTCGGACCAGAGCAGGAGACCCCTGGAGATGACCGGAGCCAGGTGAGGGGACCTCCAGCCGCCATGCTGGATGATCAGCGCTGCGGGTGATCCGATCATCCATTCAAAGTACCACACTGCCGCAGATGCCGTGATCTGTATTGATCACGGCATCTGAGGGGTTAATGGCGGACATAAAACTCATAATAATTGTGATACAATTCATGGGTGCCTGTTTTTGATGCACATTGCACCAAAATTTTGGACCATTTGCACAATACTAAATCAGAGCCGATGTGTTACATTTGATAGATCCATTGGTATACAAATGTCTTTCGACATAAAAAAAAGTATACAAATCATATAATGTAGAAATGAAGTATGAACAATCCTTCTTGCCTTCTCATACATTCACTATCATAAATAGCAGTTATAGTACAAATAAAGACTGCATTGCATGTGACATTAATACACACTATATCAGTGTACACATGTGAAACAATATTGTGAGAATTCTGATACTGTGATTAAGTTTGCTGTGATTCACACAAGGAGTTTTTGTGATGACTTGGCTGCATCAGTTTTTTTGTTTTGATTATACACTGCTCAAAAAAAATAAAGGGAACACTAAGATAACACATCCTAGATCTGAATGAATGAACTAATCGTATGAAATATACATAGTTGAATGTGCGGACAACAAAATCACTCAAAAATTAACAATGGAAATCAAATTTATCAACCCATGGAGGTCTGGATAGGGAGTCACACTCAAAATCAAAGTGGAAAACCACACTACAGTCTGATCCAACTTTGATGTAATGTCCTTAAAACAAGTCAAAATGAGGCTCAATAGTGTGTGTGGCCTTCACGTGCCCGTATGACCTCCCTATAAGGCCTGGGCATGCTCCTGATGAGGCGGTGGATGGTCTCCTGAGGGATATCCTCCCAGACCTGGACTAAAGCACCTGACAACTCTTAGACAGTCTGTGGTGGAACGTGGCATTGGTGGATGAAGCGAGACATGATGTCCCAGATGTGCTCAATCGGATTCAGGTCTGGGGAACAGGCGGGCCAGTCCATAGCATCAATGCCTTCCTCTTGCAGGAACTGCTGACACACTTCAGCCACATGAGGTCTAGCATTGTCTTGCATTAGGAGGAACCCAGGGCCAACTGCACCAGCATATGGTCTCACAAGGGGTCTGAGGATCTCATCTCGGTACGTAATGGCAGTCAGGCTACCTCTGGCAAGCACATGGAGGGCTGTGCGGCCCAACAAAGAAATGCCATCTAATGCCATTACTGACCCACCGCCAAACTGGTCATGCTGGAGGATGTTGCAGGCAGCAGAACGTTCTACATGGTGTCTCCAGACTCTGTCACATCTGCCACATGTGCTTAGTGTGAACCTGCTTTCATCTGTGAAGAGCACAGGGCGCCAGTGGTGAATTTGCTCTTGGTGTTCTCTGGCAAATGCCAATTGTCCTGCACGGTGTTGGGCTGTAAGCACAACCCCCACCTGTGGACGTTGGGCCCTCATACCACCCTCATGGAGTCTGTTTCTGACCATTTGGATACATGCACATCTGTGGCCTTTTGGAGGTCATTTTTCAGGGCTCTGGCAGTTTTCCTACTGCTCCTTCTTGCACAAAGGCGGAGGTAGCGGTCCTGCTGCTGGGTTATTGCCCTCTTACAGCCTGCTCCATGTCTCCTGATGTACTGGCCTGTCTCCTGGTAGCGTCTCCATGCTCTGGACACTATACTGACAGACACAGCAAACCTTCTTGCCACAGCTCGCATTGATGTGCCATCCTGGATGAGCTGCACTACCTGAGCCACTAGTGTGGGTTGCAGACTCCGTCTCATGCTACTACTAGAGTGAAAGCACTGCCAGCATTCAAAAGTGACCGAAACATCAGCCAGGAAGCATAAGAACTGAGAAGTGGTCTGTGATCACCACCTGCAGAACAACTCCTTTATTGGGGGTGTCTTGCTAATTGCCTATAATTTCCACCTGTTGTCTGTTCCATTTTCTTAACATCATGTGAAACTGATTGTCAATCAGTGTTGCTTCCTGAGTGGACAGTGTGATTTCACAGAAGTGTCATTGACTTGGAGTTACATTGTGTTGTTTAAGTGTTCCCTTTATTTTTTTGAGCAGTGTATTTTATTGTAATTTCTCCCCCAAAACAGACAAAAAAAAAAAGCCAAAACAAAACTGCATTTGTAACTTATATTTGTTCTCTAGATCAAAGCACCCTTAAAAGTGATACCCACCTTTGGTCTCCATGCATTAACACGACCTCGCTGGTAAAGTCTTGCTAAATTAGGAGCCCATGAAGAAAATACCGAATGAGAATAAGAGGAAGCAGATATGTGATAAGAGGAAATTGCGCCTGACTGCATACCAAGGGGCAATGAGCAACCTGCAAAACAGAGTGATAACATGTGATAACAAGGCTAACAATGGAGTCATTTCAGTATAATCACACTATTAATAGTTTCAGTTTGGCACATCGAAGGGAATGCATCATCAGAAAATCACCTTTGGGGAGATTTCTCAAAACCTGTACAGAGGAAAAGATGACCAGTTGCCCAAAGCAACCAATCAGATTGTTAATTTTATTTTTCAGAGGTCTTTTTAAAAATGAAAGAAGCAATCAGGTTCTAATAATTCTCACCCTAAAGGTGTTTAAATCAGGTTTTTATGTTAACCATTTGAACCCTGCATTTTAATTTCGTCAGTGACCCAGCTCCAGACTCGACCTGTGTGTGTGTGTAATATGGCGTCGGGAAGTGGGGGAACATGACTGATGCTTATTATTAGGGTTGGTTTCTTATTGGTCTGCTGCCGATCCCAATTGCCTCTGTGCGGTCCTGATGTCTTCTTTGTGCTTCCTTCTTCAGAGCAGAGCAGCTGGCTGTAGAACCTTCCCACATAGCCATCATTGGCTGCAAAGGTGTCTTGTCCTGGCCAGTGATTGGTTGGACAGGAAAGTCCTTAGCCAACTGCTTGTCCCTGAAGAAGAAAGCACAAAAGACACTCTGAGAAGAATGGGATCTGCGGCAGACCAGTGAGGGAATGGGGATAAGTAAGCATCATTTTTTTGAATGCTTTCCCCACTCTCTGGCACCATGTTATGGGGGAAGGACATGAAATATGGGGTAATTGAAATAGAGGGTGTGGACAAGAAATAGGGCATTTGAAATGGTTGAATGGACATGACATGGGGGGATTGGACATCAAATGGGGGATTTCACCATTTGTTTATTACATCACAATCCCATATTGAAATCGCCATTATTTACCTCTATAATCGCAATATGACATTTTCTTCAAATTGTGCAGCCCTAGTTACTAAATTACTTTACATGGGGGTTTCATCTAGGCATTTAATCCAATAGCCATATTTTAAAACAGGAAAAAAAAATTCCTAAAATGGGGGATTTACCTTATTCTGGATCAATGCAGGAGAATAGGCTGAACTGGATGGGGTTATGTTTTTTCACACTTACTATGTTGCTATAACTGAAGATGGATAATGGATGTAGGCAGAACACCAGATTAGTGTAATACAATAAGCTGTGTTTTTATTCCATGGTAAAGGTCAACTTTATCATGGAATAAAAACACAACTTTTTTTTATTACACTAATCTGGTGTTCTGACTACATCCATTATCTATCAAGACGAACTGGAGCAACGAAGTTCTAGTGTGCCTGCACCCACCTACTTATCCTTGTCTGGATGTGCTGCTTCATATGGAGTGTTTATAATTAAGGGTGCGTTCACATGCTATTTGTTTTTGCCGGTTTTCCGCTGCGTATTTGAAAGTATTCCATAAAAAAGTGTTTTCCCAGCAAGTAACGACGTTTCGACCAGGCTTACCCAGTCATTATCAAGCAGTGCACCAGTTGTTACTTGCTGTGAAATCACTTTTTTTTTATGGAATAAATCACTAGAATTTTGTTCACTTCACTACATGTGCTGCGGTGAGATCCTTTTTTGATGTAAAAATGGTGGGCTTTTAACCTGAGCTCCGAATATTGGAGTATCTCTACATGTGTGCTGCTCTTCTCCCTATTGTAGATAAATAGATAGATAGAACAAAGAGCTATCAGCAATCCGGAGTAATATGAATTAGTGATTGGATTTATTCATCAAGTGCACAGAGCAATGTTTCAGCCCTTTCACGCTCCCCCACCCATAGACTCACATTAAGGGGTGAGGGGTGACTTCACGATACTCCATCCCCTGCACAACCCGTCATCAGCCACAGCGTGATCCTCGCTCTGTGCAGCTGAAAAACGGGGATGCTGCTGGAGAGATCGTGGGGGTCCAACATCTTATCCCCTATCCTTTTTACCCCTTTAAGCAAGTAAATATGCACATTTGCCAGTTTAAATAGCCATATATACATATGACATCATTGCATAATTAAGTGTTTTATTCACATAATAATATAGTATACGTAGTGCATTTTTCATATACTATACGCAGTGTATATTATAGATGTGAAAAGTTTCCTAATAGACCTTGCAGCACCAAATTCACCAAAAGTCACAAGCCATTTGATGAATTTGGTGCACGGGAACATTACCTCAGAGTCCTCCTATTTTTTCCACTTGCGTATATTAAATGAAAAATGCACTTAATCAGGCATAGAATTGAGAGCTTGTGCATAGTCATAAGGGTATGTATGAATACAGCAGCTGTATTGCCAACATTTCTGCAAATTCCCAATCACTTGAATGGAGCTTGGTGAAATCCACATGCTTGCCACCAAAACAACCCCTTTTAGAGGATTGGGACATAGTCATGTCTATCTATTCTTTCTCTGGATGCTGGAATCAAGATTGATGCAGAAATTCCACAGTGTGCATAGTGCAGCAGAATCCTGTTGGAATCAATGGGTCTCAATGGGAATATTCTGGCGGATTTCCGCATGGACATTCAGCCGTGTGATCATACCCTTACAGAGGAAAGTGAATTGCCAGCACTGGAAACCATCCGCCCTGCAAGCGACAAACTAGGGTGCCAGTCTAGAGACACAAACAATGTAGAAAAAACAGTCACATCAGAGAGGAAAGACCGAATATTTTACAGATGTAGTTTTATTCTGCCCACCATAAAGTATGAGATAAAACTACAGCTGTAAGATATCCTGGCCTCTGTTAACCAACTTAGAAATTTCTGTATGCAGTCTTACTCGTAAGGTCACAGCCATAAAGTTCCATTCGCAGTCCAGCTCTTGCTCCTGTATGAGTTGGGTGGATCCGTAAAAAACGAGCAATAATTGGAGGATCAAAGTGGTTCTCTCGTATAGTTGATGCATCTACGTTCCCAAAAAATACCTAAAAATATCAAAGTAACTAGGTAAGACTAGAAATGTGCAAATTTCAGCAATTATATTAAAAATCGGTATATAAAAAGTTACTACTGTCTTATTAGTTGGCAGTTAAAAGACACGGATCCTGCACCTGTCATCACAATACTGTACAATATGATGTCCTATTTGGGCTAAATTCACATTGCTGTTTTGCTCTGACCTGTTAAGGGCTCTTCTTTTGTGCAGATCAGCCCCAAAAACAGGTCCCAACAGAGCCCATTGACTTGACTTGGGTCCGTCAGTGATCCGGTAATTGACCAGAGTTTAGCTGAGAAAAAAAAATTGTGCATGGACTATTTTTTTCTCCACTAAACTCCTGTCACTTCAGTGGACTTGCTGACGGAGCTCCTTATAATGGAGCCTGACAGAAATGCGAATGAGCCCTAAAATGTACCATATATTTTGGGGACATATCTACCGGGGTATCATACTAATTCACACTGAAATTTATGCCAAATGGTTAATAGCTAACTTGTTTTAATGCTCTTTTGCCATTCTTTCTGATGTCATATTTTCATGTACATCAATTAATAGGAAAAAGCCGGTGTACAACATCATTTAGATTATACAATTAGAATGGCATTGAAATATATTTAGCATTATATTTTTATGCTACAGGATGGGCCATTTATATGGATACACCTTAATAAAATGGGAATGGTTGGTGATATTAACTTCCTGTTTGTGGCACATTAGTATATGTGAGGGGGAAACTTTTCAAGATGGGTGGTGACCATGGCGGCCATTTTGAAGTTGGCCATTTTGAATCCAACTATTGTTTTTTCAATAGGAAGAGGGTCATGTGACACATCAAACTTATTGAGAATTTCAGAAGAAAAACAATGATGTGCTTGGTTTTAATGTAACTTTATTCTTTCATGAGTTATTTACAAGTTTCTGACCACTTATAAAATGTGTTAAATGTGCTGCCCATTGTGTTGGATTGTCAATGCAACCCTCTTCTCCCACTCTTCACACACTGATAGCAACACCGCAGGAGAAATGCTAGCACAGGCTTCCAGTATCCGTATACACTGCTATATACTACTATATACACCGCAGGAGAAATGCTAGCACAGGCTTCCAGTATCCGTAGTTTCAGGTGCTGCACATCTCGTATCTTCACAGCATAGACAATTGCCTTCAGATGACCCCAAAGATAAAAGTCTAAGGGGGTCAGATTAGGAGACCTTGGAGGCCATTCAACTGGCCCACGACGAACAATCCACTTTCCAGGAAACTGTTCATCTAGGAATGTTCGGACCTGACACCCATAATGTGGTGGTACACCATCTTGCTGGAAAAACTCAGGGAACGTGCCAGCTTCAGTGCATAAAGAGGGAAACACATCATCATGTAGCAATTTCGCATGTCCAGTGGCCTTGAGGTTTCCATTGATGAAGAATGGCCCCACTATCTTTGTACCCCATATACCACACCATACCATCAATTTTTGTGTTCCAACAGTCTTGGAGGGATCTATCCAATGTGGGTTAGTGTCAGACCAATAGCGGTGGTTTTGTTTGTTAACTTCACCATTCACATAAATGTTTGCCTAATCACTGAACAAAATCTGCGTAAACTGAGGGTCCTATTCCAATTTTTGTTTTGCCCATTCTGCAGCACCTGAAACTACGGATACTGGAAGCCTGTGGTAGCATTTCTCCTGCGGTGTTGCTATCAGTGTGTGAAGAGTGCGAAAAGAGGGTTGCATTGACAATCCAACACAATGGGCAGCACATTGAACACATTTTATAAGTGGTCAGAAACTTGTAAATAACTCATGAAAGAATAAAGTTACATTAAAACCAAGCACATCAATGTTTTTCTTGTAAAAATCCCAATAAGTTTGATGTTTTACATGACCCTCTTCCTATTGAAAAAACAAAAGTTGGATTCAAAATGGCCAACTTCAAAATGGCCGCCATGGTCACCACCCATCTTGAAAAGTTTCCCCCCTCACATTTACTAATGTGCCACAAACAGTAAGTTAATATCATCAACCATTCCCATTTTATTAAGGTGTATCCATATAAATGGCCCACCCTGTATAATACTGTTCTCATTGGCTGTGCACATACCATCTGATTACTGCTGGTATTTCCCTGATATGAATTCCACTTCTGTCCATTCAAGCTATAGGATACAAGGAACTGAGATATGTATATAGAGAGAAGACGTTGCCGAGCACCTTGTGTTTGTATGCTGTGGATCAGCATGGGTGTTAGAAGATCAACCTGGGAAAAAAAAGAAACAAATTATATTTACTTTAATCATCCCACATTTTATATGCACTGCATAAATAGGATTTTATTAAGAAATGACTATGCATAGACATATACAAAGTGTACATATACATGCATACATATATGCTCATTAATGCTTTTTCACGGAAAGGTCCCTTTAGTTTATTGGAATATTTACCTAAAAAAGTTGCATTGATGAGCTTAAAGAGGACCTGTGGTCATTTCTAAAAACACTATGAAGGAGATTTATCAAGCTCTGTAGTAGATTTTGTTTGCTTAAAAAAGTTGCATATACTTGCACACATGCAACTTTTCTATACATGCTGCGACTTTTTGATTTTTGCTTATTCCAACTCACATTTTAGAAATCTACTCACGTAGTAATTTTAATTTTTTTTTACTTTGCAGTGGTCATGAATTTATCAAATGCGATAGTCGCTATTTATGATGAAAAAAAGTTGCATCCCCGTTTAAAAGTCGCATATGTATTCCAGGTCCAACCTGGCTTACAGAAAGTGCATACATCTGCAGAAAAGGAAATTAACACCCACTTTAACAACTGTTCTTGTTCTGCATCATGAAATAAAACTACAAAATTAATGTTAATTATAGAAAAAATGTATTATATAACTAATAACTCTATACATTTTAAGGTTGAAAATACACACTGCACACCTTGTTAATTTTTGGACACGTACATGCTGGCATACATGGGGCATTATATTGAGGGGCACATAACGGGGGCAATATATGTGAGGGGCACAGTACATGGGTCTTTATATGAGAGAGGCACATAACAAGGACCCTGTCATGTGCCCCTCGCATATAATGCCCCCGTCATGTGCCCCTCACATATAATGCCCCCCTGTCATGTGCCCCTCACTTATAATGCCCCCTGCCATGTTTCCCTCACAATAAATGTCCCCTTTTATGTGCCACTAAGTTTTCATAAGGCACTGTGTACCATACAGTGCCCCTGTGGTGTTTTCTACAGCTTTCTTACTTGTGCATGGGTGTTTAATGCAATTCTTTTTCTGCTAATGTACACACACACTCACCTGGACAGACAAACACACACACTCACACACACATACAGACACACACATTCACACAAACACTCACACACTCACACTCTACTGCAGGATCTTACAAAAACGAAAATTAGCTAGCCCAGCAAACAGTTTACTGGTCGGGCACTGTGCGAGCCTCAGTGACGTGATCTCCCTGCATCGGCGTGATGAATTGACATCATTGCACCGCTCTGCTGTGGATCGCATCCCCGCAGCTCAAATTCTGAAAACAGAGAGCAAGCAGCATGAGAAAGGGGGGTTAATGGGGGAGTGGAAGCTGACAGCTCCTGCTCCACCATGCTAGAATATGGGGGCAGCAATCTCGAGGGGGTGGGGGCAATTGCCCCTTTCCCCCCCCTTCATCCGCCACTGTCCCCTCCATTACTGTGCATTATGTTGGCACCCCACCCTCCCCTCTACATTACTATTCCTCATGAAAGCAGAACCTACCCATAAACCGGATCCAAAAACCACAAAACAGTCGGCTAACATAAGTCACACTGACTCCCCTACATGCTGATAAGACCGCCTCCCCCCCCCCCCCATGCAACGTCTCGGGGTGGGTAACGTACCAAGCCGTTTTTTGGGGGGTGGCTTCACTATTGTTTATGAGCCTGCTGGTGCTGTGCTGTCTTCCTGTCTTCCTTCCTGATGGAAACACCGGCCTCAGCGCAGCGACCCAAGACTCCGTCCACCAACGTCACAAAATGCAGCGTCAAGATTAAACAAAAAAGCCTCCAGAGTATGGATATTCATGGTGCGGCATAGTATGTTTTTAATATTTTTTTTTTTTCTGAGGAGGGTGGATGGGTTGTTGAGGGATAGTTGGAGTGCAGCTATATAGTGCCAGTCAGGGTGTCACCCGATATGGTACCCCCCCCCCCCCTCCCCATCACTCTCTGGTAATCAAGGGTTGATAAAGAACTTCGGCCATTGAAATAAAGGAAAACAGTTCTGCTTTAAAAAATGCTTTTGTAAGCGGTTTTCCCGGTTTTTGCTAACGTGCGATTATTTGATAAATAGGTCGCATGTAAGCAAAAGTAAGTAAAAAAAAAATGTCATATAAAAGCCATACGTTTGAAAATAATTATAAATCTCCTTCTAGTAGTGGTATGTATAGATTCCCTGGGGGAGCAGGGGTTCTCTGGAGTTATGGACTGTTTTATTTCCATCTGACAGATTCCTGAATCATTAGATGAGTGTGTATAATTATGATGGCTGGAGGTATGGGTGGACGTATCTGGCCCAGGGTTTGAATACCTTACCTCCCTGCAGTATGTGCAGCCCTCACTTCCAAGATAAAAAGTAGTAAAAAGTTATCAAAAAGTCAATACTACTCAGTGGTTCCATCAAACATTACAGCTCACACCACAAAAAAGAGCCCTCACAAAGCTTTGTAGGTGTAAAAATAAAAAAAAGTTATAAAGGTCAAAATCCTGACTCCTAACTTTTTTTTTCTGGTTCCTCGAGGACACTTTATGTAAATGTACGTTCCCTAGCACACCATGATGCACTCACTTCATACATTGCAATCACGCTAATGGTCGCCATTAACCCTTTAGATGACATGATCAATACTGCTTAGTTACACTCATTGGACTACCTGCAGCGTAATTGCCAATGCAAAGCACTGAACAGTAAAATCAATCAAAAGATTGCTATAAATAGTACTGTGGGGACTTAAGAAATGAAATAAAAATATGTCTTTAAAAATGGGAATTAGCCCCCAAAACCCCCCAAAAAAGTAAATCACCAACTTTTCACATTTTTCAAAGAAAAAATGTAAATGAAAAAAATTAATAAATAAACATATTTGGTATTGCAGCATGTCAAAATTTTTTGCAAAAAAGTGATAAAAAAAACTCACATATATACAAAGGTGGTACCAATAAAAACTTCAGATCACTGTGCAAAATATGATCAGTACAGAATAAAAAAAAACATTGCAGTTCTACCACAAGTTGCAATATGACATAAGACTGTGCCACACCATCGGCTTCATTATACACAGGAGGATGAGAGCAGTGAGGGAAGCTCTGACCAGAGCATTAACCCACTGCTTCTGAACCTCTCTCCCTCCACCGTTCTCTCCCACCACCGTTTTCTTCCTCCACCGTTCTCTCCCTCAGTTCCTCCCTCCAATGTTCTTTCCCTCCCTACCTCCCTCCCTCTTAGCTATCTATATATCTATCTATCTGAATAGGTAAAGCACCAAAAATTGCAAAAAGTGAAGTTTATTCCATGACAAACAATGTTATTATAGAGCTACGTTTTAGCTGCCTCGTTTTGGCTGTATCCTCAATGCCAAAAGGGGCTATGTCCTCAAAGGGTTAAGGAATAAGGATGATGCCTGAGGACAATCCACAATAGAGGAACAGTTGTCCAGAGGCTTGGCTTGGAAAAGTTGAAAATAAAGAGGATTAAAGGAGTATTCCAGGAAAAAAAAAATGTTTTATATCAAATTGCTCCAGAAAGTTAAACAGATTTGTAAATTACTTCTATTAAAAAATCCTAATCCTTCCAGTACTTATTAGCGGCTGTATACTACAGAGGAAATTATTTTCTTTTTGGATTTCTTTTCTGTCACGACCACAGTGCTCTCTACTGACACCTCTGCATCTCCTGGTGAATGCGTCAGTCCGGCTGGCAAGCCACACCCTCCCCGCATTCCATGCCCCATCTTGAAAAGACACGCCCAACCTTTAAGCCACACCCCTTTTATTTTCAGTTTAAAATATCTGCATCACAACTCAGCCCCACCTGAGGACAGGACATGAGGATTAGAAATGGGGATTAGGTATGAGGATAGGATATTGGGACAGGATATGAGGATGGGATATGAGGTCGAGATATGGGGACAGTATATGAGGTCGGGATATGAGGTTGGGATATGAGGTCAGATATGGGGACGGGATATGGAGATGGGATATGAGGACAGGATATGAGGTTGTGATATGGGGAGGGATATGGGAACAGGATATGAAGATGGGATATGAGGTCGGGATATGAGGTCAGGATATGAGGACGGGATATGAGGTCAGGATACAAGATGAGAAATGAAGATGGGATATGAGGTTGTGGTATGAGGACGGGGTATGGGGTTGGGATATGAGGATGGAACATGAGGATGGGACATGAGGAAGCGATAAGAGGACAGGATATGATGACGAGATATGAGGATGGGATATGAGGTCAGGATATAAGGACGGGATATGTGGACCAGATATGAGGTCGGAATATGAGGAGGGGATTTGGGGTCGGGATATGAGGAGGGGATTTGGGCCTGGGGTCAGGATTTGAGCACAGCATATGAGGACAAAAGCTTCCTCCTTTGTTGCTTTTCCTCCCCCACAAGGATTAGGTAGGTACTCAGCTAGTAATGCAATAAAATGCATAGAATACAGTATGTCATTCTATTTTAAGGGAGAACTATCATGCAGAACAACTTAGGTGTCTGATTGAGGGTAGTCCAACCACTAAGACCCTCCGCGATCTCCTGCACGGCACCCTGGCAGTCTCCAAAATCGGAGCATGTTGCCCCCTGCGCAAAATGGCAGCCGACACATTCCCTCCATGTATCTCTATGGGAGAGCTTGAGATACCCGAATGCTGCAGGGGATCGACACACTGAAGTGTTGTGCAGAAGATTGTGGATCCCAGCGGTCAGACCTCCCACAATCAGACACTTACCCTTTGAATAGGGATACGTTGTCTTCATGATAGCTCTCCCTTAATACAATTTTAGCCTGATATGTTCATGCATTAAGTAAAAAAAAAAATCATGCAGATAAGCCAATAAGTACTGCAGAAATAGATTCAACTCTTACCTGTATCCATGAATCCACACTGTCCATACTCCATGCATTAATAGACCCAGTATTTCTTAGTCTTGCAAGTGATGGTAACCAGGGACCTTTGTAAATGTAAAATAATGAACATTTTGATTTTATAACAAGAAATTATATTTATTGAACAGCATGAACTAACCATCAAAACCTTGAGCAATGAGCAGTATTTCATCTATTTCCAGATGATCCATCAGAGAGGGGGATCAGGGTGCAGCTAAAACTTTTATTTTTAAAAGGGTCATCTGCTAAAAAAAACTAAATTTCTAGTTTTCAGACTATTCCTCAGCTCCACAGCAATAGTAAAGAAGATGGAAAGGTTTGCCTATTGTCTTTTCAGGCAAATGTTACATTTAATAATTTTTTTTGCCATATTTAACCCCTTCAGGACCAAGCCCATTTTGGCCTTAAGGACCAGAGCGTTTTTTGCACATCTGACCACTGTCACTTTAAACATTAATAACTCTGGAATGCTTTTAGTTATCATTCTGATTCCGAGATTGTTTTTTTGTGACATATTCTACTTTAACATGGTGGTAAATTTTTGTGGTAACTTGCATCCTTTCCTTGTGAAAAATCCTAAAATTTGATGAAAAATTTAAAAATTTTGCATTTTTCTAACTTTGAAGCTCTCTGCTTGTAAGGAAAATGTATATTACAAATAAAAAAAAATTATTCACATATACAATATGTCTACTTTATGTCTGCATCATAAAAGTGACGAGTTTTTACTTTTGGAAGACACCAGAGGGCTTCAAAGTTCAGCAGCAATTTTCCAATTTTTCACAAAATTTTCAAACTCACTATTTTTCAGGGACCAGTTCAGGTTTGAAGTGGATTTGAAGGGTCTTCTTATTAGAAATACCCCACAAAAGACCCCATTATAAAAACTGCACTCCCCAAAGTATTCAAAATGACATTCAGTCATCATTTTAACCCTTTAGGTGTTTCACAGGAATAGAAGCAAAGTGAAGGAGAAAATTCACAATCTTCATTTTTTACACTCGCATGTTCTTGTAGACCCAATTTTTGAATTTTTACAAGGGGTAAAAGGAGAAAATGTATACTTATATTTGTAGCCTGATTTCTCTCAAGTGTCGTTTCCGAAATGGGGTCACATGTGGGGTTTTGTTTTTTTTGCGTTTGTCAAAACCGCTGTAACAATCAGCCACCCCTGTGCAAATCACCTCAAATGTACATGGTGCGCTCTCCCTTCTGGGCCTTGTTGTGCGCCCCCAGAGCACTTTACGCTCACATATGGGGTATCTCTGTAGTCGGGAGAAATTGCGTTACAAATTTTGGGGGGCTTTTTTCCCTTTTACCTCTTGTGAAAATGTAAAGTATAGGGCAACATCAGCATGTTAGTGTAAAAAATAAAAAAATGTTACACTAACATTCTGGTGTAGACCCCAACATTTCCTTTTCATGAAGGGTTAAAGAAAAAGCCCCCCAAACCTTGTAACACAATTTCTCCCGAGTACAGCGATACCCCATATGTGACCCTAAACTGTTGCCCTGAAATACAACAGGGCTCCAAAGTGAGAGCGCCATGTGCATTTGAGGCCTAAATTAGGGATTTGCATAGGGGTGGACATAGGGGTATTCTACGCCAGTGATTCCCAAACAGGGTGCCTCCAGCTGTTGCAAAACTCCCAGCATGCCTGGACAGTCAACGGCTGTCCGACAATACTGGGAGTTGTTGTTTTTCAACAGCTGGAGGCTCTGCTTTGGAAACAGTGGTGTACCGGACGTTCTTATTGGGGGAGGGGGGCTGTGTAGGGGTATGTGTATATGTAGTGTTTTTAACTTCTTATTTTATTTTGTATTCGTGTAGTGTAGTGTTTTTAGGGTACAGTCACATGGGCGGGGGATTACAGCGAGTTTCCCAGCGCAAAATTTGCTGCATCTCAAGATGCGAGAAACCCACTGTAAAAGCCTCGCCCATGTGAATGTACTTGGGGGGCTTGGGGGGGTTGCATCAGCTGTTGCAAAACCACAACTCCCAGCATGCATGGTCTGTTAGTGCATGCTGGGAGTCATAGTTTTGCAACAGCTGGAGGCACACAGGTTAGGAAACACTGAGTTAGAAACAGACAATGTTTCCCAACCAGTGTGTCTCCAGTTGTTGCAAAACTACAACTCCCAGCATGCCCAGATAGCTGAAGGGCATGCTGGGAGTTGTAGTTCGGCAACATCTGAAGGGCCAGATGTTGTTGAACTAAAACTCCCAGCATGCCTGGACAGTCAGTGCATACTGGGAGTTGTAGTTTTGCAACAGCTGGAAGAGCACAGATTGGAGACCATTATACAATGGTCTCCAAACTGGGGCCCTCCAGATGTTGCAAAACTACAACTCCCAGCATGCATGGTCTTTTAGTGCATGCTGGGAGTTATAGTTTTGCAACAGCTGGAGGCACACAGGTTAGGAAACACTGAGTTAGAAACAATGTTTCCCAACCAGTGTGTCTCCAGCTGTTGCAAAACTACAACTCCCAGCATGCCCAGACAGCTGAAGGGCATGCTGGGAGTTGTAGTTCGGCAACATCTGAAGGGCCAGATGTTGCTTAACTAAAACTCCCAGCATGCCTGGACAGTCAGTGCATGCTGGGAGTTGTAGTTTTGCAACAGCTGGAAGAGCACAGATTGGAGACCATTATACAATGGTCTCCAAACTGGGGCCCTCCAGATGTTGCAAAACTACAACTCCCAGCATGCCCAGACAGCCAAAGGCTGTCTAGGCATGCTGGGAGTTGTAGTTTTCAGACTCCTAGAAGCAGCAGTGAAGATCTTCACTGCTGCCTCTGAGGACTACATACTTACCTGCCGGTCCCGTCGCTGCTCCTCGGTCCTGCCGCTGCTCCTCGGTCCTGCCGCTGCTCCAGGTAAGTCCGCCGGTCCCCACGTGTTCCCCCTGTGTGCCGCAGGTCCCCGCGAGCCCCTGCAGCCTTCGTCCCCCGTTCTGCCCGACTTCCAGGGGCGGGCAGTGCGGGGGATCTGAACTTTCACCCCAGATCACTGTGATTGGTCCACAGGGACCAATCACAGTGATCGCTGACCAGGACCATCAATGGATGGTCCTGGGGGTGAAGCAGAAGTTGTCCCCTGCTGGAAACAGCGGGACTTCTGCCAGTTAACCCGTGCGATGCTGCGCATCGCCGGGTTAACTGAATGTCATTTATAAACGCCGGGATGCGCGAACGCACTGCACAACCCGGCGTTTATATATGACATTCTGCGGGAAGGGGTTAAATGACTGACTAATTATATACAAATGTATCATGTCTCCCCCTTGATATGTCTTCTTAAAGGGGTACTCCGCCCTTAGACATCTTATCCCCTATCCAAAGGATAAGGGATAAGATGTCTGATCGCAGGGGTCTCCTGCAGCCCTCTCCCATAGGCTTGCATTGAAGGGGTGGGGTGTAATGTCACGAGAGAGGGCGGATGATGATAAGTGGGTAGATTGCAAGGGTCCCCACTGGGGGGACCCCACGATCAGACATCTTATCCCCTATCCTTTAGATAGGGGATAAGATCTCTAGGGGCGGAGTACCCCTTTAAGACTAAAATGAATCTGTGCTCATAACTAAGATTCTCCATGCCCCTGTTTTTTATTTATTTATTTATTTTTATTTATTTTTGTGGCTCTATTCCATCTTCACGCATACCAGTATTAATTCTAGACTCTACAAGTACAAACAGATCCTTCTCTAGATGTAAATCTCTCTCAGTTTTAGCCCCCACGGATACATATGATGTATGCAGAATATTAATTTAGACTTGTTCACATTGAATCTAAATTGGCCAAGCACTCCTTGCATCCAAGTCAACTCGTAATTTATAAACCTTCTCTATAGATATATTACATTACATCACTTAGTTTTATCTACAAAGATTGCAAGTAACAATTAAGTTTAATAGTGGTTATAGCACATAACCGTATAAAGGAGAAGAATGCAAAAAATTTCCCAAATGTCCATAATAAAGTCTTTTAAAAAAAAATTCACCCCCAAAGTGTGGATAAAAAGGGCACATCATACAAAGTAGCAAATAAGAACAATGTTTTAAAAACAAATAATGGAAATGAACACAGATGATGATGGTAATATCAAACGCTCTTACCATAGTGTCCTGATGCAGAAATTTGAGAGTCTTTTATTCTCCCAGTTTCTAAACCAAGAGGCTGGTGACACCCTGTGGAGAAAACCATCATTACAATAACTGCAACAAAATCCCTATCTTAAAGAGGTATACCCATCTAAACTAACAGTAATCTTGTAGGGCACACCAGGTTAAATATTTTAGCAAATACTTTCATTTAGCAAATTTGCCTCTCTGTCCTGATATTCCAGCTCTTTTCCTCCCCTGACAGTTAACTGTTCATTGCCTAGGTTACAGACCACTACTCCACTGTAGAAGCATAAGGAAAGGAGCAGGAATATTAGGAGAAGGTGAATTTGCTAAATGAATGTATTTGCAAAAATATTTAACCTGACTATGGGATGAGAATACCCTTTTAACTTTCTGTGTGGTTTGTTTTCTAGGAAACTACTGACAAAGTAACTATATGAAATGTAATATACTGATTAAAACAATTACGAATGTGATTGTTATGTATTAATAACAAATAGGTTAAATCAGGGTTCACAATTATCAGGGCCAAGAGATGAGGTAGGCAGAGTAGGCAGCTGCCTAGGGGATTATTAAGGACTTCAGATCAGGTGGACAATTTAATACTGAAAAAGATTGAGTTATTACAATCCTATTTTGTGAGGAAAGATTTTTGGATAGACAAGGCCTGAATCTCACCCACTATTCATGCTAAAGTTATGGCTAGAAGAAAAAAAACTGTTTTCTGATATTAGGTTTTAGGCTTTGAACCGTATGATGCTCAGATAAGTGACGCATTGAAGCTATAACGTTAAGTTGCCACCTGTACTGTTTCTTATTTGTTTTGTTTGCAAACATGAATCTTAGACTCAGACTCCATCTGCTGGTTACCAAAGACAATGGCCCATCTTTATCATCTGTCTGTGTATGATTTTTGTCTCAGACAGAATACAGCCAATTACCTCCTATCTATGTATGATATGTCCATGTGGAGTGCAGCCCTTAGAGCAATGTATGAGAGCTAACCAGAGTAGGTACAGGATGGGAGTCTGACCCCAGTGCAATAGAGGCACTCCTGGTATGAGAAAGTAGTAGTAGGGTCTACAGCTGGGGGACTGGCCATGAGTGGTGAAGATCACGACTGCAGTGGCAGCAAAGAGTGCCGCATTGCCCATGACCTGCTCTGGGGATCCTGGCAGTCCTCCGACCTGTGGAGTGTGTAGCTGACTTGGGAGGCTGACTGGTGATGGTAGTGAGGCTTAGGTCCTTTACCAGCATTCCAAACAGGTGCAGTTAGATAGTACCGGTCCCTGTAGCACTCAGTAGCATGCAGCTATCTTCGGAGGCTGGCTGATGGTGGTAGTGAGACTATGCCTCTGTGCAGGTGCGCTTAGCAGGTGCAGCCAGATTTTACAGGTCCTGGTGGCACTTACAAGCAGACAGCTGACAGGTGATGATAGCGAGGTTCCACTCCTGTGACAGTGTGTATAATAAATGAAGCCAAATGGTACTGGTTGCTTTTTGAAGTATGCTGCTGGGAAAATCCAGGACCTGCTATAATTAGGAGTACACGGCAGAGTTTGGACAGGCTTCTGGTGGCAAATAGGATTATGGACTCACGCATAATAGGGGCACACAGCTTCAAATCCTGCACATCCAATATGCATAGGATACTGTACGTGTGAATAGACCCTCACTCTATCTTTGTTTCTAAAGAGCAATAGGGGGGCACAATTGCGCATAAGTGTACAGGGTTAACATGCATGATAAGCAGAGCCATAGGTATATGTAACCCCCCCCCTGCCCCATACACATTACAGAAAAGGACAACTAAACCCACTGATTGATCGCTGGCTGTCTAATGCGTATGAAAGGTCTCCCAGCATTGGGCATGATAGATGGGGAAGCCCAGTTATTGCTTTCCCTAGAGATAAGTCACCAGAGGAGTATAACAGTGTTTTTTTTACCCCTTTACACTAAAAATACATAAGCTCTTCGGGCATATCAAATGTTCAAGTGTATGGGGGAATAAGGACAAAAAGCTGTTAACGAAAAGAATGTTAGGCCTCCAGCCATTGAAAGTGTATGGGCACCTTAAGCTGTTGTTTGACCTACTGTCCATCTGACAGTACTGAGAAGGTGTTTAGTATGTTTTGAAATGTGTGCTTTGGGCTAGGATTGGGAGAATTGGTTAAACCACTATTATTTAGAGGATATAAAGCTTTTTTCACCATTATAAGTGGTGGAATTTCCCACAGAAATGCCCTCACTTTCTTGTTAATAGTGGCCTGATATGTCAATGTCGATAATAGCACCATTTTTTATAAAAACGGAGTTACAGCCATATTATTACTTTAATATACTTTAAGGATGGTTGTACATTAGGAATTTTTTCCACCAAAATGGAAGAAAAATTGTTTGTTTCCCAACCAGTGAGTCCCACTTTCCACTGTCTGCCTAAGACACACAAAAATCTTTTGTGGATAGGCTCGGTAAATAAAAAACTTTCTATATGTTAGACAGCCTCTTGAAACCCCTGGTCACCAGAATCCAAGGGTACTCACAGGACACCAAAGAACTTTTAGTGTCCTTGCAGAACCTGAAATGGTACCCTGACGGGGTGTGGATGACTTTTGATATCACCTCGCTGTTATCCACCAGGATGGGGGCTTTAAGGGCTCTTTAGTATCATTTGAAAACTTACATTAATTACGATTCAGTATTACAGCAATATATCCTGGATGTGCATTTTTCTCCTTACCAATAACTAGGGGTTGTCTAATGGGGCCAAATTCTCACCCTCATTGGCCAAACTCTACATTTGTCTCTGGGAGGAGGGATCCATACATAGCAGTGAAAACCCTTTTCTCTGCCGCATCGCCTTGTATGGCCGATATATCGATGATATCTTGGTGGTGTGGCGGTGGCCCTGGGATCCACACATCATCGATTCTTTTATTCAGTACCTCAATAACAATCCTGACAATTTGATCTTTTCATGCAATTTTAACCCCCTTGAAATGGTTTTCATGGATGTGCGCTTTCAGGGGCATCAAGACATTTCATGCAATGTCATGCATAGAGCGTTTCTTCCCTAGAGGTTATCCTGATTGAGAGGGTAACCTGTCCACCTCGAGGAGGGGACTGGAGGAGGAAATTATTAGCTAGAGAAGCCTTTTGGATTGTTAAATTGGGGACACGAGCACCTACTTGTATGAATAACCGCACAGATATTATGTATTTTTTATTAATGTGCCCATGATTCTTGCTATATTGTTTTTCAGCTTTTTTCTGCATTTTCCTGCTTTTTTGCTGCTGTGATTGGGGGCAGATGGTCCTTAAATTCAGTATAAGATTGGGTTTTCATACTGTTCACATCATCACCAATTTTTGCACATGTTTTTAATATGGATCAATAAAGCTTATAAGTTTTATCATACGGGAGTGGACTAGAGTGCTGGTTTTTCCCTCAGGGAGAAGTTTTACTTTCATACTTTCATATAGTAAAGCAACAAGGAAATGTGAAAAATCAGCACTTTACTTGCTTCCAACTAATTTACTATCTTGTTCCTATTATGGACTCACGTGGATCATATACAAGGTAAAGCGCTTTCATTTTATAGTCTTCATATACTGCTTCTGATTCTATATGCCACAGACCAGTTGTATGAGCCTCCATCTCCATAGTGACACCAACGCCTGTGATGAAACATAGATTTATCTATTTAATATGTGGAAAATTCTATAAACACAATAGTTCCTGACACAAAAACACTACAGGCTCCAACATTCTGCTAATGGGGATGTCCTGGGGACAGGACTTAAAGGGGTTGGTCCACCATTAAAGGGGTACTCCGGCGCTAAGACATCTTATCCCTTATCCAAAGAATAGGGGATAAGATGCCTGATCGCGGGGGTCGGCAGGAGACTGTAGACCCCCGTGTCGCTGGAGACCCCTGTGATCTTCCACGCCGCACCCCGTTAGAATCAGCCCGCGGAGCGTGCTAGCTCCGGGTCTGATTACTAGCGATCACGGGCATAGTGACATCACGGCTCCACCCCCGTGTGATGTCACGCTCCGCCCCCTCAATGCAAGCCTATGGAGGGGGCGAGACAGCTGTCACGCCCCCTCCATAGGCTTGCATGGAGGGGGCGGAGCGTGACGTCACACGGGGGCGGAGCCGTGACGTCACTATGCTCCGTCCCCGTGATCGCTAGTAATCAGACCCGGAGCGAGCACGCTCCGGGGGCTGATTCTTTGGATAGGGGATAAGATGTCTTAGCGCCGGAGTACCCCTTTAAGACTCATCCCCTGTCCACAGGATAGAAGATAAGTGTATGATTGCATGGGGCCTCACTGCTGGAACTCCTTGTGATCTCAAGAACAGGGTCTTGAGTCTAACTATGGGTGCTTCCACAGATAGCAATGAATAGACAATGAATGTAGTGCTGATCCGCACTGATGGGAGAGTAAGGACGCCATTCTCAAGAATGCAGAAACTTTCTAATAGGCAAGCACCTGACCCAACTAAATTTCTATTTACAACAGCAATATGCTAAAAAACTTACTAACAAGTACACTTTATAAACTTGAATGAAAGCATTATGAAAGGTTATACAGTTTTCCTTGGATCATAGGATCTGTGAAACATATACCATCAATTTTAAGTTGGAACCTTACATAGACAGATTAACTATATAAAAAAGGCTTTCGTACATATACACTGTTTGTGAGGAATCTAAGCAATGGACTGAAAAAGTATTCTAAATGTTTCCCTTCTTACCAGGATAGAGGTTCACTATATTGATGGGATGGTCTTTGTGGCTCCGTTGTGTAAGGATATTCCCATGAAACTGAATAGCAATAATTTCTTTTCTTCCTATACTTAGTAGATGCCATCGTACTTTTCTGTGCAAAGACAGGACCAGACCAGGTGTTGTGTCACCAACATATCCATTGATAGCTACAATGGGAAGATACCAATAAAGAAATTAAATAGTTGAGTTTTTAATTTCAGCATTAATAGTAATAATAATGTGCAAAGGATCCCAAGTAAACATATTTGATTTCTTGTTTTTAGTTAGTTTTCTGACAATTTTCTATTGATACAACTATATTTCCACAATTAGAACCATAGAGGCTAAGAAATAGACAAATCTTTTGGCTACTCCAAACATATTAGAAAAAGGTTGGTCAAACCTGCAGGATTAGCTGACTGTCTAATGTGTATTAGAGCTTTCTGACTCTCCTTCAGCAGAAATAAAGGATTGGGGTGTTGGATTTCAGCTGCCTGATCATTTTGTTCACAAGAGGAGTCTGACGGCAGCTTACCCCTCCTCTTTCCATTCAGAACTCATGAACAAGCTAAACATTCACATGTATAAAGGATTAAAGGGGTATTCCAGGCCAAAACTTTTTTTGTATATATCAACTGGCTCCAGAAAGTTAAACAGATTTGTAAATTACTTCTATTAAAAAATCTTAATCCTTCCAATAGTTATTAGCTTCTGAAGTTTTCTGTCTAACTGCTCAATGATGATGTCACATCCCGGGAGCTGTGCATGATGGGAGAATATCCCCATAGGAACTGCACAGCTCCCGGGACGTGAGTGTTCAGAGAGCAGTTAGACAGAAAAAAACTACTCAACTTCAGAAGCTAATAACTATTGGAAGGATTAAGATTTTTCAATAGAAGTAATTTACAAATCTTCCAGAGCCAGTTGATATATAAAAAAAGTTTTGGCCTGGAATACCCCTTTAAGGAGACATAGGCATCTGCCGGGTGAACAGCCAAATTTACTGTTCATTGTCTTAAAGGAAAACTGTCAGCAGAGTCACCCACACTGACCAGTGGCACTGGCAGGTGACGCTGATTAAAACGATGCCTACCATGCCCAGATACGTTGCGGCATTCCTCTGTTATCTTCCTAATTGTGATTATGCAAATGACCAGTCTGTGGCATTGACAGAGTTAAAATGGCGGCATTGGGCACTGTGGTGTCTCAGCGCTCAGCCCGCTCATGCATATTCATACAATCCCCTCCCCTTCCCCGCTCTGTGTTTACTCCTTCTGCACATGTACCGTGGCCATCTTGGATCATCAGCACATGTGCAGTAGGAGTAAATACAGAGCGGGGAAGCGGAGGGGATTGTATGAATATGTATGAGCGGGCCTAGCGCTGAGACATCACAGTGCCCGAGGCCGCCATCATAACTCCACCCGTGCCACTGACTGGTCATTTGTATAATCACAATTAGAAAAATAACGGAGGAACACCACAACAATTTTTAAAGGGAAAATATAGTTCCATGATAAGAAGTTATCAGATCTGTCCCCATAACATGCTGCCCTAATACAAATGAAACACAAAGGGCTTGTTCACACGGACAAAATCCCTGTGTGTTTTGAGGCAAAAACCACACTGTTTTCGATTGTTTTTTCAATGCATTTTTTTTAGCCTGGAAAGAATTGACATGTCTCTGGTTTTTGTGGGTATTGACATAGTTTTTGTTTGAAACCGTGCTACAAACCACTCCAAAAACCACCAACAGATAATGTATATACTGTATATTTGATAACTATTTTGTTACACATATGACCCAAAATGCTGAAAAGAAATGCGCATTTTATTACTGAATTACATACCATGAAATGTGTGTTTATGTCTGGAATCATTGGAAGCATTTTCCATACTACAGACTGCAGGGCATTTAGAAGTGCAAGTCAACGGGCAATATTTCTGCCAATTTTCTTTGAAATACCAGCTCTCATTCTCATTAATGTCCATAAATACAAGGGAGAAGTCCTGCATTGATAGCTGAAGAACTTTGGATCTCTTTAAGACTTTAGGTCGACAGATAAGCATAGGTCCGAAGAGTCCAGAATGGAAGTCTTTGTACTTAGAGAAGAAAAGAAAGAAAATAAGTCAACAAAAAATTGAACAAGTTGAACAAATTCAATTGTGTTTTATTGCTATGGAGTACACGGAGTATATAGCTACATGTATATGTGGTTACAATTTATTAATAATCCATGGATCTCCATTGATTTTGACACTTTTTTATTCTTTTTGCCTATACCCTAACTATGATACCAATAGTTGTTGCCCTAATATGCTACTGAAGGTCTACGTAGCCAAGTGAGTGGTCATCACTGCTCAGTTTCCAATGAGAAGAGAAGTGGCGACCACTTCCTTAAAGGGGTACTCCCATGGAAAACTTTTTTTTTTAAATCAACTGGTGCCAGAAAGTTAAACAGATTTGTAAATGACTTCTATTAAAAAAATCTTAATCCTTCTAATACATTTTATGGGCTGTATACTACAGAGGAAATGCTTTTATTTTTGGATTTCTCTGATGTCACGATCACAGTGCTCTCTGCTGAACTCTGCTGTCCATTTTAGGAACTGTCCAGATCAGCATATGTTTGCTATGGGGATTTTCTACTGCTCTGGACAGTTCCAGCAGAGGTCAGCAGAGAGCACTGTGGTCGTGACATCAGAGAAATCCAAAAAGAAAAGCATTTCCTCTGTAGTATATAGCCCCTAAAAAGTACTGGAAGGATACAGATTTTTTAATAGAAGTAATTTACAAATCTGTTTAACTTTCTGGCACCAGTTGATTTAAAAAAAAAAAGTTTTCCACGGGAGCACCCCTTTAAGAATGGTATATTCTTGAAAGTGCATGCCATTCCTGATTTAAACAAAAATTAGAAGTCTAAAATTCAAGGTTAGGTCATCATGACCACACATACTGGCAAATCTTCAAGTTTTAAGTTTAGAAGGCCAAAGTATGAAGAATGTAAAGTAAATTTATTGTCAGTAAGACTTACTGTAATAGCATTTATATAAAGATGTTCAATTAATGTGGTAAACAGTAAATATAGTTTAGAAATTATTTGAGAATAAAATTATTCAGTTTTTACCGGGTCAGCATTAGAAGTATAAAACCAGGTTCTGCATTCCTCTTCAGCATCTGTGGGTCCAAATTGTGAGCTGACTTTCCCTGTGTATGTGCGACTCTCTTGTGGGGGGACATTTTCATCTCTCCATGGTACTGCTAAAACATTGGAATAGAAGGAGTATGGACGAGAGGCCATGTTCTTAAATTGTACCTATGAGAGAATAACATACACATATATATTAGAGGTAAAGTAGAGTAAGCATGTAAAAAAATAACAATAAAAAAAAACATTTTTGTATTCTGGATATGAAATGTTGCCATGCACTGTGAATGTTATCATTGCTGCTATATCCATAATGTAAAAACCAGTGACTAAAAACAGTTATATTTTTAAGGCAGTCTATAGCAGACATATGCCATTCCATAGGCAATATGTAAATTGTTTTTACTGTATTTATGAAATATATTTTAAATTGAGAAAACATTTTCTAGTATTTCTCAATTCACAAAGAATACAAAAAACGCCAGCACCACCGCGTAGTGTAATTGCCGTGTATATCCCTCAAGGAAGACTCACTCAGGTGCATGTAATGGAAAACCAGGTGAGCGCTGCACGCTAGAAACTAGACTATGTATATAACTCCACAAAGAAAAAGAAAGAAAGTGGAGCACTCACCGTTCCAGGGCAGACAGATCACTTCAATGGGGTGATCTCAGGACCGGGCATGGATCCGTGCAGGGAGGCGGCAGCTGATGACCGGGGGAGCTCAGGCGTCGCCTGAGCTCCCCCGGTCATCAGCTGCCGCCTCCCTGTACGGATCCATGCCCCGTCCTGAGATCACCCCATTGAAGTGATCTGTCTGCCTTGGAACGGTGAGTGCTCCGCTTTCTTTCTTTTTCTTTGTGGAGTTATTTTCTAGCATTTACTGTCTTTTTGAAACATATTTTAAATTAATAAAACATTTTCTAGCATTTAGGAGCACATTTTGCAAGTCTATGTCGACAACTTGTCAAAAAGTTATGCTGATGGATTCATGGCAGATTTATTGAGTTTAAAATTGGTCAACTAGTGACTAGTTTGGTCCATTTCCCAAGTGAATACTGTATCTATGCATGACTCAAAAAGCATGATCTGCTATGCGTTTGAGTTCCACAAGCAGCATACTTCAGGAAAAGGAGAAAACTTGTCAAAAGTAGATGACATTTGGTCTAGATGAGTCCCACCGGGGTACGCTGCAGTATACGTTGACATATTTTGTTGACTGGTTAATACAGTATGGGCAAAAACAAGATGTGAATGGTCCCTTAGATGTATTTCCACATGACTAGTTAAACTAGTTTAATGAGAATATCTAGTCTTTCGCTTACTATGATTTCATCGTTTACTTCTGCACGAATACATGGCCCCAATAGTCCAAGGTAAGCATCTCTCTCTCCGCGAAGTGCTGGCTCTTTAAAGGTGCTATCTAGATATTCACGAAATACCACTTTCTTATACCTTTGGAATCCATGAGAATTTCGTTGTCTGAAATGTAAGTAAAGACATTATGAACAGTTGGAATGTAATGCTGGATATCCATATATACCATTATACTAAGATATCCATTATACTAAGTCATCTGTAACTCATGCAGGATTAGATACTGAGGTTTGGAAGGAAGGTTCAATGGCAAAGACTGTGCTATTATTTAGATTGGGTAATCTTGATAAATCTCTCCCATCCCTTATATGGTTATCTTTGGAATTTTCCTATTAAACTGCAAAAATCCCTGGCAAAGATGATGGCATCTCCACACTTAGAAGATGATCCACCTAGCTTTTTGTGAATATACAGATTACAAATGTGACGCAAATCAGTGTTTGTTTAATAGCTGAACATTCTGGTTTCATGAAACAGAACTAGAATGTATATAAAGAAATTAAAATAATGACAAATCAGATTAAAAAAAATTTGAAAAGATAGAAATAGAAAATATAAAAAAATATAAAATCACTTAATAATGAAGAAAAATATAATAGATAATATTTCTAAAACAAAAAAAAATTCCCCCTAAGGGTACTTTCACGCATACATATCCACTGCAGATTTTCTGCAGTGGATCAGCTGCAGACCTATTGAAGTCAATAGGTAGCAATATAATCCCCTTGCAAATTTTTCTGCTGTGGAAAACCCACAGCGGATTATGTACCTGGGAATGTACTCTCACATGTACGCAGATTTGATACACAAGATTTGATGTACAGGATTTTCAGCTGCAGATTTCAATGTAAACTGAATGACTGAGCACAGCTTCTAATCGGCAGTTACAAATCCTGCGCATCAAATCTGCGCAGGATTCTGTATGTGTGAACGTACCCTTAAGATGCAAATGAGTCTACAGTTTAAAAAGTGCTTAGGGCTGTATTAGACCTTAAAGGGGTACTCCCATTGAAAACTTTTTTTTTTTTTTTTTAAATCAACTGGTGCCAGAAAGTTAAACAGATTTGTAAATCCCTTCTATTAAAAAATATTAATCCTTCCAGTACTTTTTAGGGGCTGTATACTAAAGAGAAATCCAAAAAAAGAAATGCATTTCCTCTGATGTCATGACCACAGTGCTCTCTGCTGACGTCTGCTGTCCATTTCAGGAACTGTCCAGAGCAGGAGAAAATCCCCATAGCAGACATATGCTGCTCTGGACAGTTCCTAAAATTGAAAGCAGAGGTCAGCAGAGAGCACTGTGGTCATTACATCAGAGGAAATGCATTTCTTTTTTGGATTTCTCTTTAGTATACAGCCCCTAAAAAGTACTGGAAGGGTTAAGATTTTTTAATAGAAGTGATTTACAAATCTGTTTAACTTTCTGGCAGCAGTTGATTTAAAACAACAAAAAAAAAAAGTTTTCCACGGGAGTACCCCTTTAATGAGCCTTTAGACAGTTCAACCAATGTCCAGATAGAGCCACATTTAGGATCACTTGATCGTTCGTGTGGCCCTTTCCTTCATCAAACATTGGCCTCATATACCCTATTACATAAAGAGATGTCCGACTGATGAACAAGGATTGTTCTTTGTTTATCACTAGCAGCCTTTTCAGCCAATAATTGCCCTGTGTAATATACAGATCCTTACAGACCCTACAGAGCTGTAAAACTTGGGTAACTGAAAAAAAACATGGCTCCCACAAGAAATATGTCAATTCAGACAATAAAAATGATAGTAAAACCCTTTCAGGATGGAAATCCAACATGGAGTATGGCAAAAGATGATGGTTGCCTCCAGTAAGCTTTCAGAAAGCCCAAACCCTAGCCCATCCCATCCATATCACATGTTAGCTGTAGTGGTGATCCCAGCCGTTTAACCAAAGCGATGCCATGGGCAATAGAAACCATGGCATCTCAGCAGCTAGAGAAAAGGAAATCCCTCTTCTACCCCATTGTAATGCCCCAACGAATGTGGACCTGCTGCGCCATCTATCAGTTTAACTTTGGGCCAAACTTGGGAGTGAAATTGAAGTACTCCCCTGGTTTTCACCCTATCCCGCTCCTGGATGCCGAAGCTGGACTTCTGCTGCAGGGAAGATACCAGGTCACTACCGCAACAGTGGTCCCAGTTAGGTGGCAGTTGGTCAAGCAGGCCAGAATGCCAAGTGCCCAGCACCAGGGATACAGACAGGAGGGACTGACTAACACTGAGGATGGTATAAGCATAGAACAGCAGAGTACAGAGTAGCAGAACTGAAATGGTGTTAAAACAGCACAGAGTCTGATACCATAGAAGCCCAATAATCTATATTTGGGTATCAATGTAAAGTATAGATCTCAGAGTTTCCAGTGCCTTACACCCTGTAGGGGAGATGATGACAATTATGGAATTTTTATGATATCATCTGCTAGACATGATAGGAAAACATTAATCGTTTTGGTACTCACTTTTCTTTCATAAAGTACGGTGAGTTTCCAGCACCATAATCCCACATGACTTCCACCGCTGCAATAAAATATGTCCGCAGTTGGCCTTCAGAACTACGAGGGTCTTTTTCTGGCAGGTCTCCATACATGTCAATGTACTCTAAATCAGTATTGTTGTAGTCATAATCGTAAAAGTCTGAATGAGCACCAAATGTCTTATCCAATTCAGATTTATTCTGTGATTTCTTATTTGAAAGATTGCTGTCTTCCTTTTTATCTGTATGTAAATTATTTGTGTCGTGAAATTCCTCTTTTTTTATTCCTTTAATTTCTTTTTTGCCTGTTTTACTAGGCGTTTCTATAACAATACTGGATGAGTTTATAAAACGTCCTAAAGCATCGTCGCCATCATCACCACTTATTGTAGTTTCCAAATTATTAGCACTTTTCTCTTCACTCGGCATACTCCGTGGTCCGAAGGGATGCATTCTGTGAGATGCCTCCAAAGAATATTGAGGAGAATCTTGCTGAAAATCCTTTGCATCATCATGATCATAATCATAGTATTCATCTTGGATATTTTCACAGTGTGAAACACTCAAGGTTGCTCTCATACCTAAATCTGCCAATGATGATCTAGATGTCACAGGCCAAAACCCTGCATTAAAGGATATAAATGTAACAATTTACAATGTATGTCAATGAGTTGTCTGATAAAAATAGCTCAATAGAGTGGAAAAATCTGTAGTTTATATTATAAAAAATAATAGTTCTTTTATACCACCAATGTATTTCATAGCACTTTACAATTTTTATGGTACATATACAGACAAAATTCATACAATGAATATACACATGAAGAAAAGGGGTTGAGAAAAAAAGCAGAAGGGGAAAAAGGGCTTTATTTCTAGAATGGTCCAGCCATCTTTTGAAAATAATGTAGCGCAAGTGAAGTTGGGTGAACCAGTCACCAGCCAGTCACCATCTGTGCTAACAGGTATAAGTGCATGGAGCATTGGGTGGGCAAATGTTGAATTAAAATGGGAGGAATGCTAATAATAGGTGTGGCTGATTGGGGCACACTTAAAAATGTGAGTAGAAAATTCCAGAGAACTGGTGCAGCACAAGTAAATTCTTGGAGATAGGAGTGATAGTTTTGGATCATGGTGGTTGTTAGTCATAGGGCATTGGCACAATGTGGGGCTGTGAAGTGTGGTAGACAGAGTTGAGGAAGGACACTTGTATAGGAGTAAGGAATCCGTCACCGGTGAATAGTTGCAGGCAAATGTCAATATATAGAGGGGCTGAGTATGCTGCAGTAGTGGAGGTGCCAACGGGAAGGCAAGTTATATGTAGCAAACAAGGGATAGAAAATGAACGTTGCACTCACCACGAAAGGCAGCAAGTTTTCTTTCAATTCTGGTGTTTATTCATCAATGCTGTACAAACAGACAGGAGGGAAGGGAGGGGAGCGGACACCAGCTCCATGGAGCTGACCGAGGGTGACGGGCCATTTCACAGGAAGTCTGATCACGCTGGGATTGAGGAAGGAGACGTATTTTTTCAGTGTTACCAGGTGCATGTCTCCTTCCTCGCAAACCAAAGCTTTGAGTTTTGAATTTGTGATTTCCATTTTTACATCTTTTTATAATGTATGAGAAGCTTTATACCTTTTGAGTACGAAGCACACAGAAAATACTATCCCAGTTTGCCCCCAGTTTTTTTAATTTTTTTATTACTTCTGTAGTATATATATCGCCTATTTGTATGATTAACTTCATGCTCAAGTATACATGGATGTTTATTTTACTTTTTTTGTATACCAATAAAGAGTACTTTGTGTCTCAAATGCTCTTTTCCATTTGGGGTTGCATATACTTGTCATGCATCAAGGACCAATATTTATGGGAATATAAATGGCTTAGTAAGTTTATATACAATAAAATAAAGCTTTTTAGGAGAATTAATTGTGGTAGAGGGTGTGATGCAAAGGGCAGATGGAATTACCCTAGGGGCAGATGGCATTAACCGCTTATATTTGTGATGCTAGGGTGTGGTTTATCCTCAATACCACCCGAAGGTATCCCGCTAGATCCTGGGCTAGGCACGGGGGCAATAATGACTCTGACACCAAGTTACAGATAACGGTAGCTTTACTGAGGGTAGAACGATGGTAAAGTCTATACAGTTCAGCCAGGGCCCACGGAGGTGACCAGTGACTCAGAGACCTTAAGGGCTTGCTGTAGATAGGATCAATTTAATACGGGCCACGTTGACTTGACAAATGATGACTGTGACTGACTTGACTTGATTGATGACTGACAATACTGAGACTGTGGCTACTTGTAGCTGCTTGTGGCTGCAGACTGGACTTGAGGCCTCCTATGACTCTGGACACTCTCTAGGACTTGACTTGACCTCAGCAAAGACTTGTAAGGAAAGAGAGAGAGCTAGCTCCACCCAGGGCTTATATGGGGAAGACTAGCAGGGAGCCCATAGGCCACCCTTGGGTCATCTGGTCACTGATACCTCCTGGGTAACAATCACATGACAAATCACATGTTAACCTTCTTAACGTTATAACACCTCTTTACACATTTTATAATACAACAAATGGGTGAAACATATGTACATGGGGGAACAAGTGCAAGGGGGGCCCAGGGGGCACTGCATGAGGCTGCCTGACAGGGCAGCAAGGGTACAGGGTAGCACCCCCTGAACTGGGCCACCACAAAATCTTTACTTTTAATCTTAATTTCATCTAAAACAAGTAAGAATTTTCATCAACGATGACACAAAATATCAGTATTCACAAGTACATGAAAATGGTATGATATGCAGAGAAATTGTTAAAGGGCCTGCAAAGGTTTGTGTCCCAGTGTAACAGTTACATGTAAAGAATTAACTAAAGGAAGTAAATGTATGGGCAGTTCTAGTTTATATTTTGCACTAGATCCATCGATTTCTATCAAATTAACAGATTTGTATTGATTTTGTTTCACATACTTCCCTTTACTGACCTGCTTTCTCCATGACAATAATAATGGTCTTCCCATTCATTGGAAAAAGTGTCAGTGTTTCTTCATAACTTGAGTCGACAAAAAATGTATTGCCTCCAAAGTAAATTGATAGGAGTTCTGTGTCCGGAACTAGATTCAAAACATGCCATACACTGACCTCATTCTGACAAATATCGAGGCGGAGAGAACTCACAAAACCATTTATCGCTAGGAAAAAAAATATTGGTTAGTATAGCATGTATTATATAAAACATTATTGTATTATATGTGATGCATATAGCATAGCAATGTCTGACTTTAGATACTTTCATGTTCTTGCAGTTCTATGATGGTAATATAGACCATATATCAGCATTTTTTCACTACAGCGCCCCTAACATAGTCAGGTTTTCTGAATTTCCTTAACATGTGTCATAAAGTTAAGAAAATACATGGTTTTACAGGTGGTAACACCATTAGGGTATGTTGGGCTACCTATATCTGGCCTACCTAAGTGTTCATGCTCTGGAAACATACTAGTCGACCTATGATAGGATTGCTCATTTGCAGAGTGAAGGTGCCCATACACTTAAGTCAAAAGTCAAAAGCTTGGCTAGTAAGTAACAGCAATAACGTATAAAAATCATTGCCCAGACTCTCTTGCTTTCAATGTATGTAGTACCAATCATTTCTCTTTCCCACAGTGCACCCTTTCCATGGCTTCCAGACTGCCCCCTACTTGTAACAGAGTCCAGCTGCATTATGGATGTGGTTACATTATGGTTACGGTTGTGGTTAAGCGTCAAGCTGTATATCTGCACTTGGTACTTGCTTACTACTCTGCTCATTTTATTGGATTTTGGAATAAAGAAAAAGTTTTTATCCACAACTCGACAAGCGCTGGACTATTTTCTCTGCCTGGTTCGAACCAATCGCACTGTGGGCTTCCCTGAGCTGAGACCTCCTCCCGAACAGACGGTGATTACTCCTGCCTTGTGTCTGGTTATATTATAAGGCAGAGGAGGGCTGCATATAAAGCTTCTCACTAGTAACACAGTACCCTGTTCTGAACTGAAGAGGGGCAAGGACCCCAAAATAGTTGTCTATAGATGGGTGACTCATTTAGAGGAAACTCTAGGTTGGCTAATATTAGTTATTTTTTCTGGAGGAGAGATAATTGGTATTACCAGAGGCTAATACAAATAACACTTTGCTATAAATGCCACACCTCAGTATTGGATACCTCATATGACAAATCCCAGCCTTGCCTAGCAGACTCCATTGACCTACAATGGGGTCCCTCATGGGGCTCCATTGCAGTGTCCACCATTTTGATAGCAAGGGAGTGCTGCATGCTGCGCTATTTGTACCATGAAATGTGACAGATCTGCTGAGAGATACTCCATAATCCCAAAGGAACCCTCTATTCTTCTCTAAAATGAGGGAAGGTGATTCTCCCATTAACCCACTTGACAAAAAATTATTTTTAGTAGTAATGTACTACATACATGCTCGCCTGTCCCCCACAATGGTGCAGTGTCAACAATTTTACTGCCAGTTTTCATGTCAAACCAAGTCAGATTAGTCATAATCTGCATAAAACCAGGATAATGAGAAATAACTCTGACTCTAGTCACTATCAGTTAACAGGCAGAATTAGTTACCTGAGGGTAATAACATGACAGAATACTTACTGTACGGCATAGTTTCTCTTGGAGATATATCATTTGTAGTTATGTTTTCTGAACCTTGGATGTTTTGATCACGGTACCAGCTAAGCATTTCATCAAATACAGAAAAGAAAAGAATATGTTCCTTATCTGTAATAATCTAAAATTAAAAATGAATTGAGGTTACATGACTGACACTGTACAGTATAGTTCTGCAGGCTACAACTTGTTACGTTGCTGACCTGTTCACTCTTATATGTTCAGTAGATATAGTGAGTTAGGCCCCCATCGATCAGACATTGATTTATTAATTTGTTTTCAATCTTACATTTCAGATAACTCTGTAACATCCTGTCTTAAAAGTCTCACTGTAGACTTTGCATTTATGTTTTCGATAATCTGGTCCGTTTAGTGCACAATAACCCATTAACTGGAACATTCTGTGAAAAAAGGAAAAAAGAGCCCGACGGACGGCGCCTCGTGTATTACCCAGGGGTAAGAGAGTGGTGAGTGGGGGGCAACCCTGTGGAGCTTATAGATGGCTGCTCACCTGGTGGTAGTTGTAACTGCGCATGTAACCCACAATAGATTTGGGTGCTTATAGGTCCGAGCCACTGCTAAGCCAAAAGGGTTGCAGGAGAAGACTAGGTCGTCCTGGAGTGGATACTGGCAGCAAGGCTGGAAAAAACCCTTGAAGTAGGCGCTGCTGACTCAGTAGTGTTGCTCGCGAATATTCGTAATGCAAATTTTATTTGGGAATATCGCATATTCGCGAATTCACGAATATTCGCGAATATAGCACTATATATTCGTAATTACGAATATTCGTATTTTTTTTTTGTTTTTTTTTTCACAGTACACATCACAGTGATCACCCCCCTCTGCTTCCAGCTTGTGTGGTGTAAAGAAGGCTCTAATAATACTGTGTGAGACTGTATTGCGAATATTACGCGAATATTATGAATATGCGAATGTAGCGGATATATGACGAATATTCGTCCATATATTTGGGAAATATTGCGAATTCGAATATGGCCTATGCCGCTCAACACTAGTCCTCAGCAGGACATTTTTATTGAGCAGAAAATAAAAAACGGACAGGATGATGCGTTTCGGGAGGATCCCTCCCTTCCTCAGATCAGGATTGCTCCTGATCTGAGGAAGGGAGGGATCCTCCCGAAACGCATCATCCTGTCCGTTTTTTATTTTCTGCTCAATAAAAATGTCCTGCTGAGGACTTCTCCAGTACTTCTGGCTTCGCCTCATCCTTCTCATCAGAGTCAGCAGCGCCTACTTCAAGGGTTTTTTCCAGCCTTGCTTCCAGTATTAACTGGAATATATCTTTAACACATGACGCATAATTTAAATTAGATTTTTCAAGGTCCAAAACAAAGTACACTCAGCACTGCTATATAGTGTGGCTTATGAGAATTGGATGCCTCACATAATGACTCCCAGTCCTGGACTATGCAGCCTTGGGTGCTCTACTGACCAAGTGGAGTAGAAATATCCAGAAAAAATTATCAGGGCACTCACCGCTGCTGCGACAGTGTGGTTTATTCAGGTGAATGAAACAGGAGCGGGACAGACAAACAAACAGGCAGGGGTGCTTCTTTTGGCAACGGTGCCGTTCCACACAAACTTGCCCTTCGACTGGCCCACACTTGATGTGGGCCAGTCGAAGTGCAAATGTGCATTAACATATTTATAACCCCTTAAGGACACATCCCATTTTGTCAGATGGTTAGTGTCCCAGTAGGTATAGGGACCCCCTAGTGTTGGGATTTTGCCATTTTCTTTACTAAATATTCAGAATTTTTTTTTAACAGCCATATTAAAAAAAGTCTTTAATTTTCATCAGTAACAACATGTAAAACATTTTTGGATCCGACAGTGCCCATTTAAGGACACTTTCATTTTTGCATTTTCATTATTTCCTCCTCGCCTTTTAAGACGCATAACTTTTTTAGTTTTCTGAATTTTCAGACCCATATGAGGGCTTGTTTTTTGCGTGGCCAATGGTTCTTTATAATGGCACCTTTTATCTTACCATAAAATGTACGGCTCAAGAAAAACAATATTATGTGTGTGGGAAAAATAAAAACAAAACTGCTAATTTTGAAAGGTTTTGTTTTTACGCTGTACATTTCATGGTAAAACAGACATATTTTCTATATTCTGCGGGTCAAAATGATTAAAAAGATACTGATGTTCAGATGCTTTTCTATTATTATAGTGCTTTTAGAAAAAAATATTCTGTTTAAAATTGCCCTAATCTGACCCCCTATAACTTTCTAATGTTTCCATATACAGGGCTGTATGAGGGCTCATTTTCTGTTCGGACATGCAGCGATACCAAATATGTTGATTGTATATATATATATATATATATATATATATATATATATATACACATATAGTTTTGTAAAATTGAAAAAGAAGGGGATTATATTTTTTTTTTTGGGGGGGAAGGGGGCTTATTCACCTTTATTATTATTATTATTATTATTATTATTTTAACACTTTTTTGTCCCCACAGGGGACTATTTATTGCAATCTTTGGATTGCAAATACTGAACAGTGCTATGTATATGCATAGTACCGATCAGTGTTTTCAACAATCTTCTTAACACTTCGGACCACTGTGATTTCACCGCAGGTGGTCCGATGTGTTTGTGTACACCTCCACTATAATTCAGATGCCATGATCGGTATTGATCACAGCATCTGAAGGGTTGATGGCGGACATCATCAGGAATGCTGATGTCCGCCATTATCCATGAGGTTCTGGCTGCTGATAGCAGCTGTCCAGCTGGGCAACACAGTGACCACGGAACTGCGCAACATACATGAGCATCGTTGTGCACTACGTCCCAGGGTACATCGACGTACATGTATGTCCCGGGCCCTCTAGGGTTTAAACAATTGGGTCAGGTGTTTTTTATTTTAATGGGTAACCACATAGAAAAAAACTATTTACTGTTTAATTTTTCTGTTTGACTACAGGACAGTAAGCGAATATCTTTTTATTATCTTGTAGATAACGTAGAATGAAACAATGGCAATGGTAATGCCAGACACACTCTGTTTGCATAACTTCTGGATCTTTTTTTCTCTGTAGCTCATATGTGAGCTATACTGTATATGCAGTCATCACATTGCCATTAGAACATGTGTGAGTAAAGCTGACCATACAGCAGGACCAGTTGACCATCTAATGTGTATAGTGCCCCCCTGTCTATTTCCCGACAGCATATGTTTGATAACAAAAGGAACGGGCATGTTTGATTCCAACTACTTAACCCTGAAAGATACGCCACTACAAAGAGAAATCTCGCAGCTGCTTTAAATGGATGGCAGCTTTAAATTCTGTTGTATTGCTGAAAGCCCATAGAAGGTAGGATAGCACCATTATCCAAACAGATGAGACTTTATAGGCAGTCCAGGACCCTGTTATATGTGACATGTTCCACACAAAAAAGTTTTCTTTTTTTTAATTAAAAGCTACAACATTAAAATAAAATAACCAAACTCATTATTTATCATCTACATACTTAAATCTAACTAATTTAATACATGACAGATTTTCTCAAAAAAGTAAAAACGATATATAAACATAATAAGCTCACAAGAATTACCAATTGTCACGATTCGGCTGGCAGGAGGTGGATCCTCTGTGCCAGAGAGGGATTGGCGTGGACCGTGTTGGTGGACCGGTTCTAAGTTACTACTGGTATTCACCAGAGCCCGCCGCAAAGCGGGATGGTCTTGCTGCGGCGGTAGTAACCAGGTCGTATCCACTAGCAACGGCTCAACCTCTCTGACTGCTGAAGATAGGCGCGGTACAAGGGAGTAGACAAAAGCAAGGTCGGACGTAGCAGAAGGTCGGGGCAGGCAGCAAGGATCGTAGTCAGGGGCAACGGCAGGAGGTCTGGAACACAGGCTAGGAACATACAAGGAAACGCTTTCACTGGCACGATGGCAACAAGATCCGGCGAGGGAGTGCAGGGGAAGTGAGGTATACATAGGGAGTGCACAGGTGAACACACTAATTAGAACCACTGCGCCAATCAGTGGCGCAGTGGCCCTTTAAATCGCAGAGACCCGGCGCGCGCGCCCTAGGGAGCGGGGCCGCGCGCGCCGGGACAGGACCGACGGAGAGCGAGTCAGGTACGGGAGCCGGGGTGCGCATCGCGAGCGGGCGCCACCCGCATCGCGAATCGCATCCCGGCTGGAGGCGGTATCGCAGCGCACTCGGTCAGTGGAACTGACCGGGGCGCTGCCGTAGTGAGAATGTTGCGAGCGCTCCGGGGAGGAGCGGGGACCCGGAGCGCTCGGCGTAACACCAATCCACCCCCCTTTCCTTTATCATTCGAAGGAAAAATATATCAATAACCATCAATAGTTCTTTTGCTATTGTCCATTAATATTTATTGTGTGATTATAAAATATCACATTAATTATAAGTTGAACATTGTCTAAAAAAATAGTCAGAATTCTTATCCCAAAATGGTGTCAATTAAAACTAAAGCTCTCCACCTAAAAAAATAAAAGTTAAAAATAAGAAAAAAAAATTGAGAAAACGAGCCGTAATACAAAATTGCAGAAGGATGAAAAAGTTATAAAGGCTTCTGATTGGCTTCTGCCTTCCTATTGTAGTTATCCTAATTGACCACTGTACTGCCCTCCCAGGTTCCCTGGGTTTGTTTTGGTAGCTTCCTGGAATCCAGCAGGTTGGCATTATACTCAAACGGTATGTTATTATAGGAAAGAGTTAGATTGAACTGCTGATGACGATAATGATGATGACAAGCCTGCAGACTAAAAAAGGGGGGGTTACATTCAGGGGGCTACACTGCATTAATACAGTAGTAAGTTCTCCGGTATTTACACAAAGAACAGCTGCCTAGGACTTTATGGGTGGTTAGCGATATCAAGGAGGCCTTGATTTACCTTAAAGGAAATCTGTCACCAGTGTCACCTGCACTAACCTGCCGGTACTGACAGATAATGCAGGTGGCACTGATGACTACGGTACTTACCTTGTCCTGTTCCGTGCAGGAGATCTCCTGCAATCTCCTCCGTTAAGTTCAGCTCTGGCCCGGCTTGGGGCATGGGTGGAGCTTAGTGACATCACCGCTGCTGTTCTCTAGCAGCGGGACCCAGCAGAGGTGACGTCACTAAGCTCCACCCATGCCCCAAGCCGCTGCTGTTCTCTGCTGGAGAACCGCTGCTGGAGAACCACAGCAGTGATGTCACTAAGCTCTGCCGGGCTGAAGCTGAAGTTAACGGAGGAGATTACCAGAGATCCCCTGCACTGAACAGGACAAGGTAAGTACCATTGTCATCAGTGTCATCTGTAGTGCAGGTGACACTAGTGACAGATTTCCTTTAAGGGAAA
This sequence comes from Hyla sarda, assembly GCF_029499605.1. NCBI lineage: Eukaryota > Metazoa > Chordata > Amphibia > Anura > Hylidae > Hyla > Hyla sarda. Next base: position 41,155,353 of record NC_079197.1, on the reverse strand, counting down.
ACATGGATCCTTGGGAAGAAGAAGACAGGCTCACAAATTGAAGAAACACAACAAAAGTTTCTCTCTCCCTTCTGCACATAGCACTAGCTTAGCCCCACCCCCTCTTCTTGTGTTCCATCTTGGTGTCTGCTGCTAGAAACTAAATTCCTTTATCAATAGTGGACAGTAGTATAGAGGTAAGTGAGACAACTAGTGGCCAAGAACTGTGGCGAAACTAAACTTATCCCCTATTTACAGGAAGGAGATAAGTAGCTGATTGTAGAGGGTCGGAGCGCTAGGACCCCCGCAATCACCGGAACGGGACCCGTCTCTCGTAGAGAGGAGCACGTGTCATCTACTGGTAAACAGCACGCCCTTCATTAATTTGTATCAGAGCACCGATGATTCCCGAGTGCTGTACTCAGGTCTTTTCTGCGCTCCCATACAAATGTAGAATGTGGAGAATGTGAATATGGAGAATATGGAGAATGTGCCGCCAGCAGCACGTGCTCCACACCGAGCTCTGGGTCCTGTCCCGATGATTGCGGGGGGTCCCAGCACTCAGACCCCCCACAATCTGTTACTTATGCCCTATCCTTTGGATAAGATCTTTTTTGCTAGATATCTCCTTTAACCTCTTCAGGACATCGGGCATATGCATACGCCCGGCATCCCGAGTCCTTAAGGACGTGGGGCGTATGCATACGCCCGTGGGAATTCCGGTCCCCCCCGCTAGCCGGTTGGGGACCGGGATGCCTGCTGAAATCATTCAGCAGGCATCCCGGCACATTGCCGAGGGGGGTCCTGAGACCGACCCCCCCCCCATGTCGGCGATCGCAGAAAATCGCATGTCAATTCAGATTTTCTGCTATTCCGGGCTGATCGGGTCTCTGGTGACCTGATCACCCGGAAAATAGGGATGATCGGAGCTATCAGGGACAGCCCCGATCATCATGAGGGCTAGGAGCGAGGTCGCAGTGCTGCGATCTCCTCCTATCCCCTGCCATTGGTCAGAATTGATTCTGACCAATGGCAGCGCAGGATACTGGGTTGCCATGGCAACCCCCTGTTCGTCCCACCCCTGGATGTCGGGCAGAACGGGAGGAGAAGATGGAGGCCGGTACCTGGCCAGAAGATGGCGTGGGGACCGCAGATCGTCCTGGAGACAGGAACAGGTAGGGGAAACGACGGTGGGGGGGTAAAGGAAGGGGGCAGTAAGCGATATTTACTGCCGCCCTTCCTAGTGGGTGCCACACTGCAACTCCCAGCATGCCCAGACAGCCAAAGCCTGTCTGGGCATGCTGGGAGTTGTAGTTTTGCAACATCTGCAGGGTCACAGTTTGGAGACCACTGTTACAGTGGTGCCTAAACGGTAGCCCTCCAGATGTTTCCAAACTACATCTCTCAGCATGCCTAGACTGCCCAGGCATGCTGGGAGTTGTAGTTCTGTAACATCTGTCCCTTCAGATTTTGCAATTTTCATGAATTTTTTTTAAATTGCTGCTCTACTTTGAAGCCCTCTAATCTTTTCAAAAAGTAAAAATATGTCCATTTTATGATGCCAACATAAAGTGGACATATTGTATTTGTGAATAAAAATACCATTTATTTGGAATATCCATTTTCCTTACAAGTAGAAAGCTTCAAAGTTAGAAAAATGCAAAATTTTCAAAATTTTCATGAAATTTGGGGATTTTTCACCAAGTAACGACGAAAATTTACCACCAAAATAAAGTAGAATAAGTCACGAAAAAACTCAGAATCTCAGAATCAGAATATTCGGTAAAAGCGTTTTAGAGTTATTAATACTTAAAGCGACGGTGGTCAGAATTGCAAAAAAGGGCTCAGTCCTTAAGGTGAAAAAGGGCTGCGTCCTTAAAGGGGTTGTGCGCTGCCCTGTAGTTCGGAGCTCCGCTCACAGCGTCCAGAAGTTCATTACACCGAACGCTGTGTGCGGGCTTCTGTGTTCGCAGCCGCCGGTCGGGACGTCACGCCCGGCCCCTTCGTGACGTCTCGCTCACCCCCTCTACCAAAGTCTATGAGAAGGGGGCGTGACAGCGGTCGCGCCCCCTTCCCATAGACTTTCGTTGAGGGGGCGGGCGAGACGTCACAAAGGGGCCGGGCGTGACGTCACGCCCAGCGGCTGTGATCACGGAAGCCTGCACACAGCGTTCGGTGTAATGAACTTCTGGACGCTGTGAGCGGAGCTCCGAACTGCAGGGCAGCGCACAACCCCTTTAAGGGGTTAAGGCTTTTTCTGGCGTAAGCAGTCCATTTTGGTAAATTAAGTGACTTACAAATATGTTAGAAATCACATAGGCTATGACATGTGGGGAACAATGATATATTTATACTAACTTCCTCATTCTGAACATTTTCTAGAAAAAAAAATAGGTATATCATATACAGATAAATGTTCTAAATGTTCAAGGGAGAGGAAAGGGTGAAAATTGAAGATGGCCCAAAATGGAATAATATTACATACTGTATATGAGTTACCCTTATGGAACTAGTTTTTCCTTGGATATGTAACCTTGGGGATTGTAGTCTAACCTTAGAGAGGTATTAAATGTATACAATGAAATGAACCACTATATTAAGTTCATAAAAATGCTATAAATTAAAAAGTACCTGATTTCCCCCTTGATCCAGAGTTTGTTTGGAACAGATTAGAAGTGGTCCAATGAGGCCTGACGCTAAATCTCTCTGTGGGTTGTGGAAACTGGCATAATATCTCGTAAGACATCGTGGGTCAGAAGACGCAGGACCATCGTATTTTGTCACGGGCCAAATATATGTTATAGTCTGATTTGGCTGAATGGGATAATCCTTCAGTTGTTCTCCTAAAAAACAAGATGAACTTGATGAAAATAAAGACCCCAACTATTAAAATGTTGTTATACCACAAGCAAAGCATTTGTCACACTGTAAATAGATCCCATAAGTATTCTTACCTAAACCAGTAGAAAAGTATAAGGGGAAACACTAGGCTAGGCTATAATAATGATGTCCTGCAAGCAGGGCTGCAGATAAAAATATGAAATATTATATAATATTCATATTCTTTAATAAATGCATTATAGCTTGTTGAGTATTTACTCACAGGTGATGAAAAGGCTGATGTTACCATTTGTAAATTTGTTGTTATTAATTATGACACAAGAGCCATTTGTGAAGTAGTCAAAGGCTGTGCCAGAGTCAAAGTAATATACAGTGGATATAAAAAGATAAATCATGTCAGAACTTTTTCCACCTTCTATGTGACCTATAACATACATTCCCTGAAGAAGCTCTATGCGAAACGGCGTTGGGGTGGCGGTCTCAGTGGTAAGGGTTGTCCTGTTTTTCCACGCGGATGGTGTGCGGTGTTTTACCTATCTGTACTGTGGGCTATTGTTTGTGGTGGCCGATACCTGCCAATACATTGGCAGCAGTTATGTGCACTACAAGGTAGTACCCCATCTATTGTATTGGTGACACTGCACCTTATCTGTTATGTGGATTTGCATTTTTATATGGGTAACCCTAGTTATATGATTAGCTTATAATTATACTGGTGCACAGCTCTGTGGGTAGACCTGTTTATATATTGGTCATTCTTATATGACTTTACAGCAGGCTTCTTATATATATCCATTTAGGCATTTGTCCAATCAACTGTTATCAATACTGCTACTCAGCTTCATACCACTTTTTTGAGCCGCCTATTTTTATCTGTTTGTACCTGTTCCATTTTATGTGTTTTTAATAATTACTCTAATAAAAGTTGTACACTTATTTTGCATAATGACTGTCTCTGTGGTTATATGTTGTGACTTTGGTAATTTGTGATACACAGAGACATTGGTTCTTCTCTTTTGATTTATCTAGAGCCCATTTGTTGGTTGGCTATAACATGAACAATTCAATTGCAAAACAAACTGAAATCTTTGAGGGGGAAAGGGAAAAAAAAATAACACACTATAACCTGGTTTCATAAGTGTGCACACCCTCTTATAACTGAGGATGTGGCTGTGTTCCGAATGAAAGGGGTACTCCACTGGAAAACATTATTATTATTATTATTATTATTATTATTATTATTATTTTTTTTTTTTTATCAACTGGTGCCAGAAAGTTAAACAGATTTGTAAATTACTTCTATTTAAAAATCTTAATCCTTCCAGTACTTCTCAGCTGCTGTATGTTACACAGGAAGTTTTTTTATTTTTGAATTTCCTTTCTGTCTGACCACAGTGCTCTCTGCTGACACCTCTGTCCATTTTAGGAACAGTCCAATGTAGGAGAAAATCCCCATAGCAAACCTATCCTGCTCTGGACAGTTCCTGACATGGACAGAGGTGTCAGCAGAGAGCAATGTGGACAGAAAGAAAATTTTAAAAGAAAAAAACTTCCTCTGGAGCATACAGCAGCTGATAAGTACTGGAAGCGTTAAGATTTTGAAATAGAAGTAATTTACAAATCTGTTTAACTTTCTGGCATCAGTTGACTAAAAAATAAATGTTTTCCAGCAGAGTACCCCTTTAATGCAATCTTATAGTGCAGAATTATTTAATTGCTCGTTCCTCTTACCTAGCCTTTAGGCATGCCTTAAACATCACTAGTAATTTATGTGCATTTGTTGTCATTGGAAAATTATAATACCTGTCATGAAACGATGAGTAGAGCTCACATTACTCAGTCCTTGGGGATAAATGTTAAAAGGATGACGAGCCATGTTCTTGAACACAATCTGAAATCGTAGACATAGCAGCCTTAGATTTTTATTATATGTTATTATATTATTCTAGGAATGTCATGTCAGTGTAAAACATACTGCCTGACGTAATTAGCATTTTACGTTTTTACCATGCATTATTCAGTATGTGTCCAGGATACTAATAACTCGGATAGGGACCATATTTAAAGGGTACCTCTCATCAAATAAACTTTTGATATATTTTAGATTAATGAATGTTGAATAACTTTCCAATAGCATGTTAATGAAAAATATGCTTCTTTCTATTGTATTTTTCCCCATCAGTCCTGGAGTCCTAAACACTCAGAGCTGCCAGCCTGCTTTGTTCACAGCCAAACAGGCTGTGAACAAAGCAGGCTGGCAGCTCTGAGTGTTCTCCTTTGTGAACAAAGCAGACTGGCGGCTCGTAGTGTTTAGGACTCCAGCATGAGTCTGAAATGCTTGCTGCCAGGACTGGTAGGGAGACCCCTAGTGGTCATTTCTTCAAAGTGGAAAATTGAATAGAAAGAAGCATATTTTTTAATAACATGCAATTGTAAAGTTATTCTGCATACATTAATCTATAATATATCAAAAGTTTTTTTGATGAGAGGTACCCTTTAAAAGATGGTACAAGCAAAAGGTTAGTGTACATCATTTAGTGTCACATGTTTTATTGGTGTTGCCTACGTCTGCATTATTTGTATGCATCTATTTTGAGTTTTGACTACACTTTTGACACTTCATGCAATTCACTCCATGATGTTATGACTCATCCTTATTATTTAAATGTATAAAAGTGTCCAGATGCATAGCACTAGGGACTGGCACCAATCCCTACTTAAAGGCCTTTTACACAGAATGTAATATAGAAAAGAGAAAAAAGAGAGGAGACCCGCGCCCCTAGTGAAGTATGCAATGGAAGTTATCACAAACAGCAGGATAAGGACACACACCCCAAAAGCCGCATCAAATACTAACACAGATGAATCCTGCAAGGAACCAGAGGTTGCGGTAATGATGGAACTCTTTCACACCCTGGAATCACTATTGAAAGTAGAACTCCAACATCAGGTAGACGCTTTATTTTTGAATATCTACTTAAAGGAACGTATTACCCCGAGGGGGTTAAGTTTGACCTTTAATCCAGCATTTCCAGACGTTGAGACTTACTCTGCGAACTGGTATGAATTATTGGACCAGAACACATTTAATATGTTACGTTTATTAATCGATAAGCGAATGTCTTTATGTAACGAGGCCAATATGAAGTTGGCTCCGGTTGTGGGGTAATTGCAAAGGTTTGAATTACATAAATTACCGCATAAATTACAAGATTATAGGGAGGTTAACAAAATTAGAAACAGAAACCATCGAGAAAAAGGTACAACAATTAAACAGAGATCATGCAGATTATGCCAGGGGAAATCCCTGGAACTGGAGGGACTACAGAGATCATCACCCTTTAAATCCTGATATGAAAGAAGAGGTGAAAAAACAGACCCCAGTAACCCAAGAGCCCTCCATACAACAACCTAGTACACATACGGGTTCGAGATTCAGACCACAAAGTTTTAATCCAGGCGGGGGAGCCAAAAATAGGAGCTATCCCATAAAAAGAAACAGGGCGGAGGGATAGTTATCCCAACAACAAATCTTTTACCAATACTAAATATCATAAAAAGAGACAAACGGATAATAAGATATCTAAAAAGATTACCCCTTATTCTGACCGCCCCCACCCCCACCCCCCGCACATGTACTAATAGATCGTTCAGGGCCTGCACTTGGAAAAAGGAGTGATATCCCCCACCCCCTCTACGATACATACCCCTGTACCCCAAACAAAGTTCTCAGATGCCAAAATGCTGATGCTACACCGATTACTAAAAATAATGAGAATCAAGAACAATTCTTGACACCATTGTCTCTTTTTTTAACAAGCTAGCCAAAGTAATAGGAAAAAATATAAGGAGGCCAGTAAAAGAGTCAGCTTTGGTTTATCTAATCCTATCAATGACACTCCCAATAGCAGTAAAATAGAAGCATGTCCACTTTCCACACAAGATCTATTAGACCTAACCATACATGACTCAGCTGATTTATTAGCTCCTCTAGTAAGTTCACATAACGATAACCTAGAGTGAATACAGTGGATAATACCAGTAATCAGTCCACTATTGATCCATTTCTTCAAACAGCCAGAGACATTGTATCTTCACCTCTTTCAGAACCCCTCACATGGAAGGAGTATCACATCTCACTGGCAGGGGATTTTTTAGAGATGCAACCGGATCACAAAAATCCTTCTATAGCTCTAATCTTCCTGTGCCAAAGCCAAAAAAGAAAAGGACAAGGATGCAGAGGTGGTAAAAAGAGGCAAAAAGAACCAAGCGAACAGCCCCATGTAAATTCCGGAGATACAGTAAAAATATTTAACTTGTCCCCTTATACACTTAATCCCTATGAACTGTCCTTCCTAAAGAAGGGCCTACATAAGTTTACCCAAAAAAATAATTTCAAAAAGGTTTTTTAATATAAAAAGTACTTTAACAGAGGCCCAGGCAGAAGATAAAGATGATTCCCCACCAGCAGATAATACTATGCTTCAAGATGTCAAGGCACCATCGACAGTCTACCCAGTCCACTCTCAAGGCCCATAAATTAGCACCTTTCATGACCTGGTCCTACAGGAGTTTGACAAATAACCGATCCGTAATTAACACACCAATCTAACAATCTAACCAAATCAGAAGAAGCTGCACTAAAATCAAGATTTTGTATTAAGACCAGCAGGCAAAGGGGGGGGGGGGGGTGTTAGTCCTAATGAGTTATGAACAATATCATCAAGAAGCTACTAGAATTCTATCAGATTCCACCTATTATGAGAAGATACAGGAGGATCCATTCAATAAGCTATACAAAGTGGTTTCTGCCTTTTTCTATCAGCACATCAAGAGTGCACGCTCAATATCTCACTATGCAAAATTACAATAAACCATATTTTTACGTACTGCCAAAAATCCATATATCACTTACCCCGAACGACCCATCATAAGTAACTTAAGTAACTTATCCCACTTTACAGAAACATGTGACCTCTCTTTCCAGTTAGCTCCAAGACTCATCTGATCTGATTGGCCATATTTCCACATTAACATGTACCCCAGATAACATTTTAGTCACTTGCGATGCAACCTCACTTTATATCAAAATCAGCCATGAAATTGGCATTAGGGCCGTTGATTCTTTTTTAAAGCAAGATAAAGGCCTAACGGACCAACAACGTAGTTTTATTCTTTAAGGCCTAAGTTTTAGCTTGAAAAATTTTTTTTTCACATTTAATGGCGACATTTTTCATCAAAAGAAGGGGACCACTATGGGGGCCAAAGTGGTGCCCTCCTACACCAATTTATTAATGGAAGGTTTTGAGCAATTATATATCTGGGAGAATACAACCCTTACGAAACACATTAGTTCTATCGTCGATACATCGATTACTTATTTTTCATTTGTCATGGCCCCCTGACATCCAGTCATCTAATTCTTACATCTTTAAATGCAAATGATTGGGGTATCACCTTCACTATGAACAACAATCCAGAACGGATTGAATTCTTTGATCTTATTCTTTCACACAGCGATACCAAGTATATTACTTCCACCTAATTTAAAGATGTTGATACAAATAGTTACATCAATTTCTCCAGTGGCCATTATAAGAAATGGCTAGAAAATGTGCCATACTCACCATATAAATGAATTTTTTTAATCAACTGGTGCCAGAAAGTTAAACAGATTTGTAAATGAATTCTATTAAAAAATCGTTACCGTTCCAGTTCTTTTTAGCAGCTGTATGCTAGAGGAAATTATTTTCTTTTTGAATTTCTTTTTTTTTTCTTGTCCACAATGCTCTCCGCTGACACCTGATGCCCATATCAGGAACTGTAAAGAGCAGGATAAAATCCCAATTGCTAACCTATGCTGGTCTGGACAGTACCTGACACAGACAGAGGTGTCAGCAGAGAGCACTGTGGACAAGACAAAAAAGAAATTCAAAAATAAAAGAATTTCCTCTGCAGCATACAGCTGCTAAAAAGTACTGGAAGGGTAAACATTTTTTAATAGAAGTAATTTACAAATCTAGCAACAAAGAAACGTGCGTGCACTCACCGCTCAATGGAGACTGTTCAACATGGGAGTCCAGTCCACGGAAGGGTTGGGTCACAGCATCAGTGTAGGTAGATAGGTGGGCGCCCGGAGGTCGCTCTGAGCGCCCATCTATCTACCTGCACCGATGCTGTGACCCAGCCCTTCCGTGGACCGGACTCCCATGTTGAACAGTCTCCGTTGAGCGGTGAGTGCACGCACGTTTATTTGTTACTACATAGGAAGATACTTTAAATTTCTCGTATGTGCACCCCGCAGGAGACGCTTGTATAGGCCTCTGATGTGATGCAGTATCTCCTTATCTCAGGTGCAGTAACACTATAGTGTGCCCTCTCATTCCCTGTTTTTTTTTTTTTTTTGCGTAATTTACAAATCTGTTTAACTTTCTGGCACCTGTTGATTAAAAAAAATGTTTTCCACTGGAGTACCCCTTTAAGTACCCTCAACAGGTCATGATTTGAGGATATCCCATACAGAGGACACTTGTGGTGTTGCCTGATGCCCTGACCATAAGTATATCACCTGTGAAGAACTAGGGAAATGCTGAAAGCATAATCTATTGGGGGTACATGGGGACTGGGCTTGGGAAACAATGACCTATATGGTCTTCAGAATCTATGTAGAGCCGGTATCTACCACTGCATGGGAGGGGGAGGGGGGATTGGCCTGTGTATAGTCTTTTTTTAATTTAGTAATTGTATGATGATAATACGAAAAAAAAATGCTATGTGCTCTCCTGCTGTACTTCATAATCTGTTTAGGATACTTCCTCAAATCCTTTTTCAATGAAAGTCATGTGTGGAAGCATTCTGAAGGGTATGTTGAATATAAGATACAGACTTTGAGGTGTTAGTAGTAAAGCTGGTTGTCATTGGGTTCCCATTATTATTTATAATGCAAACTGGGAGTAACATGCAGCCTAATATGCCTTCCTAGATAGCCTTTGGTAGGATTGGCTATTACAATGCACAACAAAGTAAGTATGTAGTGTCCTATCTTTTTTCATCCACACCCGCGTTTTACCTCTTTGTAGATAAATGCAGTGTTACTATATGACAAAATTCTTCCTACTGTATATCACCTCATAGCTCTGGCCTTGCTTAGGGCTCCAATGAGTTGATACACTTGTTAATCTATTAGTGAAATACCCGAATTTCATCTCCAACTTCTCCTCTAAGAACAGGCCCAAGGATCCCTGTCCCAGGAATTTCTGATACTTTTGGCTGGGTGAATCGAGAGTCTGTAAATTCTTTGTACACTGCTTTAGTAAAATGCGTCCTAAATAAGAAGGGGAAAAAAACACTTATCAAACAGAGAAATGAAAACATGTTATTCCAAGAATGCAACTTTATAACTTTATACTTTATATGCCAAGTCTACAGTATACTCACTTTTCTCATGGAGTTTTTTCAGTTCTTTTTTTCCCTATTGATAATTTGAACCCTTAAAGGGTACTCTGCCCCTAGACATCTTATCCCCTATCCAAAGGGGGATCACAGTCCTGCCGCTGGGGACCCCCACGATCTCCCTGCTCTACCCATTCAGAGCGTCGGGTGCAGTGCCGGAGGCTCGTGACATCACGGTCATGCCCCACTCATGAAGTCACGGCCACGCCCCCTCAATGCATGTCTATGGGAGGGGGCGTAGACTTGCATTGAGGGGGCATGGCCGTGATGTGACAAGCGGGGTGTGACCGTGACGTCACGAGCCTCCGCATAGCCAGTCATCTGGCATGGAGTAAAATTTGCTCCGTGCACCGGATGTCTAGGATGCTGCAGCCGAGATCGCGGGGGTGCCACCTTTGGATAGGGGATGAGATGTCTAGGAGCGGAGTACCTGATTAAGAGACAGAGGAGCACAGTGCTTCTTGGCAATAGGTGGGGGTGGCAAAATTAGGAACATATTTTTGTAATATGCCACCAATGTTTATTAAAAGCCAACATCTTTAATAACATTATAGTGTATTAATGATTTTCCATTTCATTTTTTACTAACTTTTTGTCATTTCTTTCTTGCTGATAGTCCCATTCCATCTCTATGGCTGCAATATAATGTGTCCATGTGACTGGTTTACGTTTCCCATGAGATCTTACATGAACATCAGGGACATCATTGCTCCCAACTATTTCAAATACTGTCGACTCGTAATACTCATCATCATAATCATCTTCATCATCATTTTCTAATACACGCATCCGCTTTTCAGACTCAGTTACACAGTCTTCAACTCTGATCAGAGATGTCAGTTTTCCTGTTGAGAAGATACGAACATTTTATTAGTTGAAAAAACATAAGAAATGAAACAAATGGAGAACAAATGGAGCAGGGGGTCTCATCAGGTGTGGCAATGCCACCTATGGGCAGCCTCATACAGGCTCTATAGTAGGTGCATTTAGTACCCACCAGTTTAAACTTTTCTGGGCATCTTTTAAATACCACTATGTAAAGTGCAATTTAAAGGGGTTATCCAAGATAAGAAAAACATAGCTGCTTTTTTTCAGAAACAGCACCAATCTTGCCGTCAGTTTGTGTGTGATATTGCAGCTCAGTTCTGTTGACATGAAAGCAGCTGAGTTGGGGTATGTTCACACTGCATAATTCCTGTGGAATCTTCTGCGAGACCCATTCACACTGAGGCGAACAATTCTGCCACTGAAATAGTTCAGCGCAGAAAGAACATGCTCATTCTTTGCAATGAAGTCCGCGAGCACTGCATAGCTGTCAATGGTGATGGCGCAGTGCCGTGCGGTCCTACCACCGAAGTATTTTCGCCGGCAGCCACCAGATGAAACCTCTGCTTGCAGAATTCTGCGAGTGGAGATTCCACAGTGTGAACATACCCTTATAATACCACACACTTACTGAGAACAGGTGTGGTGCTGTTTTTGCTGTTGTATGAACCAATCAGCCATTATTTTCTTATCCTGGATAAACCCTTTAATGTATATATTACAAATGATCGTGTGTAGGTACCTTCTGGATGTGCCCACGTTTGGCAGGATAGTTTGTACACGCCTTTGTCTCCTGGGTGCACAATGGCTGTTTGAAAACTAAAGGCAGTAACTGGAAGTACAGGGACACGTTGGTCTCTTATCACGAAGCTATGTCTCTCCAGAGAAATGCTGTGAACATCGAAATGTGTCCCAAATCCAATGACATGCAAATGCGTTGGCTTCTTAAGGCATATGTTCTGTTCTAGAAAATGGAAAAAAGAAAGAAAACTTTTTAACGCATTGTATTAGAAAGTCTTAGTAGCATGAATAACATAAAAATCTAAAATAAACAAAATCAATTTTTATCTAATAAATTAATTACCATTTTTTGTACCAAACAGATGTAGCAATATTTCTAAAAACTAGCCATGTTGCAAATCATCTTTTAAAATAAACCTGCAATCCATAAACAATCCAGCTTGAAGATTGGTTCCGCAGGAATTGAGTTTTACTTACATTTCACAAGTATATTAAAGGGGTACTCCACTGGCCAGCGTTTGGAACTAAATGTTTGGAATGCTGTTTTCGCTCTGTGAGGGCTGTCATGCCCTCCCCATAGACTTGCATTGAGAGGGCGTGGCTGTGATGTCATTGAGGAGCGTGGCCGACCCCTGCAGGGCAAAAACTGCGTTCGGAACAATTAGTTCCGAACGCTGGCCAGTGGAGTACCTCTTTAAACAATTTCCTTTGCTGACCATATGTTGAGTAACGATGGCTCTTCATTTAAAGGTGTTGTCCTAGGATTAAAGCTCATAACCTATTTCAAAAACAGATAAGTATCTGATTGGGGGGTGACCGTTAGGAACCCCACTGATCACAAAAATTGGGGTCCCATGTCTCCCAGTGTGAATGGGGTGGCGGCTGTGCATGCACACTGCTGTCCCATTCAACAGGGACAGTGAAACCCCTTCTTATGATTCACTGATCAGATGTTCATGAGCTATCTTAGTGATAATAAAGAAACAAAACTTATTGTTAAGTTGAAAAAATTGTTAAAGAACTGTCAGATAGACAAGAGGAAGCTGATCACAAGTGTTTAATAATGTTTAAATTAGTTTTTACCTGGAATGGAGCCATTTATATGTCCATTAATAGTATGGAGTGGTTCTACTGTGACATCATTTGCATAGTGGCTGTGGCCTACATGGAGAAGAAATTTTGAGAGCTGATTATTTCCTTGATATGATAATGGGAGCTGATTGATCCACATAGCATTTTTCAATTCCCCTATATACATTAGATAAATGTCACTGTTGGGTATAAAAGCAAACTGTACATTCCCTGGAGCTGATGTTGGTTGCCAAAAATATTCCATTGTCTTTTTATTTTCATGCAAGTGTTAAGGAGGTGGTGGCAGGCTTATTAAGTGTCACAGCCTGGCAAATTTCCTTGCTTGCTCTCACTTCCCAGCACTTCCTTAATTGATGTACAACCAAGGAAGTATGCCAGGCTGTGGCACTTAAGTAGGTCAGCACCACCTCCTTGACACTTAGCAAGTGATGAACTGGTAACTAGTGAAAAAAAAAAAAAAGCCAACAAGCAATAAACTAATAATTAGTAAATGAACAGCTCCCCTACAAAGAGGGAGACCACCCCAGTCCAGTGTGTAAATAACAATTAGACAGGAAAGAATAGGGAGTGTAAATTGTGCGCTGCTGTTAGGTCTAAGGAAAAACAAATTAATGATTCCGTTACATCCTACCAGTAGGGGATTTAGCAGGCAGATACACTGTATAAGAGCAATCTGATTACCTACCAGAGAGTAATCTGGAAGCGCTCTCATGCATGGCCAAACTTAAAATTGTTTATCCAAAGGCCAAATACTGAGAAATTCTGGTGTCTAAATGGTAGTGAAAAATAAAAATGGGATAGAGCTCCAAGAAGCAGTGGTGCAGATATAGTCCAAAGGTATTGATTTCCTCTCTGCATAGGAATTGGATACTGACCTGGTCAAATGGGCTTTGACAAAGGTAGGTGGAAGATTTTCATCTTCCCTGAACTCCAAGGACCTTTCCACATAGATCCAGAGGCATCTGGCTATGTTAAACGAGTATTCCAGTGCATAATAACTTATCCCCTATCCAAAGCATAGGGGATAAGTTATTGATCACAGGGGGTCCGAGCACTGGGGCCCCCGGGATCTCCTGGACGGGGCCGCGGCAGTCTGCAGAAGGTGAAGTTTCGTCCCCAGCAGAAAGCCGTGGCAGACACACCCCCTCCATGTACCTCTATGGTGTACATGGAGAGGGGGGGTGTCGGCCACCGAGTCATGCTGGGACGGAACGCCCCCTTTCCAGCATACTGCTGTGGCCCCGTCCAGGAGATCCCAGGGGCCCCATCGCTCAACCCCCCCGCGATCTATAACTTATCCCCCATCCTTTGGATAGGGGATAAGTTATTTTGCACTACAGATATCCTTTAAGGAAATGCAATGCCCTCTCTAACGAGGAGGAAAGATACGGACTGAGTAAAGGCAAAGAAATTATATGCTTTATATTCCTAAAAAAGGAACTTTGGGCAGAAAGGTTGGGAAAAACCTCAAAAGCACCAGATCATCATCATCAGTCATCAACTTGATCCAATTAGGTTGAATCAGGGACTTCCCATCTATAAGGTGATGCTACCATGTGAGGGAAAGATAAAAGGAACAAAACTAGGAGCACCTTCTGTTAAGCGTCACTGGGCTGTGATTCTAACTAAAAAGGTCGAAGATGCCATAATTCCCACAGAACCACATTTGTCCTTAGTACGGATGGTTACCCTCCAGGGTACCAAGAGGAACTCTGTGTCTCTCTGAACATGTTCTCACCACTAAGGGAGAGGTGTAGAGTCATCTAGTCTATGATGAACTGCAAAAACTTCACTACTGATGCTGGCTGAATGTTGAACTTGCGCCAATTGTTTAGCCATCGAAGATGTAGTAGAAAAGTTAGAGCCTGATGAAGATGACAGGCAGGAATTGCTTTGGAGGATGCCTTGTTTAATGTCCAAGTATTGGGCATTCTCTAGCCTTTGTAATCTGAGGGCGCCTCATAACCACAACCTTGGTGAAGGTGTGTGGTATCAAAGAAATTCCATATGGCAGTTCTACAAATTGAAGATGTCTCAAAACTCCTTTAAGCCTACTCTACTGGACCCAGGATTGATAGGAATATGAAGGCTGGCTTCCTTTAGGGCTAATATCGCCATGAAATCTCCAGGCCTGAAGATATTTACTACAGACTGGATAGTTTCCATCTGGAAATGCTTTACCTATATGTAATGATTTGGGTATCTTGAATCGATAATCATGCACCATCCTCCACCTGGTTTAGGAACTAGGAAAACAAGAGATGTTCCTGTTCCATGTTCAGTTAAAGTCACAGACTCTAATGCTCCCTTCTGCAGATATTCCAGAATAGAACCTTCCAGAATCCTTGTTTTTCATAAAGAAATTGTCTTGTTCTGACAAACTTCTTTGGAGATCGAGACCAAGTTTATGGAATACCCCTCTGACACTTTTCTTAGGACACAAGGGTCCCTAATGTTTTGAGACTAAATCTCTTGAAAATGATGGAGATGACCTCCAACACGAAGATCTGGAAGGGAACATGGGAAGGAAATTACATCTAAAGAAGAAGAAAAATGTTTCTATTAAATCCTAAAAATGAAAAAGATTAAGTTAGAAGAAAAAGCTTTTTCACAATACCCTGCTAGAAGCAGTAATGGGGAAAAAAGCATGCAAGGCACAATAAAGTCTCAAAGGCAAAACAAAGAGAACAATCTCAAAGAGACAGCTGAGCATAAACTGAGAGCACTTCACCTAGCACTTAGTGTCGAAGTGCCAGGGACGAATCGGAAGTGACATGTGACGTCACCTCCACAAGATGGTGTCACCCACAAGATGGTGTCACCCACTAGCTGCACGCATGGAGCAGAGAGAGTGGATCCCCTAGAGCAAGAAGGGGACAGCACGAAAAACAGACATAGAAACATCCTGCAGACCTTGGTAAAACAAAGGGGAAATGGCTACAGAGGTGATCACCAACAGTCCTACTGTCCCTTTTTATAGGGGAGCTGTTAATTTACTCATTATTAGTTATTAGTCTATGGCTTGTTGGCCCTTTTCTTTTCCAAAAAAGCTCCACTGGTCCTACCAGTTACCTTATCGCTATACAACAGTGCCTGTAGCTCATAGCACAAAATGGGTTCCTTTAGGGTATGGTCACATCTGCCATTTTTTGCTGCGTATTTGCTGCTGACTTCAATGAGTAGGAAAATACGCAGCAGCAAATACGCAGCAAAATACAGCATATGTGACCCTACCCTTACAGCTATGTTTGCAGCTGAAATTGTGCTTGCGCATTATGTTGCCACCTATTGACTTGAATGAGAAGCAACATAATGTGCTTGCAGATTTTCAGCTGCAGAAATTCCACTTGTGGAATTTGGCAATGGAGAAGCCGCAACGGGAACAGTGCCCAAAATGGCATTCAAAAAAATTTTTTTTACTGAAGGTTGTCATTAGGGGGAAGCATTTTCTAAATCAGATAACATTAAACGAAAAAAGTAAGTTTATATACTTATCCAGAGTATGATCATTTATAGATGATGATGATTATTATTATTATAATTATTATTATTTTGTACCTTCATCAAATACTGCTAGAACAATTATTTTTTCCTGTACTCCATGTTGATGTCCATCTTCTGTAAGGGATCCTATGAGTTTGAAAATACAAGTCTTACAATAGTCTTAAAATATTCAAGAATTTTTTTTATATTAACAAGTAGAATCACATTAACTATTTTCCTTTCAAAATACTTTAAATCATTTTTTTCACTGATCACATCATTCTGCTTAAGACATGTAATTACAGCCAAGCGTATAGCCAAATTATTGTCTTTTTTCTCCCTCATGTCTATGGGGATGCAGGAGGGGGGTATGTTGGTATATTTGTATTTTTTTTTTATTTTTTTTTTTACAATATTTGTATTTTTGAATAAATGCAAATACTATGTGGCAATATTTTTTTAAATTAAAAGTCAATATTATTTGTAGACTACATACCAGTATCTTGCAATTCCTCCTATCGAATGCCAACAGATCATAACATATCTAATCCCAACATTGATAACATATCTAATTAATATGCCACCAGTATTATTGATTGAAAAATAATTTTAAAGCAATGATTTTATTATTGTTTTGATGCTCTTATGTGCTATTGTTTGAACACTATTTGGCAATATAATTTAGGCATTGCATAGGGGTGTTATGCAAAAACTAAATAATGGTATTATGTAGGTCCTGGATTGAAACATTTAAAAGCTTTGTGGCAGTGCAATTTAGTATATCTTACCTGGTTTACAAATGAGTATTGCTCCAACTAAACCAGAATTGATGTCATAGGAGGAATTACTGTGAGAATAATAAGCAGAAGTTATACAAATGGGGTCAGATTCAGCTGGCCCATAGTTTTCTGGAATTTTCCAAATGTAAGTGTATGCTTTTCCAGGTGGAACAGCATCATCTGCCTTCTCCAATCTGCCAGTTCCATCTCTGTATCCAGCGCCTAAAGAGTGAAAAATGAATATTAGTTGTTGTCATTTGATGTTACTATTGGAGCAGAAATTAGGAAATTTAGGAGCTGCTATCAGGAAATGTGTCAGAGTGCGGCTGAAGCTACATGCTATGCAGAAGTCTCCTGCATTGAGAAAAAAACTTGACTTAGGAATGGAGCAAATCCTAACAAAGAGAGAGCTTTGCAAGAGTCTGCAAAGTGTGCTGCAGTAACAGAAAGACACAATAGTTATTAAATGGCTGTAATGTGTGAGGTGGAATCTTAACTGTGTATGTCAGCGTGGAAGTATATTTGTTGGTGTTTTGACACTGCTGTCTTGGATGTGCTGCATATGGGATATTCATGATATGATGTATAAGCATTGTGTTGTACTCTGAGGTGTTGTGCCCTATCTGTTCAAGCCCTATGACAACTAGTTAGTCATGTGCTGTTGAGCCTGATACTTGGTGGTGCCACTTTGCATGGATGGCAGGGGGTAACAGCAGACTGTGGAGGAGGTTCATGCTGAAGTAAAAGGGAAGTACTGAGGATCTGAAGTGCTGTACTACAGCATCATTGTAAGGATGCAAATAAATGTAAATGAGGTTTGTTTTGGTGCCAAGGGGGCTGAGGGTGAATAGTATCAAATTGACCTTTGTTTGACCTGTGTGATATGTTTGGCCTGTCTGTTAAATGGAGTGTGAGTGAGCTGGAGGTCATAGTGAGCTTCATCAGGGGACATAAGTGAGCTGGAGGTCATAGTGAGCTTCATCAGGGGACATAAGTGAGCTGGAGGTCATAGTGAGCTTCATCAGGGGACATAAGTGAGCTGGAGGTCACAGTGAGCTTTATCAGGGCGTATCAACGAGCTAGAAACCAGAGCAGCCTGTCTGTCATAGGCTAGAGGATGAAGGATCCATTGTGAGACTGTCAATAGGCTGGAGATGCTGAAAGTTTTAGTAGAGACCTTCATTCTTGCATTTCACTGGTTTAACTCATGTGCTTTTTGGAGATCCAGAGGCAGTGCTGTTGGGTGTCTACCTATGGGTCCCTGTAGGTGTCGCTGAGAAGCAGATGGTATGCTGACTCTGGAATGGAACAATCGTTCTGTTACTGAAATAGAACTAGCAGTAGGACAGTCCTAACCATGGGTAGAGACAACTTGTTATGTTGTTGCTACAGCAGTGGAGGATAAGCACATTTGTCAACTTTGGAAGTGAGTCAATTTTGGGAAGTCTGCTGGGACGGCGAGAGATGTCAGCACAGAAAGGGTTGGGTTGTGTTTAACTAATACCCAGGGAGGCTAAAACTGTGACTGGGAGGAACCAGTGTGCAGTGTCTGGCAGGACTGTGGCTCCCTTAAGGCCTGTGGTGTGACCTGGTCACTGTAATTCCGTAATAATGTATACTGGACAGGAGTAGGAGGGGTCTCATTAAAGGGGTACTCCCATGGAAAACTTTTTTTTTTTTTTAAATCAACTGGTGCAGGAAAGTTAAACAGATTTGTAAATCACTTCTATTAAAAAATCTTAATACTTCCAGTACTTTTTAGGGGCTGTATACTAAAGAGAAATCCAAATAAGAAATGCCTTTCCTCTGATGTCATGACAACAGTGCTTTTTGCTGACCTCTGCTGTCCAATTTAGGAACTGTCCAGAGCAGGAAAAAATCCCCATAGCAAACATATGCTGCTCTGGACAGTTCCTAAAAAGGACAGCAGAGGTCAGCAGAGAGCACTGTGGTCATGACATCAGAGGAAATGCATTTCTTTTTTGGATTTCTCTTTAGTATACAGCCCCTAAAAAGTACTGGAAGGATTACATTTTTTTAATAGAAGTGATTTATAAATCTGTTTCACTTACTGGCACCAGTTGATAAAAAAAAAAAAAGTTTTCCACGGGAGTACCCCTTTAATGGAACACGTTTAATAGAGTGACTCCCCCTCCTCCTGCAGATTTAGTATAATCATGTACTATGTATTACCAGTTTGTGTTAAAATGATAGAATTTACAGTGTTTTTGTGTAAAAGACTGTAGAAGTGGGGCCCTCAAGTTATGTTCTGGAACATTCAAGTAATATTGCCATCTACAGATAAGGACACTGATGAGATGTATTTTCTTAAACATCTCCATTAGTTTATCTATCTATGCAAAAAATAAAAAATAAGAACTGATTAATTTGAGGTGCCATACAATGGCGTTCTCACCTTCTGATCTTTTCCCATATGACACCCCAATGCCGTGTAGACTGCATGGAATACTTGCAAGATTCTTAAAGTGAATAACAACATCATCAAATGTTTCAACGCGAATTGTGGGACCCAATAGACCTTAAAAAAGAGGGTAAAATATATAGATATGCAACTGGGACTTAAACATTCCAAAATACATGACAAGCTATAGACCTGTTTCGGCATGTAAACAGCCCTTGCACTTAACTGTATCTACATAAAAATTTTGGACATAAAATTATACTGTGTGGAAGGTAAGTAATATTTTCCGATTGAATTCAAATGAAAAAAATTTCATTTTGGGGACATTTTACATCTCAAAAAAGGCCCAAAAAGCAAGGGGGATTTATCAAGGCTTGCATGTCAGTTGTCTGACTTTTCTGTGTTTTACTACTATAAAACATGGTTGGCATGGTTTAAGTGTAGTTAGTCTTTGACAACTTTTAGTAGACTTTAGACTGTGCCTTGTTTCCCATTTCCTTTATAACATTTCACACTTTCCTGGCCATGCCCACTGTTCTAGCCTTTTTCAATTTTAAACATATGCTTGAAAAAATACTTTAAAAGGGGCATAAAAATATAGTGAATTTGTGGACAGAGGTGTGACATGCAAAGGATTGCAGATTGCATGAAAATTTTGGCACAACCATAATAGTAAATGTGGGCCATCGCCTTTTGTAATACCATCCAAATAGAACATAGCCACATGTTATACTAAAGGGGTTATCCAGGAATAGAAAAACACAACTAATTTCTTTCAAAAGCAGCTCTACATTTGTCCCTAGGTTGGGTGTGGTTTTACAACTTGGCTCCATTCACTTCAATGGAATTGAGCTGCAGAACCACACCCAACCTGGAGACAGACGGGAAGTAGCTCTGTTTTTCTATTCCTGGATAACCCCTTTAAACACTGTTGTGGAACAATATTAAACATAGTTTATAAATAAAGGTAAACAAAATTCAACATATGACATCATCACAACATCAGAACACAGCTTCAGAATAAAAAAATATATAACTTTTCATCATAGAAAATAACATTTATTTTTGTGGCTAAAACTGAAATATTTTATTGACACCACTTGGTCCCAATACTGTAGAACTGAGCTTTATCTTTAGTAATGGCCTTTTTTGGGGTCCTGTCTGTGGCTCCTAGTACTCAGATATCCCCTAGGACTTACAGTAACCATTGTTATTTTTTGTAACAATTAAGTTGCAAAGGTCTTGAGACAGCTCTTTGCTCTTACCTATCATGAGATGTGGGGCTAGATTGCTTTTCAATTACTGATAGATGTCAGCTGTTCTCTTGGCTTTCCATGCCTTATTTCACTTTTTTCATGTGTCTAATACGTTCTTTCGCAGTGTCATTTCACATTATTACACATTGCTTCATTTTGGGGCTTATTTGTTTTAGTTTCTTTGTGTGTATGGATTACTTGCGTTGTTATCCATATCTGGTGAAAGTTTCATGTCAATAAATATATTTAGGAAGAAAAAGGTTGACATGTTCAATACTTATTTTACACACTGTGCAGTTAAAAGGGGTTTTCTGTAACATTTAATTAATGACCTATCTAAAGACCCTCCCCAATCAGGTGTATGGTGCTCAATAATATACAGTGAATGGAGCTGAAAGCCCTGTTCCCTTCAATGGATAGTGGAGGGGTGCATAGTTGCAGCTCAGCTCCCATTAAAGTGAATTGGAGCCAAGTTGCAGTTGCCCAGCGCCCCAACTATACAATGAATGGTGCAGGGCTTCTGGCCACATTCTTTGTATAGTGTAGGATGCCATGCTGATCAACTGGGGTGCTGAGTGTTAGCACCTTGCTGATGAGGGATTTGTGGCCTATACTGTGGAGAGTCCAAAAAGTCCTGGAAAACACCTTTAATTTGGCAAGAGTTGATGGAGTTGGAAGTTTTTATCTCCGCCTTGAATCAGAATAAGCATAATATCAAATTGACTTACAGTAAAGAAAAAAATTGCTTATTTTATTTATATTCTACAGCAAAGATAACATGACCAACACAGTACTACAGGCATCATCCACACATCCTCAATACCTCATAAGATAAATCCCAGTGGGACAAAGAGAGTAAAGCAACATATATATATATATCCATAACGCATACCTGTACTGGTTCTATAAGGCAACTGGATCTGTATGCCACTGTGAAATGCTTTCCTAGTGTATCTCCCTCTCATTATCAAAAGAGAAGAAGTGCATCCAGCTCACCCCATACAAGTCGACCAGAGCATGGATCCCAGTGTAGGACAACACTAGAATGTCATAGTGAAAAGGAAGAAGCGGTTCCAGCTCATCAGATGCTAAATCGGTAGGATTTACATGGCATAACATGTGTAAATAACACACATATTATATGAATAAAACTGATTGTGATAATTTAATTAATGCAATGATAAATTCCTATTGGTTTTGATGTATATAAAACATTTGTATGTCTACTGCCCCCTTTATTGAAAAGCTGAGGAACGTGCTCTCTATCATCCAAGTGCAAGAAAAAAGTGCAAACGTGTCACACTTCGTGCACAAGGATGTGGTCCATCGCAAAGCCCTTCTCCTAAAGGAGAGAGGCCCCACAACGAAACCGCCTTTTCCCTCCGAGCCAAAAGGCACCTGCAAGGGTCCAGGCTCAATGTCCCTTTTCACCGAAGCTACTAGAGGACCACAAGTGCTCTTGGCATCATCCTAGGCTTTAGCCCAAGAATCCACCCGCAGAGCCATATACAATGGCATCCTGCCCATGCAGGAATGCCCGGGGTTTGCTGGGAGGTGTGGAACCGAATGGCCACACACACCTCCCCCGAACCACCAGGAGGGACACCCAGAAGGGCTTACCGCATCCTGACAAATCCTGTGACAAAACAACACGTAAAAGTGGCACAGTGAAAAAAAAAAACAAGCAATAAATTGTGGTGGCCCAGTCAGGCAGCCTCCTTCAGTGTTTCCAGGGCCCCCTGCATTAGTTTCCCCATTGTGAATATGTTGTACTGTATAAAATGTGTTATCACTTTAAGAGTTATACCATGTGATATGTCATGTGATTGTTACCCAGTAGGTATCAGTGACCAGGTGATTCCAGGGGTGACCTATGGGCTCCGTGCTAGTCTCCCCCATATAAGCCCTGGGTGGAGCTAGTTCTCTCTCTTTTGCACCAAGTCTTTGCTGAGGTCAGTCGTGCCTAGTGTGTGTGTCCAGAGTATTGGAGGCCTCAAGTAAAGTCCTGCAGCCACAGTCAAGTGCAAGTAAGCTAAACCTGCAGCTTTGTCCATCATCAGTCAAGTCAGTCTCTGTGAAACTGTCAAGCAATGTGGCCTGCACTAATTTGCCTAGTCCTACTACAAGCCCAGAAAGCCCTTAAGGTCTCTGAGTCAATGGTCACCTCCTTGGGCACTGGCTTAGCTGTATAGACTTTACCAACTGTCTACCATCATTAAAGCTACCATTGTCCGTAAGTTTGCATCAGAGTCTTTAATGCCCCCATGCCTAGCCCAGGATCAAGCGGTATACCTTTGGGTGGTTATAGGCTAAACCATGCCCTGGCGTCACGAATACATAGGGTAATGCCATCTGCCCTGCACCTCACACCCTGCCACCACAAAATAAATAAGTGAATGTGTGCCTTGAGGTATGGCCCGGTCTACGGCCCCCAGAAAAAGCATTCCTAGCTAAATATTTGTGTCAGAGGTGATGGGTTTCCTATAATACATTTTTCCACTATGGTTTTAGGTTGTACATTTACGATGGTTTGGTGTTTTTGACCTCTTAAGGACCCAGGGTCCCCACATCACACCGGGTTGGTCCCGGCTGACCCTGGGCATCGATCCTTGTACCGCGTGCTGTTAACCCTTCAGACGCGGCGATCAAAGTTGACCGCCGCGTCTGAAAGTGAAAGTAAATGCTTCCCGGCAGCTCAGTCGGGCTGATCGGGACATCGCGATAAAATCGCGATATCCCGATCATCTAGGACGCAAGTGGAGGTCCCCTTACTTGTCTCCGCGGCATCCAATTGGGGTTTGATTGCTCCAAGCCTGAGCTACAGTCTTGAGCAATCAAGCCCCTATCTCGCTGATCCATGCAAAGCTATGGCTTTGCAGAGATCAGCATAAGAGATCAGTGTGTGCAGTGCTATAGCTCCCTATGGGACCTATAACACTGCAAAAAACAGTGAGAAAAAGGTCAACAAACCTGGTCTCTAAACTGTAGTCCTCCAGATGTTGCAAAACTACAACTCCCAGCATGCTTAGACAGCTGTTTGGGCATGCTGGGATTTGCAGTTTTGCAACAGCTGGAGGGTCACAGTTTGGAGATCGCTGTGCAGTGGTCTCTAAACTGTGGCCCTCTAGATCTTGCAAAACTACAACTCCTAGCATGCCCACACAGCAGTTTGCTGTCTGGGCATGCTGGGATTTGTAGTTTTGCAACATCTTGGGAGCCACAGTTTGGAGATAACTGTGCAGTGGTCTCTAAACTGCAGCCCTCCAGATGTTGCAAAACTGCTAATCTCAGCATGCCCATACAGCAAACAGCTGTCTCGGCATGCTGGGAGTTGTAGTTGCGTACCTCCAGCTGTCGCATAACTACATCTCCCAGCATGCCCTTCGGCGATCAGTACATGCTAGGAGTTGTAGTTTTGCAACAGCTGGAGGCACACTGGTTGGAAAATACTGAGTTAGATAACAGAAACTAACAAGGTTTACCAACCAGTGTGCCTCCAGCTGTTGCAAAAGTACAACTCCCAGCATGCACAGTCTGTTAGTACATGCTGGGAGTTGTTGTTTTGAAACAGCTGGAGGTTTGCACCCCATGTGAATGTACAGGGTACATTCAGACTGGTGGGTTTACAGTAAGTTTCCTGCTTGAAGTTTAAAAATGACACTAACATGCTGGTGTTGCCCTATACTTTTTATTTTCACAAGCGGTAAAAGGAAAAAAAGACCCCTAAAATTTGTATGACGCAATTTCTCCTGAGTACGAAAATACCCCATATGTGGGCGTAAAATGCTCTGCGGATGCACAACAAGGCTCAGTAGTGAGAGCGCACTATGTACATTTGAGGCCTAAATTGGTGATTTGCACAGGGGTGGCTGATCTTACAGCGGTTCTGACAAACGCAAAAAATAATAATTCTGGGGGTCATTTTCTCCTATTACCCCCTGTAAAAATGTAAAATGTGGGGAAAAAACAGCACTTTAGTGAAAAAATTTTTTTTTTCATTTACACATCCAACTTTAACAAAAAATCGTCAAACACCTGTGAGGTGTAAAGGCTCAATGTATCCCTTGTTACGTTCCTTGAGGGGTGTAGTTTCCAAAATAGTGTGCCATGTGTTTTTTGTTTTTTTTTTGCTGTTCTGGAACCAGAGGGGCGTCCTAAATGCGACATGCCCCACAAAAAACATTTCAGCAAAATTTGCTTTACAAAAGCCAAATGGGACTCCTTCTCTTCTGAGCATTGTAGTGTGCCAGCAGAGCCCTTGACGTCCACACATGGGGTATTTCCATACTCAGAAGAGATGGAGTTACACATTTTGGGGGGCATTTTCTCCTAATACCCCTTGAAAAAATAAAAAATTTGGGGGGAAACTAATATTTTAGTGAAAAAAATATATAATTTACACATACAACTTTAACGAAAAGTCGTCAAACACCTGTGGGGTGTTAAGGCTCACTGTACCCCTTGTTACATTCCTTGATGGGTGTAGTTTCCAAAATAGTATGCCATGAGTTTTTTTTTTTTTTTTTACTGTTCTGGCACCATAGGGGCTTCTTAAATGTGATATGCCCCCCAAAAACCATTTCAGAAAAACTCACTCTCCAAAATCCCATTGTCGCTCCTTCCCTTCTGAGCCCTCTAGTGCACCCACAGAGCACTTGACATACACATATGAAGTATTTCCTTACTCGAGAGAAATTGGGTTACATATTTTAGGAAGATTTCTCTCCTTTTACCCCTTGTAAAAATTCAAACACTGGGTCTACAAGAACATGCCAGTGTAAAAAGTGAAACAAATCGAAATTTTCAATTTTTTTCATAAACTTTTGGATTTTTTCACCAAGAAATAATGCAAGTATCGACAAAATTTTACCACTAACATAAAGTAGAATATGTCACGAAAAAACAATCTCGGAATCAGAATTTAAAGTAAAAGCATCCCAGAGTTATTAATGCTTAAAGTGACAGTGGTCAGATGTTCAAAAAATGTCCGGGTCCTACAGTAATGGATCAACTGTGAAACAGTTGCATATCGACTCCCAAAACACATTGTTGGATAGAAGACAGAACAGCAGGATGATTCTGACTATACATACTGTATAAATTAGCTATTTAAGTGTTGCTCTGCATCTTGTCCCCTTCACTTAAATTTCACTTAAAATTATTCAATGGAAAAGCTATTAAAGGGGTACTCCGGGGAAAACCTTTTTTCTTTTAAATCAACTG
Organism: Hyla sarda; assembly: GCF_029499605.1. Taxonomy (NCBI): domain Eukaryota; kingdom Metazoa; phylum Chordata; class Amphibia; order Anura; family Hylidae; genus Hyla; species Hyla sarda. The sequence goes on along the minus strand of NC_079197.1, from coordinate 41,129,260 downwards.
GTGCCAGAAAGTTAAACAGATTTGTAAATTACTTCTGTTAAAAAATCTTAATCCTTCCTGTACTTATTAGCTGCTGAATACTACAGAGGAAATTCTTTTCTTTTTGGAATTCTCTCTGATGACATCGCGAGCACAGTGCTCTTTGCTGACGTCATTATAATAATAATAACTCTTTATTTAATTATTGTTGTCCTTAGTGGGATTTGAATCCAAGGCCCCAGCGCTGCAAGGCAGCTGTGCTAACCACTGAGTCACCATGCTGCCCTTAGCATACATCTGCTATGCACGGTTGCTAAAATGGACAGAGATGTCAGCAGAGAGCACTGTGCTCGTGATGTCATCAGTGTTCCAAAAAGAAAGGAATTTCCTCTGCAGCATTCAGCAGCTAATAAGTACTGGAAGGATTAAGATTTTTTAATAGAAGTAATTTACAAATAGGTTTAACTTTCTGCCACCAGTTGATTTAAAAGAAAAAAGGTTTTCACCGGAGTACCCCTTTAAATACAACACTAAGCAAAACCTAGACAGCAGAAAAAGGAAAAATATTTTCACGCTAATTTGAGACTTTCATGGTGAAAGTACAGTGGTTTACTTCAACTTCCCTAAAGGCCGGATCCCATCTGCCATAAGATTAGATAAGCATCTCACCTCAGACGGCAGATTCTTAAGACTCATAGGGGGCGGCACCATATGCCCTGTCGGATAATGGTCAATAGAATCCAAAATATTGCACTGGCAGAGCATCTGGGTGCATTGCATGGATGGAAGTGCCTGGTACTCGTGGCACCAGTTTGTTTATGAATTCTATTGGCCATCATCTTTTTTGGGGGGGTATTTATCCCTCCCTTCCACCTCACTGCTCCAATAAGAAGGACAGCAAAACAACACTCCAGGTTTTGTGCACTACAAATTACAATAGGGATCCTTTATACAGGGGTTTATAGTGGAATCTATACTACATTGGTATTTATGATTGACCGTGCATTTCCTTGGCAATATCTATGTTCATGAATTGTATTTGTATATTTAACTTATATATTTTTTGCCTTCAGTATTTTATGAATGCATATGAATTGCGTACAAATCTAATATGGCAAGAGATATGAGTGTCCTCTTTTTTAAGTTTTAATGTCTTCCTCACGTAAAGTTTTGGGCACCTGCAGCTTGAAGATATGCTGACACATACCACCCCCAACTTGACACACACTTGTTTAGCATACATTGGATATGGATACTTCGATGTTTAAGAGAATTTGCATTCACATACAGTGAATGTACAGTACTAATGTGGGCAGAGCATACCTGTAAATAATAGATTCATCTGCACTTGCAGTATACTGTACGTATTATTTTCATGCAGTACATGAAAACATTCATACCTGTCCAGTGATCCTGAGGTTTCATGTCTGTGAATCTTTCATCTGTGTACTCCACGTAAACTGCTTTTTTGTATATTTGCGAATCAGGTGGCCTTAAATATACAATCAGAAAGCACATACCTTAGACATAGTACTATTCTATTATTGTATTTAATATAATTTATTAGTAACTGCTTAACAAAAAATTATATACTTGTAACATTATACTCTTCCCTATTTAGGCATTTTATGGTCATTTTACCATCATCAATGATGTGCTCGTGCTGCATAATAAATAATTTTACATAAATAATAATTTAATATAATAATTAATAATAACAATTAAAGTTATTGGACTTTGTTGGGCACCATTTGTGTCCAGCATAAAAAAGGATCTGGCACCTCTGTTATCTTTTTGTTTTGTCTGTGATGGAACAGACCAATGGAAAGAGTTAGACAAATGTGAATAGGGCCTTAAGGCCCTTTTAAATGGGCTGAATAGGCCCTGGTAATGCACTAAGATAGTAAGCCCCCTCTAGATCAGCACACTTTGTGATTGTATGGAGTATGACTGGAAAACTGCTGCCTAAAACTACCAGTTAGCCAGTTCCTTTGACATTTTGCTGGAGCCCCAGCTTCATCAGAAAGGACTGGTGACTAACCTTAGCCACCAGTCCTTTCTTATGAAGCCGGGGCTCCAGCGAAATGTCAAAGGAACTGGCTAACTGGTAGTTTTAAGCAGCAGTTTTCCAGTCATACTCCATACAATCACAAATTGTGCTGATCTAGAGGGGCCTTACTTTATTAGTGCACCCCCTTTATAAACAAAATGGAAGTTATACAGCATACATAGGAGATAGACTGGAACTGTCGTTTTAAATTATAGTGTGGTCCTGACATCTAGTGGACAATCTATTACCTACAAAGTGTTCATATGAGTATTAACACATATTTTAACTTGCACCAAATAAAAGTTATATTTTAAAATTTATAGGGAGGGTTCTAGTTTAGGGTACTCCTTTAGGGGTTTCCCCTAAAGTTGTTGTAAAATTGTTGTTATCCTGGTACCTCCTTGGGTTTTTCGTTGTAATAATTGGCCCTGGTAATGGGCACGACTCTGCAATTGGTGCTTGTTTGCTTAGCCTTTACACAGCTCAAGTAATCAAATGGCTGCGCCAGTGCTTGTTTGTGCAGCCCTTTATATTGACCATTTTTGGCCACACAAGACAGGGCAATGTGGGACAGATAACAATTATTTTATAGCCTGCACAAATGATACCATCAGCTGGAGAATGAGAATGTTGGTCCTTTTACACAATTTTACATAACATACAGTAGTTTATAAGATTGAAAAAAGACATCAGGTTTAACCTATAACCCTACTTTAGGCATTGAGACAGGTGCACATCAAGGGCTGTACCAGGATGTTATATCATTGTTAATTCATGGTTTAATGGTATGCCATCCCAATAGTCAGTAAAGTTCCTGTGACTCTCTATTCCCAACAATACAATAACAGCTTGTGGTCTCATATGAAAGATAAGTTTATTCAATCGGTGACCCTCAAGCTTTATATTAGGCCATTCTATGTACAGTAAGTACTGTATAGTCTGTAATATCTTCATTACCTGTTTTATATTTTGTTTATATTCACAGTCATAAATTTAACCATATACAGTATATCACATAAGTGAATACACCCCTCGCATTTTTGTATATATTTTATTGCATCTTTTCACGTGACATCACTGAAGAAATGACTTTCTGCTACAATGTAAAGTAGTGAGTGCACAGCCTGTATAACAGAGTTAATGTTGTGTCTCCTCAATATAACTCAACACACAGACATTAATGTCTAAACCTTGGAAACAAAAAATAATTACACCCCAAAGTGTCAATATTTTGTGTGGCCACCATTTTTTTCCAGCACTGCCTTAATCCATGGGCATGGAGTTCACCAGAGCTTTACAGGTGGCCAATGGAGTCCTCTTCCACTTCTCCTTGATGACATCATGGACCTGGTGGATAAGACCTTGTGCTTCCCCACCCTCCGTTTGAGGATGCCCCAATAGGTCAATAAGGTTTCGATCTGGAGCCATGCTTGGCCAATAAATCACCTTTACCCTCCGCTTCTTTAGCAAGGCAGTGGTCCTGATGTTTTAAGTAGTTTTAAACTTTATCTGTAACTTTATCTAAAACCCCTATAACTTTCTTATTTTTTATATACACGGCTGTATGAAGGCTAATTTCTTGCACAGAGATCTGTAGTTTTTATCAGCACCTCTTTTGCATATATGTCACTTTTTGATCACTTTTATTCCATTTTTTCTGGGATGGGATGTAACCAAAAATCGGAAATTTGGGACTTTTGGAGTCTTTAAATTAACGCCATTCACCGTATGAGATCGTATTTTAATTGTTCAGACATTCCTCCACATGGTGATATCAAATATGTTTATTTTTTTTACATATTTACATTTGTAAAATGGGAAAAAGGGGTGATTTATTTTTTTTATTAGGGGAGGGGCTTTAAAAACTTTCTATTCATTTTTTTTAAAGATTTTTTTGAGTTACCACAGGGGAACATTTATAGAAAACTATTGATTGCTATTAATGTTCAGTACTATGCATTGGCATAGCACTGATCAGTGATATCTGTAATCCACTTGTATAGCCTGCCAGTGCCCAGACCATACACATGGTTTGCAGCAGAGAGGCCACCATCTTGACCGGTCCAATGAGCCTCACAAAGCCCCACAGGTTCTTAAGATGTTGTAATCAGTATTGATCATGGCATCAGTAGGGTTAATGGTGGACATCAGCATGGTTGCGGATGTCCACCACTAGCGGTGGGTCCTTGGCTGCTGATAACAGAAGCCATCTTGGCCCGAACACTGTATCATCTACAGCGTTGTGTGCCAAGTACCCGGGTACAGTGACATACATGTTTGTCATGTGTCCTCTATGGGGTTAAAGTGTTAGTGTCATTAAAAAAAATCTGGCATGTCATATAGAGTCAGGATTGGATGCTAAGACCCACACCAATCGCTAGAGCAAGAATTTTCTTCCCTTCTCTCTCCTCATTGCAAGCGATCGATTAGATAGAAAGTCTATGAAGCCCATCCTACACAGCGAGGAGAGAGATGTAGAGGGAAGTGCTCAGCCACGTGCTTCTCTTCCCTTGTCTTAGAGATTAGTAGAGGTCTAAGCACTCAGACCCTGATTGATCAAAACTTTTAAAATATCATATATGTATATATATGTTTTATATATATATATATATATATATATATATATATACTGTATGTAACATATTAAAAGTTTTTTTTAAATGACAGTGAAACTTGTGTTAGTACTCTCTGCTACTTAAAATATGAAGGCTATCAGCTTCAGTAAGCCTGAGTTAAAGGAGAATTATGGCAAGAAAAAAACATATTTTAAATATACTGTTGCCCAGTTATACAACCAATGCCAAACCCCTTCATTCTTCCTCTCTAAAAAAAAATATCATACGTGAACACACAGGGCAGCAGAGAGACTTGTGTCAGGATGGAAACAACAACTTCCGCCGGAACATACAGCTACACTTTCCGTTAAAGGCAATGTTCCTGACTTTACACTATTACTACAATATACTGTAGGTATTGTAAGTAAAAAAAACAGTAGAGCCATTGTTCGACTCCAATTCTTTTGAGATTTTTTATGAGATTTGCATCAAAGAATTTGCACCATAGCAAAATTGTAAGACTGGAATTAAATACATGAAAGAAAAAAATTACAAACAAACTACATCCTTGTACTGACGTGGTAACGTTTACCTTCGTTCTCCAGAAAACACAGTCCCATCTCTGTAATTCCACAACTGTTCCACAGCAGCAATATAGAATATTCTTGTGATGGCCTCACATGTGTGACAGAAAAGTGACAGCAGGAGGAAGGTCACCGGTCTCATTGTGGGCACAAGCAGACAGAGCAGAATGTCTCACGTCTGGATGAGCCTTAATGTTCCTTTTATAAGTAGATGCCCTTCCTAGAATTTTTTTGTTCACAGCCTTTGAAAAGGAAGGAAATTTCACAGCAGGAAACCAAGGGTGTGACATGAAATTACATTGCACTTTGATGTCTATTGTGGAGAAAGTGACATTGGTTAATTTGAAAAATTTCCAATAAATACCCACATTAATAATACCAAGAAAGAATGATGGACGTTTAAATTCATAGCTTCCTCCTTAGATAACACAGAAATTGGTCTGCAAAAATGTTTTATTGGCATCATTCCTGCTTTTTTTTTTTTCTTTAAACTGAAAATGTGCATGTGGCAAATGTGGTAAAGAAAATGTCCGTCTTGGGAACAATTTGCTACAAGGCACCTAAAATGTTTTTGTGCTTATAATTTCCGATACAAATAAAAGGATAAAAAAATTAAAAGAAAATGACTGGAGTAGTCTGACCCTATAATAAAGCATTAAAGGGGTATTCCAGGAAAAACTTTTTTTTATATATCAACTGGTTCCAGAAAGTTAAACAAATTTGTAAATTACTACTATTAAAAAATCTTAATCTTTTCAATAATTATCAGCTGCTGAAGTTGAGTTGTTGTTTTCTGTCTGGCAACAGTGCTCTCTGCTGACATCTCTGCTTGTCTCGGGAACTGCACAGAGTAGAATAGGTTTGCTATGGGGATTTGCTTCTAAACTGGGCGGTTCCCGAGACACGTGTCATCAGAGAGCACTTAGACAGAAAAGAACAACTCAACTTCAGTAGCTCATAAGTACTGAAAGGATGAAGATTTTTTAATAGAAGTCATTTACAAATCTGTTTAATTTTCTGGAGCCAGTTGATATATATAAAAAAAAAAAGTTTTTCCCTGGATAACCCCTTTAAAGTTGCAAACACTCCCCTTTTAACATAAAATCACATTATATATATATATATATATATATATATATATATATATATGTGTGTGTGTGTAGGAAGGAAGGTGAGACAGCACTGGGGGTCGACCTCTGGCCGATCCACATCCACCGGTGTTCCTGTCAACTGAAACGTGAGTGTTACATATATACAAAGTCCACAAATCACAGCACCAGCCAGGTCGAGGATCATTTAAAAACTGGAAATCTTTATTGTCCCCTTCTTCAAATGCAACGTTTCAGCAGCAGTAGCCTTTATCAAGAAACTTGATAAAGGCTATTGCTACCGAAACGTTGCATCAGGATTCCTGATGAAGCAGTTCTACTGTGAAACGCATTGCATCATGGGTGAATAAACGTCAGTTCCCTTTTACTTCTGTGTTCAACGCCTTGAATCCCGTCGACCACTGGAGGTTTATTTCTATGATTGCAATTGAATTAGACGTGGAGTGGCCGCAGTCACTGGATATACTTCGTGCTCTGATCCATTGTTGCACTTGGGGGAGTGTAACCTTGTGTGGTAAGCATTAACTTTGTCCGAGCCCCCCTCGTGCAACCTCGTTAATACACTACGGAGCACTGTCTGTCTTTCTTTTAGTTCACTTTATGTTAGTGGTAAACTTTTGTCGATACTTGCATCATTTCTTGGTGAAAAAATCTAAAATTTCATGAAAAATTTGAAAATTTAGCATTTTTCTAACTTTGAAGCTCTCTGCTTGTAAGAAAAATGGACATTCCTAATAAATTACATTGATTCACATATACAATATATCTTCTTTATGTTGGCATCATAAAGTTGACACGTTTTTACTTTTTGAAGACATTAGAGGGCTTCAAAATTTAACAGCAATTTTAAAAAAATTTCACGAAAATTTCAAAATCTGAATTTTTTAGGGACCAGTTCAGTTTTGAAGTGAATTTGAGGGTCTTTATGTCCGAAATATCCCATAATGGACCCCATTATGAAAACAGCAACCCTCCAAATATTCAAAATGTCATTCAGAAAGTTTTTTAACCCTTTAGGTGTTTCACAGGAATAGCAGCAAGGTGGAGGAGAAAATTTAAGATCTTAATATTTTACACTAACATGTTCTTGTAGACCCATTTTGTTTTTTCATTTCTACCAGGGGTAAAAGGAGAAAAAGCCACCAAAATGTGTAATCTAATTTCTCTCTAGTAAGGAAATACCTCATATGTGGATGTAAAGTGCTCTGTGGATGCAGTAGAGGGCTCAGAAGGGAAAGAGCGACATTGGGCTTTTGGAGAGCGAATTTTACTTAAATGGTTTTTGGGGGGCATGTCACATTTAGGAAGCCCCCTTGGTGCCAGAACAGAGAAAAAAAAACACATGGCACACTATTTGGGTAACTACACGCCTCACATAATGTAACAAGGGGTATAGTGAGCCTTAATACCCCACAGGTGATTGACAAATTTTTGCTAAAGTTGAACGTGAAAATGATAAATTAGATTTTTTTCACTAAAATGCTGGTGTTATCCCAAATTTTTCATTTTCACAAGAGGTAATAGGAGAAAATGCCCCACAAAATTTGTAACCCCTTTTGTGGTATGGAATGTTAAGTGCTCTGCGGGCGCACTACATGGCTCAGAAAAGAAGGAGCGCCATTGGGCTTTTGGAGAGAGAATTTGGTTGGAATGTGAGTTCACAAAGCCCCCTGTGCTACCAGAACAGTGGACCCCCTCCCACCCCACACACACACACATGTGACCCTATTTTAGAAACTACACCCCTCCCGGAATGTAACAAGAGTTGCAGTTACACCCCACTGGCATTTGACAGATCTTTGGAACAGTGGGCTGTGCAAATGAAAAATGTTATTTTTCATTTTCATGGACCACTGTTCAAAAAATCTGTCAGACACCTGTGGGGTGTAAATGCTCACTGTACCTCTTGTTACGTTCCATGAGGGGTTTAGTTTCCAAAATGGGGTCACGTGTCGGGGGGGGTCCACTGTTCTGGCACCATGGGGGCTTTGTAAACGCACATGGCCTTCAATTCAAGCCAAATTTTCTCTACAAAATCCTTCTGAGCCCTGTAGTGAGCCAGCAGAGCACTTTACATAAACATATGGGGTATTTCCATACTCATAAGAAAGGGTGTTACAAATTGTGGGGGGATTTTTTCCTATTACCCCTTGTGGAAAAGAAACATTTGAGATAACACCAGCATTTTAGTTAAAAAATCTGATTTTTCATTTTCACATCCAAATTAATGAAAATTTGTCAAACACCTGTGGGGTGTAAAGGCTCACTATACCCCTTGTTACATTCTGTGAGGGGTGTAGTTTCCAAAATGGGGTCACATTTGGGTGTTTTTTTTTTTTTGGGTTCATGTCAGAACCGCTGTAACTATCAGCCACCCCGGTGCAAATCACCAGTTTAGGCCTCAAATGTACATGGCGCTCTCGCACTCCTGAGCCTAGTTGTGCTCTCGCAGAGCATTTTACGTCCACATATGGGGTATTTCCGCATTCAGGAGAGATTGAGTAAAAAACTTTTTGGGGTCTTTTTTTCCTATTACCTCTTGTGAAAATGAAATGTATGGGGCAACACCAGCATGTTAGTATAAAAAAAAAAAAAAATTAATTACAATAACATGCTGGTGTAGACCCCAACTTTTCCTTTTCATAGGGGTAAAAGGAGAAAAAGACCCCCCCCCCCCCCCCTAAATTTGTAACGCAATTTCTCCCGAATAGGAAAAAAACACATATGTGGTCCTAAGCCGTTGCCTTGAAATACGACTATTTTTCCCTGCACCACAAGTGGTCAAACACCCAGGGGGCATGTTGTTGTTCTCTACAGATGAGCCAGGACTGAAGTATTTCGGAAAACTAAGAGGGGGACACAGTTTTTCTCAGAAAAACTTTAACCCCTTAAGGACGCAGGGTTTTTCAGTTTTTGCACTTTAGTTTTTTCCTCCTTACCTTTTAAAAATCATAACCCTTTCAATTTTCCACCTAAAAATCCATATTATGGCTTATTTTTTGCATCACCAATTCTACTTTGCAGTGACATTAGTCATTTTACCCAAAAATTCACAGCGAAACGGGAAAAAAATCATTGTGCGACAAAATCGAAGAAAAAACGCCATTTTGTAACTTTTGGGAGCTTCCATTTCTACGCAGTGCATATTTCTGTAAAAATGACACCTTATCTTTATTCTGTAGGTCCATACGATTAAAATGATACCCTACTTGTATAGGTTAGATATCGTCGTACTTTGGAAAAAAATCATAACTACATGCAGGAAAATGTATACGTTTAAAAATGTCCTTTTTTTTGACCCCTATCACTTTTTTATTTCTCCACGTACAGGGCGGTATGAGGATTCCTTTTTTGTTTTGATCTGACTTTTTGATCACTTTTTATTCATTTTTTAATGGTATAAAAAGTGACCAAAAATACGCTTTTTTGGACTTTGGAATTTTTTTTACGTGTACGCCATTGACCGTGCGGTTTAATTAATGATATATTTTTATAATTCGGACATTTACGCACGCGGCGATACCACATATGTTTATTTTTATTTTTATTTACACAGTTTTCTTTTTTTTATGGGAAAAGGGGGGTGATTCAAACTTTTATTAGGGAAGGGGTTAAATGACCTTTATTAACACTTTTTTTAAACATTTTTTTTGCAGTGTTATAGGTCCCATAGGGACCTATAACACTGCACACACTGATCTCTCATGCTGATCACTGGCGTGTATTAACACGCCTGTGATCAGTGTTATCGGCGCTTGACTGCTCCTGCCTGGATCTCAGGCATGGAGCAGTCATTCGTCGATCGGACACCAAGGAGGCAGGTAAGGGCCCTCCTGGTGTCCTTTAAGCTGATCGGGACACCACGATTTCACCGCGGCGGTCCCGAACAGCCCGACTGAGCAGCCGGGTTACTTTCACTTTCACTTCGGACGCGGCGGTCAGCTTTGATCGCCACGTCTGATGGGTTAATACAGGGTATCACCGCGATCGGTGATGTCCTGTATTAGCCGCGGGTCCCGGCCGTTGATAGCCGCCGGGACCGACACGATATGACTGCGTGACCCCGCGGCATATCACGTGAGCCGGCGGAGGACGTAAATTTACATCCTTCGTCATTAAGGGGTTAAAACTGGGGTAATGATGTATCCAAATATAAAAAATGTAATAGTATATCTAAAAGACATGTAGCACCTCAATTTATATATATATATATATATATATATATATATATCAGTGAATAGGAAAGGAAGGGATATAACTACTTGCGATTAACTCAGTAATGACAGGGTTAAGATCCAGTCGAACAGCTCAAACGGAGGCGGGTCTGATAAAGCCGTCAGCAATGGTGGTGCTGGGAAAGTCCAAAACATAGGAAAAATCAATTTGCATAGAAAATAAGCTCAGAAGCAAAGTACCCGCACTCACCATTAGATTAGCGACAATCGGCTCCTAAGGATATATGATAGTTAGACCTGCGGAACGGGGACCATGCTATAACGGGCGCTCAGGAGTGAGTACTGATAAGCTGATAAGTACTGGAAGGATAAACATTTTTTAATAGAAGTAATTTACAAATCTGCTTAACTTTATGGCACCAGTTGATTTAAAAAATTTTTTTCCAGTGGAGTACCCCTTTAAAGTCATATAAAAAGGTGTTACATTTAAACCCCTTTTTAATGTGTTGCGTCAATGGTTCCAAATTACAGTATACCTCAGGCGAATGGTCATGAATAAAACCAGGGTATAGGCTAAATTTGTTAGAGTGTGTCATTTTTTTTTTTTTAATATATCTGCAAACTTATTATCCTCACATAGTTACCTCTCAATTAGTATTTTACAGGTATTATAAATGATCTTTTTACAGCATTCCATCGTATACCTTCTAATGTGGTTTGGATCCATGATGGTTATTTTTTTTTCCGAGTGAATCATAAATAGCAAATATATCCAGCGCATAAGCAGTCTGAGTGACTAGGAGGAACTTGGAACTTAGTCACAATCTGTGGTCTGACATTTACTCTGAAATATTCAAATCATCAAATTAATACATTTGAGGGAAGAATCTTTACGTATTGTATATATTTATAGATTCTTATTGTGCAGATTGTATTCTAATTGCCATGGAACTGACTTTACATTCTGAAACATTAGGATCTAAAACAGTGGTCTTCAAACTGTGGCCCTTCCAGATGTTGCAAAACTACAACTCCCAGCATGCCCGGACAGCCGTTGGCTGTCCGGGCATGCTGGGAGTTGTAGTTTTGCAACATCTGGAGGGCCACAGTTTGAAGACCGCTGATCTAAAATGTCATGTCTTTGATAAAATAAGTTCCTTGTATTATTTGGATCCAAAAACATTTATGTGTTCAAATTCTATGATTATTTATTATCAACTGCTGTTTATGAGAAACTAAGTGCAATATTACTTTTCAGCCTGTAAGAACAATGGAGGACATTTATTTGCTTACAAAGTCCATGTGCACCTAAGCAATTTTATGTGTGACTTTTGGCTGTAAGCAAATGCGCTTACAAAAGTGAATTTCAATTTTCACTTTGCAGTGGTCAGGGATTTATCAAGTGCAAAAGTCGTACAAAAAAGTCGCAACTGCCTCCAAAACACCGTAAATGTAAGCACAGCTCCAGCGGGAAATATGATATTACAACTGTACAAAGGAACCCGGGTTGGCATCACTCTGCAGCTGCCCGGGCTCCGTCATTTATTACCCCTGCTACCCTTACATTGATGGGGACACTGCTATACATCCCCCCCCCTTGTCTTCCTCCTGCCCGCGCTGCACATCTCCTATCTTTCTGCTACCTGTTGCAAGATTACAACTCCCAGCATGCCCATATAGTGAAAGCATAGTCTTGTAGCAGGTAGAGGCAGGGGATGTGCGGCACGGGCGGGTGACAAGCGGGCGGGATGTAAAGCAGTGTCCCCATGATTGGAAGGGTAGCAGGGATAATATATGACGGATGCAGAGTGATGCCAGCCCGGGTTCCTTTTAATACCACAGCACTGCAGAGTTTCCTGGCGAGAAATTTCATCCTACAGTAGAACCTAGAAAAACTCTGCAGCTCCATTATATGTTAAAAGGAGCCCAGGCTGGCATCACTCTGCAGCCACCCAGGGACTCCCACAGACAGGCTGGGAGATGTGCAGGAGCCGTGCCTGCCATCCCTCAGCGCTGCAGTACACACTGAGAGATGGCAGGGACGGCTCCTGCACATCTCCCGGCCCAGCTGCGGGAGTACCGGGCGGCTGCAGAGTTATGTCAGCCCGGGATCCCTTTGCTACGGAGCCGCAGAGTTTACTGTAATTTCACATTTCCCGCCGGGTCCTGCGTCCTTTTTGTCACCCGCCCACACATCTCCTGCACCACATTACTACAACTCCCAGCATGTCTTTACTGTAAGGGTATGCTGGGAGTTGTAGTCGTGTGGCACGGGAGATGTGCGGGTAGGTGACAATAAATGTATTAGCCAATTTTTCTTGTTTCTTTTTTTCTCATTTCAGATCCGTTTTTGTTTGTTTAATGTTAATAAAATGGTTAACGAGGACTTGTGTTATGGGGAGTGTTTTTCTAGAAAAAAAATTTTTTTAAACATGTAGCTTTTTTTACATTTTTTTATTTACTTTACAGGCTTAGTGGAAGCAGTCTTATAAAGCCGGTACCAACAGGCCCGGAGCATCAAAAATGGCACTCCTGGACCTAGGCGGTAACAGGATAGCGATATTTAGGCTGGGAAGGGCCGGTAACAATGGTCCTCGCCCACCCTAGTAACGTCAGGCTGTTGCTGTTTGGTTGGTATTTGGCTGAGAATAAAAATAGGGGGAACCGTATGCGGTTTTTTTAAATATTTAATTATGTATGCAAAAAAAATGTGTGGTTCCCCGTATTTTCATTCTCAGCCAGATACCAACCAAGCAGCAACAACCTGATGTTACTGTCCCTCCCCAGCCTAAATACCGCCAACCTGTTACCGCCTAGGCCCAGGAGCACCATTTTTGGTGCTCTGGGCCTGTTTGTACCGGCACCCCTGTGGCGGTGGGTACCAGGATAATAATTTGGGGTTAGCACAAGCTGTTTTTGTGGCTAACGCTAAGTCCGGCTTAGTAATGGACTCTAACTATAAGATGGCTTCCACTACTAAGCCTGTCAAGTAAATAATAAAAAAAAACAAAAAAACAGCACATTTAAAAAAAAAATTATTCCAAAAAAATACTCCTCCACAAGCCCTTGTTAACCATTTTATTAACATTAAACAAAAAAAAGGCTGGTCATCGTACTTCTCCAAGTCTAAAGTAGTCCACAGGATAAACGGATCTGAAATGAGAAGTAAAAAAAAAATGGGTTAGTACATTTAGGGGAAAAATTGGAAAAAAAAGTTTAATAAACACACGAACATATATATCACATTTTTTTCAAAGCTGCAAAGTGGTCATTTATTGGTTTTTGCTTATGTGTGCTAAAAAAAATGATAATCAAAAGGGATTTATTGTTGTTTTGCTTATATAAGCCAAATAAGGCTGTCCATGGTCAGGGATAGCACTGACACTAAGCCACCATACTGCTCATATCTCTGTCTAAAAAGATGCCCCAGGACAGCAGAATACCAAAGGAGGAAGTCTTTCTCATTGCAAATGAGTCCTGACATATTATAATATTGTGGTACTCAAGGGGGATAATGGTATTGTAGTGCAAAGCAGCTCAAGGAGATAGTCCCTTTGGGATGTAGATGGTGGTGGCAGGGTGGTAACCAGAGGGTCCCCAGTGAGCCCAACAACACTTTAGTTAAATTGGTTGTTCACCATTATGTGAAGTACGTAAATTAGAAATCTGTACAAGTGTGTTATGAGGAAATGATGTAGAACTTTACTGAACATTCTTTGCAAATCCAAGTGGAAAAAAGTAGGGGATATTTATCAAAACCTGTGCAAAGAAAAAGTTGACCAGTTGCCCATAGCAACCAATCAGATCACTTCTTTCATTTTTGAAAGGGCCTCTCAAAAATTTTATAAAATGATTGGTTGCTAGTGGCAACTGGTTAACATACTGTACAACTTTACACGGGTTTTGATAAATCTCCCCCAGTCTCTTTAGCACAGAATGGTTGGTTATAAGTTGGATACAAGCAGATAAGTGGAGAGTTGGCCACAGGCCCTGTAAAGGTTGCTTTATTAGCAGATAAACTGACTGTCAATTTTCTGATGTGCTTTTCGCACTAGTAGGTAGCGTATCTAGTGAAAAAACAGTTGCAGTCAGGATACAGAAATGGTCCAATTAGATGCCCTCTACTGTGCCCTCTACAAACAGGTTGGCTTACTGTGGGGCAGATACGTTACTTTTGGTTTTGCAGTACGATGCCCTATATGCAGGTCATATGCTGAAAAAACTTCTGTGACATGTTTGCCCTAACTTTAGGTCAACAAAGAGATTAGTGTATGCAGAGGGACCCTGGTAAAAAGATTATTTTCTTCTGATGTGTAGATACTCCTTGGAGATGAACCTTTTGGGTGAAATCCTCCAAACTCCATATAATGACATGATCACTGCAGACACAACCCAGATATGTCTCATAGTACTTGCAACTGGAACAGAATTTTTGACTTGCTGGAAGCTGGCTCTGACTTGGATAGAATATATTATAAAGAAGTACCTGTCACCAAATAAACTTTTCTAAACTAACTCAGGCTGAAGCCTGCTGGGGGACCACTTCCGCCCTCACATCATTGCAGTGCTATGATGAATAGAAGACTTCAGGCTCTGTGCATCTTTCAATGAGGCTCAGTGCAGCTTTCAGTCTGCGCATGTTTCAGTGAGGTTGTATGCATGTTTCAGTGAGGCTCTGTGCAGCTGTCAATCAAGCTCAGAGAAGCACTTCCTAAGTATGGTCTCCTGCCAGGCCGGGAGGAGACCAAACTCACTGTACAGTGGTCTCCCGACATAAAATAGTTTGAACATATGATGGCCTCTCAGAGCTCATCATAATGTAGAAAACCTTTTTTAATATTGCCTTGATGCTGGTTTAAACGCCGGTGGAGTTGCTGGGTCATGTGTCCGACATACTGTTTGCCATATTTACAGTTTATTAAATAGATGATATATGAACTTTGGCATGTCATATTGGTTTGATAGTATAGCTTTCTCCAGTGTGTGTACTTTTAAAGCTGGTGCTCTGGTGTTCAATAGTTGAACAGCACAGACATCTCGGTCCCAGCAACTCCACCAGCATTTAAACCAGCATCGGAGCAATATTAAAAAAGTTTTTTTTACATCATGGCCTCTCCCGACACATTGCGCAATCCCACAAAGGAGAATTAAATACCATTTCCCTCTTACCAATAGATCACATCTCCCCATCTGTCACTAATGGATTCGAAGTGCTAGTTAGGAAAGAGATGTACTGGATTTACACTTTACACTCGTTACAACCATATGGCCTATATGAAGTCACTGAACTAATCTGCTAAATTTACTCAGTCCATCAACTTCTGCTATGTTACTGAAAAATCTCCATATTTAATATTTTTTTATCTTTAGACATAACAAACAGCGATTTTTAGTTCTTCATTGTTTTTTCAGCTACAGTATATACTTTTCAGCCTATTTTTCTTTATTTTTTTTACTCTGACCATGCTCCCTATCAGTTATGTTTCCATACAAGCTGGCTGCAAACTACTTATAGAATGGTCCTCATATGATGACATTCACTTTGAATCTTATTATTCTTTTACATAGTTTTATTACACTTGAAACGTAACTGTCAGGGTCCGGATGGGTATGCTGTGAGGATACTGGTGGTGGATCCTCTGTGTCAGTGGGGTGATGACGTGGGCCGTACCAGGGGAACGAAGTCTAAGGGGTTACTGGTATTCACTAGAGCCCGCCGCAAAGCGGGATGGACTTGCAGCGGCAGGTAACCCCCAGGTCGTTTCACCCGATAGCGACTCAACCCCAACTGACGGCTGAGACAGGCGCGGTACCAAGGGATTAGGCAAGAGCAAGGTCGGACGTAGCAGAAGGTCAGGGCAGGCAGCAAGGATCGTAGTCAGGGGCAACGGCAGAGGATCTGGAACACTGGCTTGGAACATACACAAGAGACGCTTTCACTGGCACTGAGGCAACAAGATCCGGCAATGCTAGGAAGGGGAAGTGGGTTTTTATAATGAGGGCACAGGTGTGAGTACTGATTGGGCCAGGCGCCAATCAATGGCGCACTGGCGCTTTAAATCTCAGAGAGCCGGCCGCGCGCGGCGGGACTGAGCCGACGGCGGGGCCGCGCGCGCCGGGACTGAGCCGACGGAGGACGGGACAGGTGAGGGGATTGGGATGCGAGACGCGAGCGGGCGCGTCCCGCTACGCGGGTTGCATCCCCGCCGGTGAGACTAATGCAGCGCTCCCGGTCAGCGGGTCTGACCGGGGCGCTGCATGGAGGTGGATGCCGTGAGCGCTCCGGGGAGGAGCAGGGACCCGGAGCGCACGGCGTAACAGTAACTTACCTGTTTGGTCCTATAATTAGGCTGTTCACAGAATCCTATGAAAAACAGAACTCTCTGCATCTGGTGTCATTTCCCTGGCAGATTGCCAGCGATCCAAGTTTCCTGATAAATAACATTGATAAGAGAAGTGCCCGGAGCCGCTTGTCTCCCATATCCACTCTGGCCAGACTACAAGCTGTACAGCTTCTCTTCTCATGGCAGCGGACAGTTTACGCATGCTGGGGTTTTTTATCGATGCGGCAGTAAATTAGGGATGGGAAATCCCTCCTGCAGCACTGCTCTGAGTGATTTAACTATCATTACATTGTGAACAGTGATTCCATTTGTATTATGCGATACTGTCTGGATATATATCTCCTATTTTATGTTTGTTATAAATGACCCGGAAAAATTTTTGCATTTTTTTCTGTATAAATATGACACTCTGACCGCTGTACCAATCAAAGACCTGACGAAGAGGGGGTCCCACCCCTTAAAACCCGTGGTCCACAGCACTTTTATCAAATACTACTTTTATTTATTATTTCCATTGTTTGATTCGGTTTGTGACATATCCCCACAGGAAAGCGCCCAAAGGATCGTATTCTTCTCCTGCTTTTCCAGCTTCTCACAAGCTACTCTTGACCATCCAGAGGGATTCCATGGACGGGTTTGATCCAGGCAGCACCCCGGCTACTCACCCAGTGATTGGGCATTCAAGCTCCAAAAGGTGTTGTGCTCTTAGCATAACACCATCAAGTTAGCACAACTGTATTGTTGCTATTGGTACCTCCTTACATATCGGAGTAACAGCAAATAGATTGTGCTCTTGTCTGTTTTTTTGTTTTTTTTTCTCTTCATATATTAGAGTTCACAAACTCATGATATTCCCCCTCCACATAGATTTAGGCAGTTAGAAAAGGGTTTCCTCAGCCACACCACAACCTCTTATATTGTGACATGGGAACCAGGACACTGCAATATTGCTATATTCAGACAAAAAAACGTATGCACTTCCTCCTCTCTGTTCTTTAACAATCCTTCCCTTTTTCATCTCACAGTTCAGACACTTGACACTGACTTAAGTGTCTATGACCTTGACATAATCTTAAGAGGGAATGTGTCATCGAAAATGACCATTTGTTTTATGTCAAATGTATTTGAGAATTTTTTTTTTCCTTAGGTTTTTTATCTAAAAAATAATAATAACAATGGGCTCCAACACCAAAAAGTAAGTGTCATGGTATTATGGAGATCACAGGTCGATAGACTTAACCTCTTAAGGACGCAGCCCTTTTTCGCAATTCTGACCACCGTCACTTTATGCATAAATAACTCTAAAACGCTTTTACCGAATATTCTGATTCTGAGATAATTTTTTCAGGACATATTCTACTTTATTTTGGTGGTAAATTTTCGGTGTTACTTGCATCCTTTTTTGGTGAAAAATCCCAAAATTTCATGAAAATTTAGAAAATGTAGCATTTTTCTAACTTTGAAGCTCTCTACTTGTAAGGAAAATGGATATTCCAAATACATTTTGTTTTTCTTCACAAACACAATATGTCCACTTGATGTTGGCATCATAAAATGGACATATTTTTAGTTTTTGAAAAAATTAGAGGGCTTCAAATTAGATAAGCAATTTTCAAAAATGTCATGAAAATTGCAAAATCTGAAGGGACAGATGTTACAGAACTACAACTCCCAGCATGCCTGGGCAGTCTAGGCATGCTGAGAGTTGTAGTATGGCAACATCTGGAGGGCTACCGTTTGGGCACCACTGTAACAGTGGTCTCCAAACTGTGCCCCTCCAGATGTTGCAAAACTACAACTCCCAGCACGCTGGGAGTTGCAGTTCGGCCTTCCTAGTGGTTGCCACAGTAAAGATGGCTTTACTTTCACTTTCATTTCACACCCCCCCCCCTTCCCCCCAACGTCATTTTCCTACCTGAGCCAGGATCTCTGTTGTCTCCACGATGATCTTCGGTCCCCACGCCATCTTCAGGTAAGGTACTGGTCTCCATCTTCTCCCCCCCGTTCTGCCCGACATCCAGGGGTGGGCAGAACGGGATGTTTCCATGGCAACCCCCTGTCCTGCGCTGACATTGGTCAGAACTCAGTTCTGACTAATGGCAGGGGATAGGAGAAGATCGCATCACTGCGACCTCGCTCCTATCCTGCAGGATGATCGGGGGTGTCCCTATTTTCCGGGTGAACGGGTCAACAGAGACCCGATCAGCCCGGAATAGCAGAAAATCGCATGTCTGAATTGACATGCGATTTTCTGCGATCGCCGACGAGGGGGGGGTCTCAGGACCCCCCTCGGCAATGTGCCGGGATGCCTGCTGAATGATTCCAGCAGGCATCCCGGTCCGGTCCCCAACCGGCTAGCGGCGGGGACCGGCATTCCTACAGGCTTATGCATATGCCCTACGTCCTTAAGGACTTGGGATGCAGGGCGTATGCATACACCCCACGTCCTGAACAGGTTAATAATGATATGAAAATGATTTTAAAAAATGGAAACAAAATATCCAAAATTGTTCAGTACTAAGTATGAGCATCACATGCAGAAATACATGACCTTACAATCCATGAGGTTATTAATGGTTAGCTGAGGAAGGTTCTGCCACACTGAATGCACTTGGGCATGCCAATCAGTGACGTCCCAGACGTGCTCAAAGGGGAAACAAGTCCAGAGATGCTGTAGCCCATGGTGGCATGATTAGGCCATGCAGGCTGCTCACATTAGCACAAGCAACATGTGGCCTGGCATTACCATGTTTAAAAATAGCTCCTGGGACAGAAAAATGGCCGTACCACTGATTTCACAACAAAATGTAACACCGAGCTGTTAATGTACCTGGAATGAAACCTA
The DNA here is from genome assembly GCF_029499605.1 of Hyla sarda. Lineage (NCBI taxonomy): Eukaryota > Metazoa > Chordata > Amphibia > Anura > Hylidae > Hyla > Hyla sarda. The sequence goes on along the minus strand of NC_079197.1, from coordinate 41,109,619 downwards.
GAGGGATCCAGCTACCATACATTATGCCACACCATCCTAGGAGTAGGTCCAGTGTAACATTCCTTCATGAAGGTCTCTTCACAGCCTTGCCCACACAGTCTCCAGACCAATCTCTAGCTGTCCCTGCATCCGAGACAAAAGCAGGACCTTGCTAAAGAGGATAGACATCCATTCCAGCTTCAATTGTTGTCTTGCTCTGGACCATGATAGCGATGGTCATACAAAGCCTAGAGGAAAATTGGTTAAAAAAAAAAAAACTTCTCCAGTTCTGGCACTCAACCAAGGTTTGAAATTTATTAGTAGGTCAATTAAATTACATGCAACATTCAACGCGTTTCAGACCCGTCCAGAGCCATTTTCAAGATGTGCATCTCTTGAAAAAGGGCTCTGTATGGGTCCAAAACGCGTTGAATGATGCATGTAATTTTATTGACCTGCTAATAAATTTCAAACCTTGGTTTAGTGCCAGAACTCCTCTAGGCTTTGTATGTGACCTCTAACTTTACTCACAATGCAGAATGCCATTCTTCTATTCTGTGAATTTGTAAATTACTTCTATTTAAAAAATCTTAGGCCTTCGACTTAACAGATGCTGTAATCTACAGAGGAAGTTGTGTAATTCTTTCCAGTCTGACCACAGTGCTCTCTGCTGCCACAAATTCTAAAAGTGCAATATATATCTATATATATATAGTAGATCATTTTTTTTTTAAATGCAATGGGTGCCCTTTAAAAATAAAAAAGAAGGCATGTTCATCTGTACTAATTTCCTAAAACTGCAGTTCTGACATATCACAGTTTCTGCTGCTCACCACCTCCTATATTGTGTAGTCTGTGCAGAAAACGACCACTTACTGGCTTACATGGAGCAAGACATGATGTCCCAGATGTGCTCAATCGGATTCATGTCTAGGGATCGGGCAGGCCAGTCCATAGCATCAATGCCTTCCTTTTGCAGGAACTGCTGACACACTCCAGCCACATGAGGTCTAGCATTGTCTTGCATTAGGAGGAACCCAGGACCAACCGCACCAGCATATGGTGTCACAAGGGGTCTGAGGTTCTCATCTCGGCTGCCTCTAGCAAGCACATGGAGGGCTGTGCAGAAAAGCACAGGGCGCCAGTGGTGAATTAGCCAATCTTGGTATTCTCTGGCAAATGCCAAACGTCCCGTATGGTGTTGGGCTGTAAGCACAACCCCCACCTGTGGATGTCGGGCCCTCATACCCAGGGCCGTTTGAAGGAATTTGGGGGCCCCAAGCAAAATAGACATGGAGGCCCCCCCTCCATCCCCTCCCCCACCTTACACGAGCAAAGCCTACAAAGCCTCTGAAATGCAAAACATACCATGCCCCTCATATATAGTAATAATGCCCCCACATATAATAATTATAACCCGTCCTGTTCCCCCCACATAATAATAATAATGCCCTCTGTCCTGTGCCCCTCGCATATAATGCTCCCTGTGCTGTGCCCCTCACATATAATGCCCCCGTCATGTTCCCCTCACATACAATGCCCCCTGTCCTGCCCCCTCTGGGGGCATTATATGTGAGGGGCACAGGACATGGGGCATTAAATGCGAGGGGCACAGGACAGGGGTTATTATAAGGCAGGGGCACATGTCAGGTGGGCATTATGTCAGGGGCACATAACAGGGGGGCATTATAAGTCAGGGGCACATGTCAGGGGGCATTATATGGGCACAAGATGGGGGGGGCCCTGTCATGTGCCCCCCTGTCCTGTGCTCCCCACATATAATGCCCCATGTACTGTGCCCCTCACATATAATGCCCCCCTGACATGTGACCCTGACTTAGAATTCCCCGGTTATGTGCCCCTCACTTATAATTTGCCCTTTTAATAAGTACCATAGCGCCCGAGCAGCTTTCTCCAGCTGTCACCTTTCTCACACGCTGCTCCGTTCTTGCAGTGTGAGCTGCGGGGATGTGATCTCCAGGCACCGTCGCGATAGTGTGACGTCACCTGCCGTGGATGGCATCCCTGCAGCTCACACTGCATGAACGGAGCAGCGAGTGAGAAAGGTGAGGGAATGGTGGAGCGGGACAGCTGACAGCTTCCGCTACACCATGCTATAGGAGAGGAGAGACAACAATCTCGGGGGGGCCAGAGGCCGAGCGGCTTTAGTCTCTGCCTCCCGTCCTGCGCCAGGCTTTCGCACTGCTGGCCCGGCCGGCCGACAGGGCGGACTGCTGAATCGGGATAGGGGCAGGAGGATGACAGAACAAGCACCGGCTCTGCTCGCGGCCCCAAGCAATTGCTTGGTTTGCCTGTCCTGTAGCAACGGGCCTGCGCATACCACCCTCATGGAGTCTGTTTCTGACCGTTTGAGTGGACACATTTGTGGCCTGCTGGAGGTCATTTGCACAAAAGCAGAGGTAGCTGTCCTGCTGCTGGGTTGTTGCCCTCCTACAACCTCCTCCACGCCTCCTGATGTACTGGCCTATCTCATGGTAGTGCCTCCATGCTCTGGACACTACGCTGACAGACACGGCAAACCTTCTTGCCACAGCTCGCATTGATGTGCCATCCTGGATGAGCTGCACTACCTGAGCCACTTGTGTGGGTTGTAGACTCCGTCTTATGCTACCACTAGAGTGAAAGCACCGCCAGCATTCAAGTGACCATAACATCAGCCAGGAATCATAGGAACTGAGAAGTGGTCTGTGGTCACCACCTGCAGAACCACTCCTTTATTGGAGGGGTCTTGCTAATTGCCTATAATTTCCACCTGTTGTCTGTTCCATTTGCACAACAGCATGTGAAATTGATTGGAATTGACTTATGCCTATCCCTATCTTATATGAAGGATAGCCTTTTGCTTATGCCATGCATGTCCTTCACTGTATTTGCAGCGACCACTTCTGCAGGAAGGCTATTCCATGCATCTACTACTCTCTCAGTAAAGTAATACTTCCTGATATTACTGTATAAACCTTTGCTCCTCTAATATAAAACTATGTCCTCTTGTTGTAGTTTTTCTTCTATTAAATATCTTCTCCTCCTTTACCATGTTGGTTCCCTTTATGTATTTAAAAGTCTCTATCATATCTCCTCTGTCTCTTCTTTCTTCCAAGCTATACATGTTAAGGTCCTTTAACCTTTCCTAGTAAGTAGTATCCTGCAAACCATGTACTAGTTTAGTATCTTCTCTGAAGTCTCTTCAAAGTATCCATATCCTTCTGGAGATACTGTGGGGGGGGGGATTCATGAAAAGGGGAGTAGGTGGACATCTTTTTACTCCATTCATTTATGTGGGGGGAACTGTGTACCTGCACCAAATATATTACATGGTGCTGATCACATTTCTTACTTCACTACTCTTTGTATTTTGCTTCATCTGCGACTTTTTAACCCGTGCGACAAATGTGTGACTTTTTAATAATGCTGTCCACAGTCAGTTTATAAGCCAAATCAGGGCTGGTGTAGATTGCACCTCAGTTAGCGCAGTTGCGCCAAACGGAAAAGTTGCACATCATAAATTCCTGACCCCTGCATGATATCAACTAAAATCACTCGGTATGTTGTTTTTAAAGCAAATGTCGCAATGAAAAGTTTCTAAACAGCATCTGAGACAAACTGTGAGACAAATTTACCCCACAAAACCAGGGTAAAACCAATGATAACTTCCCCCCGGTGTCTCCAGTACTGCACAAAGCCAATTACTCCATGAAACTAACTAAAAAAGTATAATGAGGGAGATTTACTAAGCGCAGTGTTTTAATACACAGGTCTTATGTAAAGCTCTGCCCATGTTCAGTGAGAGGATGCCGGATCTGAGATGTGCCAGGTGTAGAGATTTAAGTGGTATTATAAAGATTGCTATGGTGTACCAGAGGACATAATCTGTGCATACTCTTGTGTCATCAATAATGTTGTTTTCAAACAGAACCGCAGCGAAACGCAAGAAAACAGGTAAACATCATCATTACAAAATTCATATGTGAGAACTGTAAGCTTAAAAAGGGGAAGGAAGGTGATTTTGTCATTGTGTCCCACCTCGGCCACAAAAAATGACGTTATCTTTACATCTTGGCTATTTCTGGGGTAGTACAGTTTTTATGGGCCACAGAAAGTTGCGGTATTGTATTCAGAAAGTTCACTGTACGGCAAGGTTATTTTCAGAGGGCGCAGTGTGTGGTAGTATTATTTAAAGAAGGTACAGTGGGGAAGATTTATCAAAACCTGTCCAGAGGAAAAGTTACTCAGTTGCCCATAGCAACCAATCAGATCGCTTCTTTCATTTATGACAAGGCCTCTGCAAAATGAAAGAAGCGTTCTGATTGGTTGCTATGGGCAACTCAGCAACTTTTCCTTTGCACAGGTTTTGATAAATCTCCCCAAGTGTGTGGACATATTATATTCAAAGAGCGCAGTGTGTGGAAGTGTTTTATGCAGAGGGTGCAGTGTGTGGTAGTAGTATATTCAAGGGGTACAGTGTAAGGGAATATTTTCAGAGGGTACAGTGTGTGGTAGTACTGTATTCAGAGGGTACAGGGTGTGGTAGTATTATATTCAGAGAGTGCAGAGTGTGGAAGTATTATATGCAGAGGGTACAGTGTGTGGTAGTATTATATTCATAGGATACAGTGTGTGGTAGTATTATATTCAGAGGGTACAGTGTGGTAATATTTTCAGAGGGTACAGTGTGTGGAAGTATTCTATTCACAGAGCTCTGTGTGTGGTAGTATTATATTCATGGCTACAAGGTGTGGCAGTTTTATATTCAGAGGGTACAGTGTGTGGCAGTGTTATATTAATTATTGTTTTCATAAAGAGGATCAGAATCAACAAAGTTCTGTAGAGAGAAGAACCATGGCAATCGATCTGTCTGAGGCACTTAAAAACTCTTTATTGCGGCACAGACATCACCTGGAAGGAATGTAGATCGCGCTCCAACGAGTGCTGGTTTCATCATCGAGGTCTGATAGGAGGAGACACAGCTGTGTCTTTAGCCTGAATCGGGTCTTCTCTTGGAAATACTAACAACCGCTGCAGAAACAAAGATGTCCGAGGTGCAATCAACGCATGGGCAATAGGAATCAGCACCCGAAAGCGACGGACGACTGAATCTGGATCAGACTCCAGTAACCCCGAGGATTTTAAATGTAACTAGAGCTCCCCAAGTGAAGACGGGAGGTTCAGGTTCCTCTTTGTCATCTGCCCCTTTAGTCACAGGACCCAGCGAGGGGGGCACATAAAGAAATCAAGTACCTGTGGGGTCTGGAGGCAAGTAGAAACAAGTCTCTTGGAGATCGTAAGAGACACTGACATTCCCCAAGACTCCAGGACAGGTAATGCTGCTAATAATATTGTAAATTTATCTAGTATGAGCATTTCAAAGGATTGCATGTCACTGCTATCTAAAGGTTTGAACTATTATATTAATAACAAATTTGATGAGGTACGATTCCATATCGACCTGGCCAAATCTCTGCACAAGCTGAATGTACATAAGATTTGTAAGCATAAACCTACTCAGATTCCTATATCACCCTAACAGGGGAAACTTCAGTTGATATTGGCCCACTTGTTTTTTTATGTAACAGTCAATCTGTTGATTTGCTTAACGAAGGATGTGAACCTAATGAACAGGAGGGAGATACGTTTACTGGTAGTGTACAAACAAAGTTTTTTCCCCCTTTATCCACAGGATCCAGTTTGGACATTTTAATGAGGTTGTCTTGTCTGAAATTAAAAGCCTGGTCTATTTTGAGGCGCCAGACAACCTCACACATGCAGAGAAAGAAGCCCTTAGGCGGCTGAAATATAAAAACAGTCTTATTGTGAAGCCTGTGGATAAAGGGGGCAATATAGTTATTATGAATAAGAGTGACTATTTACAAGAGGCCCACCGTCAGTTGGGAGATACTGAAACATATGCAAAGCTTGACAGAGACCCCACTAATGCATACTTCACCAAATTACAGTCACTCTTGCGGAAGGGAGTAGAGAGAAATGTGATAACAAGAAAGATGGCAGAGAAATTATTCCTGGTACGACCCCAAAAATGATATTGATACCACTTACCTAAAATTCATAAGACCTGTGATAACTCCTCTGGGAGACCCATTGTGGCGGTCAGGGGCTCCTTAACAGATTGCTGAAGGTCGTTCTCTCCTATTTGGAGGATACTAAGTCACTTCTCCAGTTGATTGAAGGTCTTGAGTGGCATCAGGGATACAGTCTGGTGACTGTGAATGTCGTCAGTCTGTATACCCGGATTCGCCACCAAGATGGGGTCAATGCAGTATGATCTCTGTTGGGGAGGTCAGGGCAGGGGCAGGACTGCATAGATTTTATGTGACACCCTGTTCTTTGTCCTGAAACACAATGCCTTTCATTTTGGGGACACGTGGTATGCCCAATGGAAAGGCACGGCGATGGGCATGCCAGTGGCACCCACTCTCTCTATCCTCTTTCTGACAGTATGGGAAGAACAATATATTTACAATTCCAAAAATCCATTCCGTAAGCACCTAAAACATTGGTCCAGGTATTTGGATGACTGTTTGATAGTGTGGGGGGAATCCCAGTCACAGTTTGATGATTTTTGTAACTACATTAATAGTAATGTTAATATGCAGTTCACTTTTAAATGATGGAAAATCCGCTGTGGAATTTCTTGATGTTACAATCTTTGAAAGTATGGAGGGTCTAAAAGTTAAGGGCAATCGAAAACGGACTTCTACAAATTCTTTATTGCACTTTAACAGTTTCCACCCCAACCATGTCTGTAGATCCCTACCATATGGCCAAGTTTTTAGACTTCAGAGGAACAACTCGGATTAGGATTCTTTTTTAGAGCAGTCATATGAATTGATGGATCGACTGAGAAAGAGGGGGTATGTTGAACAGGTTATTTGTAATGGATTCCAGCAGGCTCTTGAACAAGATAGGAAGGAATTAATTTTTAGGAAATGCAGACATGCAGTAACCAAAGTACAAAATAAACATGGCATTTTTTTCGTTTGAACATAGTCCTATGTATGAAATAATAAAAAGTGTAATCAGAAAAAATTGGCATATCATTCAGGCTGATAAGGAACTGTCAGTAATAACTTCTGAACCTCCATTAATATTCTGCAGATCTAAAAATCTAAGGAACAAATTGGTGAAGGGTAACTTGGTGACACGGAAAGACAATTGGATTCAGAGAGGCTTACCAAAGGAAACCAAAGATGTAAACATTGGGGGAGATTTAGCAAAACCTGTCCAGAACAAAAGTTGCTGAGTTGCCCATAGCAACCAGATTGCTCCTTTTATTTTTTAAAAGTTAGTTAGTCTACAATTGAATTTACAAGCTACTACTGCCAGCACCCCACAGAGCACTGATTTCCTGCACAAACTGTAAGTTGTCTCCTCCTGCACTAATACACAGGTGGTGTTGACTCTTCCCTTTTCTTACATTTGTTTTTATTACATTTTCACAATTAGACTGAAAAAAAAAAAATGAAACATGGTAATCAAACATTATGAAGAAAACATATAACATGCTCTTCTATTACATCATAGAAGTGTGCATGTAAAATATATCAAGAAAAAACAAAATTTTACATAAAACAAAAACAAACAAGAATCAATGAGTATCAGGTATTTTCTATAATGATGACTCGATCTCCATATGATGCATTAAGACCTCAGAGAATTAGCGTATGGTAAAAACATATTAGTTGCAGGTATAATTTATGTGGATAATAATATAGATTATGAATCAAACATTCACAGGGAAGTAGTCTCTCCAGGTTTTCCACTCCTTCAGGCACTTGTCTCCTCTAAAGCAATTCCAAGCAATAATTTGTTCATAGATGCAAGTTGTGGAAACAAATTCAATAATTTCTGCAATGTTAGGAGTTGTTTTCGATTTCCATTGTCTTGTTAAGGACAGTTTATAGGCCGATATGATGTGACTAACCGGAGTTTTGGTCAATGAGTCAGAACTGTCTAGTCCTGTGTGTAAAAGCATTAGTTCTTCAGTGACATCTATACGAGAGTTTGGGATTAGTCATATTAGGGTAGTTACATCATCTTTCAGTTTAGCTAATAGGGGGCAGCCCCATAGTATGTGTTTGAGTGAGCCTTTGCCTCCACATGATCTCCGACAGAGATCTGAATGATCATCATACATTTTGCTGAGCCTTGATGGTGTGTAATACCACTGAGATGGGGTTTTAAACCGTTACATTGATTGTCAGAGATTTCCCCAGTTCTTGTTCCCATTTTTGGTCATATGGAAGTTTATTAGTGGTTATGTCTGAATTGAAAAAGTCATAGATATCACTTGTTTTAGGTAGCTTTCCCGAGATCTTAGTGTTTTCCAAAAATTTCCATAGGACCTGGGATTCATGTATTTTAGGATTTGGGTATTTGAGTAGATGTTTGCGAATGCATTTGTATTTAATTTTATCAGTAGGTGGTAGATTAAACTCCCTAGCTAGATCAAAGGACTGAATAGTATTATTGGATATGTATTTAATACCCTTTTGTGGCTACTCTTGCTGATATAGAGGAACAGGTGGAGGGATTAGATTGGAATATTAACCTCCATCAAATCAGACCCATCTGTTTTCAAATGTGATATAGAGCTCCAAATTTTTAGTACAGAGGAGATTATGGAGTTTGGTTAACGGAAAAAGGCTTTTATCTTATCTGAGTTTGCAATTATATACTGCCAGTCTTGGAGTTTATGCATACTGTGTTCTAGGAGTGTCCATGGCTTTTCAGAAGAGGAGTTCTGAAACCAATCAACTGTTTGAATAGTAAAGATTTTTGGTTAGCATCTAGATTAGAAAATCCTATTCCTCCATGACTGTATTGGGTTGACGCGGCTATTCTGTTTTTTTTTTTTTTAGAGTGCCAAATTAATTTTAGCATCTGTGAGTGGCGTTTGGACATATGTTTTTTCGGAAAAGAAATCAGGAGTGTTTTCATATAAAAGGTAATCTTCGGGAGGATGAACGTTTTATATAAAATTACATCTACCCAACCAAGTTCCATAGTATTTTTGAAAGGAGTCTACGATTAAGCACCTGACTGTATGAAATGCGTCAGACATTCCTGCTCTGTATTATGACTCCTTACCAAAGCAGAAATAAAGCAAAGACTTTTATGCATATCCAGTGCCAGACATTCTTCCTTTTGGAGTCGTATTGTGAAGCCGGGGCGGGACAGGTGGGTCCGGTAGCACAGGTGTGCAATAGCAGTCATCAGTGAGTGAGCGGTCAACACAGTTCTTTGTTCAATGCCTAGGAATGGTATAGAATCTGTCATCCAAGTATAGGGAAAGTCATTTAACTTTTGTTCTAAATTTTTTGTGATTCAAATGATGAGGATGTTAGACTTGGAGGGATTTATTTTATAATATAGGACAGCGTGCTGAAGAGGTGTAATTCATGGAGTGCAGAAAGAGTGGTTTTGCTTTGTTAGTATCATCATCATCATCATATCATCTGCGAACAAAGTTTATTTTGCGCCCCATTGTGTAATATTCCTGTAATAGAGGATTTATTTCGTATAGACTCTTCCCTTTTCTATTATCTGTAGAGAGAAGATTAAGCTAGAACATGTCCCGGCGGTATGTACAGAATTAGATAAGGAAAGACTATAGAGAAGACATCACCTGTAGTCACTGATATCATTCTGTATTCTCCTCACTACGTCCTATCAGAGCTGGAGTCACTTGTAAATTCTGCAGTAATGATGGGTAAAACAATAACTCCCAGCATCCCCTTACCACTGCTTAGGTCATAATGAGAGCTGTAGTTTTAAAAAGTAAAATTATCTTTAGCACTGACCCATTACGTGTCAATTGGTATTTTGATTTGATTATTATAATGCAAAGTTGGAAAGTTTCTGAAACACGTTACACCACTGATGTCAGTCACAACAGGCTCAAAAATTACTTTGGGTGGGGGGGGGTGAAAGAGTATGTGGTGACATCACTTTTTATCGTACAGAGTGACACCAACCCTAGCAACGCCACAGTACAGAGATTAAATTGCAGACAGGTGGACCCTGTTTATTAATTATGTGACTTAGAAATGCAATTTTTGTTAAGGGTTTCATAGTAAAGGGGTAAATACTTGTATACTCAACACTTTAGATTTTTATTTGCAAAATAAATTGCGAAATACATTTAATATTTCCCCCCAATGTCAACTGATTGACATTTCTTTAGATGGTGCAGACAAATTACAAAAATATATTGTGTAATGATTAAAAATACATTTACTATATTTAGTGATCATTTTAGCTGCTTCACTTCCTTTGAGTCATCATATAATACGTGAACAGCAGCTGAGATTAAAATGAAACGTCTGTCTATAGATGAAGTCAAGAGAACCCCAGCCACAAAGCAAAGGCATCGTCCTACCTAGAATGAAGCTGCAATAAGTTATTGTGCAACTGGCTATAAGCTAAAGAACACCGGTGAGTTCTTATTTAAAACTTCTGAAATTAAACTGTGCTCCAGAGTGAACATTAAAATATAAACACTGTGGGGGAGATTTATCAAAACCTGTGTAGAAGAGTGGTGCAGTTGCCCACAGGGACCAATCAGATTTCTTCTTTCATTTCTTTTAAAGTCTTCCGAAAAATTCAAGAAGTGATCTGACTGGTTGCAATGGACAACTGCACCACTCTTCCTCTACATCGGTTTCGATAAATCTCCCCCTGTATCACTAACAGAACGACAATGCTATACATATAAATATCACATAAAGGTTATGCTGCTGGTGTGATCCAGGGAACAAAATTAATTAAAAATAATAGGAATTGAAATCTACCAGTATGGAAAAGGACATAGCCATAGGCTTTGGAACTTCAAGGAAGACAGGAAGGCCTTAAGCACAAACAGAGAAAACTTGGAACAGAGATGAACCTGTCCAGTCTACCTAAATCTCAGCAAGAGCACATCCACAACGTATCCAGGCCACAAACAACCCAGATAAAAACAAGTAAAACACTGCAGGCCTCATGTTCTGTACCTTAAGATAAAGAAGTTATTGCATATTTTCAAAATTGATGACCTATGATCAGGAAAGGTCATCAATATTACATTGGCGACATTTTGCAGACAATTTCATGGGTGTGGCTTTGAACTTACTCCTGCAGGTAACTGGATCAGTGATGTCCTCAGCCAGGTGGGGGTTGAGCACTTCCAGGACAGGATAACTGCAGCTGCCACCTGCCAGAGAGCAATGCCCAGACTCCTGACTGCAGTTGTCCACCGGGGCTCTGCTACTGTGCCCACCATTCACTAGAAGGGGGGAGAGAGGCCGGGAGATGTGACAGTTATTGCACTGAAAGAAACAACGACCTGTAGCTAGGAGCCAGCACTTTCAGGCAGAACACAAGCGCATCAAGCAATGGAGCCGCTGGAAAGAACAAAGAGGAGGTGTGGACACAGCAGTCAGCCCTGAACATGCAGCATATACTCCCATCCTATACATACATATACAGCAACCCCCCTTTCTCCTATATTTTATAATATATATATATATATATATATATATATATATATATATATATATATATCTATCTATCTCCAATAAAAACAGCACCTCCAGGAATACGTAGAAGAAAAGAATTCGGGGTGCCCGCATATTCTGAACCTCTGTCCACTGGTTCCTCAATGTATAGAAAAATATAGAAGCAGCACACCACAGGTAGACTTCAAAGGAAAGGTGAATTTATTCCATAATGTGAGAGACTACGTTTCTCCAGCCTCACGCTGGCTTTCTCAAGCTTCCTCACTTGAGAAAGCCAGCGTGTGGCTGGAGAAACGTAGTCTCTCACATTATGGAATAAATTCACCTTTCCTTTGAAGTCTACCTGTGGTGTGCTGCATATATATATATATATACACACAAATACACACACACATCCATATACATACACACACACATTATATAGATACATATACACCCACACATACACAGTCACGGCCGTAAATGTTGGCACCCCTGAAATTTTTCAAGCAAATTAAGTATTTCTCACCGAAAAAGATTGCAGTAACATGTTTTGCTATTCACATGTTTATTCCCTTTGTGTCTTGGAACTAAACAAAAAAAGGGTGGAAAAAAGCAAATTGAACATTATGTCACATCAAACTCCAAAATTTTTTTTATATTTTGTTGCACACCCTTTGGAAAAAGTTACTGAAACCAGTCGCTTCCTATAACCATCAATAAGCTTCTTAAACCTCTCAGTCGGAATGTTGGACCACTCTTCCTTTGCAGACTGCTCCAGGTCTCTCTTATTGGAAGGCGCCTTTTCCCAACAGCAATTTTAAGATCTCTCCACAGTTGTTCAATGGGATTTAGATCTGGACTCATTGCTGGACACTTCAGAACTCTCCAGCGCTTTATTGCCATCCATTTCTGGGTTCTTTTTGACATATGTTTGGGGTCATTATCCTGCTGGAAGACCCAAGATCTCGGACGCAAACCCAGCTTTCTGACACTGGCTGTACAGGCTGTTGGTAATCCTCAGATTTCATGATGCCTTGCACACATTCAAGGCACCCAGTGCAAAACAACCCCAAAACATCACTGAACCGCCACCATATTTCACTGTAGGTACTGTGTTCTTTTCTTTGTAGGCCTCATTCTGTTTTCAGTAAACATTAGAATGATGTGCTTTACCAAAAAGCTCTATCTTGGTCTCATCTGTCCACAAGACGTTTTCCCAGATGGATTTTGGCAAAACGTAGTCTTGCTTTTTCATGTCTCTGTGTCTAGCAGTGGGGTCCTCCTAGGTCTCCTGCCATAGAGTTTCATTTCATTTAAATGTTGATGGATAGTTCGCACTGACACTGATGCTCCCTGAGCCTGCAGGACAGCTTGAATATTTTTGGAACAGCTTTGTTTGGGGCTGCTTATCCACCAGACTATCCTGCGTTGACACCTTTCATCAATTTTTCTCTTCCGTCCACGCCCAGGGAGATTAGCTACAGTGCCATGGGTTGCAAACCTCTTGATAATGTTGCACACTGTGGACAAAGGCAAATCTAAATCTCTGGAGATGGACTTGTAACCTTGAGATTGTTAATATTTTTCCACAATTTTGGTTCTTAAGTTCTCAGACAGTTCTCTTCTCTTTCTGTTGTCCATGCTTTGTGTGGCGCACACAGACACACAATGCAAAGACTAAGTGAACTTCTCTTCTTTATCTGCTTTCAGGTGTGATTTTTATATTGCCCACACCTGTTACTTGCCCCAGGTGAGTTTAAAGGACCATCACATGCTTGAAACAATCTTATTTATTCACAATTTTGAAAGGGTGCCAATAATTTTGTCCATCCCATCTTTGGAGTTTGGTGTGACATTATGTCCAATTAGCTTTTTTTCCTCCTTTTTTGGTTTAGTTCCAATAGACACAAAGGGGATAAACATGTGTATAGCAAAACATGTGTTACTACAATCCTTTTCTGTGAGAAATACTTCATTTTATAGACAAATTTTAGGGGTGCCAACATTTACGGCCACTAATATATATATATATATATATATATATATATATATATATATATATATATACACACACACACACATATACATATATATATATATATATATATATATATATATATATGTGTGTGAAAGGCATCGTGCTGGATGGGCGATGTGTGTCACCAAGGCTCCTGGCTTTGGTGAAGTAAGAGCCTGTATTTATTCAGTGTCAGTACGTCAGTACTGCAATGCAGACTGACACTATGGCCGTAGTATGGCTGGAAGGCCAATCCGGGATGGCTCTTACTGGGAATGATCAAGTGCAGGGTGGGGGTCATTCCCCACAATCCAGGGTGCCTTTTGTTGGCCTGTTTCACCAGCGGAGGGGAATTTGCTAATTGCAGCTCACACTGCCAGAGAGCTGAATGTGGAGTTCTTCCCTACGTTTGCTCCAAGTTTGGAAGCTGGTGAACAACCTGCCTGGAGAAGACTTGCTTGATGCTGCATGGCATGGACTCAGGTGTGAACAAACACCTAAGGAAATAACAGGTGAACTTTTGTTACATTTTCCTTTCTTCTGCATTTAAAGACTGTTTACTGTGTGCCAAGTGTGAATAAAACGCTGAACTTTGATTTGAAAAGTATTGTTTCCTTGCCTCTATACTGCAACCGCACCTATTTGCAAGAGCGATTCATCACAACACACAATAATATATTATATATATATATATATATATATATATATATATATATATATATATATATATATTACATATACACACATATAACCCTCCCAATATACTACAACCCAGCATGTTGCATTATATAGTATAAAAGTTATAGTGCAACATGCTGGGAGTTGTAGTCTTTGTCATGGTCAACTGCAGAGCCATAGGCTGTGTTGGGGCATGCTGGGAGTTGTACTGCAAATAAGTTATGCTTTAGGCTAACATTTCACTTTGAAAGTAAAAATTGTACACCACCTCATTGATATTTTCCAAAACATTTATTACAAATTATCCATATTTTATACAGTCCGTAACACGAACATTTCCAAATTTCTTTACTTCAGCCACAGAAAAAGTTGGACCTTACGTCAGAACATGTACACCTACAGCATGTGCCACCTTCTTTTTTTCATGTATTGCACAGAGCAGTTTTACTTCTCTGAACTTCACAAAGGCTTAACTTGATTTTTCTACAAAAATCACGACTGCTTCTGATGACGTGACCAGATTAGAATTTGAGTCCCAAGGGGCAATTATTTCTATCCTCAAGTGCTTCGTTTTTGTAACATTCATTAAGCTAGTTACTCCTCATGGATATTAAAAAGTTTGGCTACCTCGTTCAGGTCTGCATGTTGCTCACCATCCTTTATTATCTGTGGAGTAGGTCAGAAAGACAAGCAGTTAATGACATATGTTTGATCATCTAGCGGTCTATATGTACATTATTGCTCAGTTTATACTTTTTTTTAAAATTTTTTTTATTAAACAACAGTGGACCAAAAAGACAAAAACAAGGGTTAAAACACAAAACATGCAGGTATAAAGACTATTTGACGCTGTAGTGTAGTGGAAGGTTGTTAGACTTTTAGAGGTACAAAAATGTGCAATAAAACAGCAAATTTAAATAAAATCTCCAAACTGCACAGGTTTTGATAAATCTCCCACATTGTCCTGCTGGAAGACCCAAGATCTAGGACGCACACCCAGCTTTCTGACACTGGGCTGTACAGTGCGACCCAAAATCCGTTGGTAATCCTCAGATTTCATGATGCCTTGCACACATTCAAGGCACCCAGTTCCAGAGGCAGCGAAACAACCCCAAAACATCATTGAACCTCCACCATATTTCACTGTAGGTACTGGGTTCTTTTCTTTGTAGGCCTCATTCCGTTTTCGGTAAACAGTAGAATGATGTGCTTTACCAAAAATCTCTCTCTTTGTCTCATCTGTTCACAAGACATTTTCCCAGAAGGATTTTGGCTTACTCAAGTTAATTTTGGCAAAATGTAGTCTTCCTTTTTTATGTCTCTATGCCAGCAGTGGGGTCCTCCTGGGTCTCCTGCCATAGCGTTTCATTTAAATGTCGACAGTTTGCGTTGAAACTGATGCTCCCTGAGCCTGCAGGACAGCTTGAGTATCTTTGGAACTTGTTTGGGGCTGCTTATCCACCATCCAGACTATCCTGCGTTGAATGACACCTTTCATCAATCTTTCTTTACCGTCTATGCCCAGGGAGATTAGCTACAGTGCCATGTTGCAAACTTCTTGATAATGTTGTGCACTGTGGACAAAGGCAAATCTAGATCTCTGGAGATGGACTTGTAACCTTGAGATTGTTTATATTTGATACATTTTTTGTTGACCTTACAGCCAAGAGAATTTATTTTATGATACAGATTCAGATGTTACATTTACATTTTTCATCTACCTTACTGTCTATATTAATAAGCATCTGTATCAACCTTCTTTCCTAACTTGCTTTTAAGTCTTACCTTGCGTGCGATTGGCATGCGGTTAAAGATGTTCCACAGCACAATTCCTACCACCACATTATCTCGCAGGTAGAACACTACTCCCTTTCCATAGGCATCTCCCTGTTGTGCTGGAGCTGGGATTGACGGTGTAACTGCGGGGCTGTCATTCCCTGGTTGTATCACACCTTGATCATCACTCTCAGAGCGGATCCCTGTGCCTAGATTGTTTACAGAGCAAATGACATGATATAAACATATGATCATAGGTCTAAATACACATACACAAGATATATTTTCTAGATTTAGATGTTCGATCACTTATAAAGCACTTACCGTGCTTTATATTGCAGTTTATTAATAAGCAGCACCAGAAACTACAAGTTTTATAGATCATGTCTTGTTACTTAAACTCTGCATTAGAGCATTAAAAAAGGTTTCCACCCAAGTAAAGTCTACACCCCTGCGAAATGCTCTGCTTGGTCAGAAGGAGAACTGTGTGGCTGTTCGTTTACAGCTGTACACTGCTCTTATGAGTGAATAGAGGACACAGCAAGCTGAACTATTTGTGTTCAGCTTCCTGATACAGAAGGAAAAAAAAAAAGTGAAGATCACATGACTAACTACTGAAGGGTAGTGTGAAAGTGGGGGCATAGAGCGTAGTCAGTGTAAAATGAGGAGAAGTCTGTGCAAAAGGAACAGTGTGCCTGTGAGAGGGAGGGAAGGAGATCGGTTTGTGTAACAAAATGAGCAATGAAGTGCAGTCTCCGTAACTAAGGAAGGAGGCATGGGGAGCAGTCTGAGTGGCACGGGCATCAATCTGTGTAAGAGTGGGGGGTATAGAGATCAGGCTGTATAAGAGGAGGGAGCAAGGGGATCAGTCTAAGATGGCGGCTGTCTGTGAAAGCAACAGGGCCATTACAGCAGTCTAAGTAACTGGAGTGTAAGGACCATTGGAGGCAATATGTGCCATTCATCCTCCTACAGGAGACAGGAATAGGCAAGGTGTAACCAAAGTGTTAAACCCGAGAAACTCATGGCGAATTAAAAAAGTGTCTGCTGTTGAGAGATATCCCCAATTGGGAAAAAAGACTCAATCTTTCTAAAAAGACTGAATACTGTCCTGTAGTCACTCCAGAGTGCAATTACCTATAAAGCATGATAATAAGCAACATTACAGTAGAATCTCCTAGTGCAGTTTAATCACCTCTTATCAACCAGGGGTGTGGAAATTAAAAAAAAAAAAAATACTTGTGCACGGGACTAAAGCGGAACACAATCTACTTGTCCCTCAAGAAAATCCACTTGTCCTGGTAGATAAAATAATTTCAACCAAAATAGTACGATAGTCTGGACATTTCCACATGCAGAGATTCCACATGTTTATTTTTGTACATTATTTTATTTAATATTTTATATATTTATTTTAGTTACAAGATAACTACAACACCCAGCATGCCCTGATACAGCCTATGGTGGTGTGGGTGTTGCAACATGTTGCACTGTATAGTAGTACAGTTAAGGTTAGTGTGTAAAATGCTGGGAGTTATAGTTTTGGTTCGTGTCAGCTGCAGAGCCATAGTCTGTGTCAAGGAATACTGGGAATTGCAGTTAGTAACTACAACACCCAGCATGCCCTGATACAGCCTATGTCTCTGCAGCTGACCCGAAGCAAGGTTACAACTCCCAGCATGTTACACTTTATAGTTCTACAGTTTAGGTTATGGTGCAATATGCTGGAAGTTGTAGTTTTGGTTCAGGTCAGCTGCAGAGCCATAGGCTGCATTAGGGCATGCTGGGTGTTGTAGTTACTAACTGCAATTCCCAGTATTCCTTGACACAGCCTATGGCTCTGCAGCTGACACAAACCAAAACTACAACTCCCAGCATGTTACACTTTATAGTTCTACAGTTTAGGTTACGGTGGAACATGCTGGAAGTTGTAGTTTTGGTTCGGGCGTGTTTGCGTGCATCCGTGGGGCTCTTGGTCGGCGGGCGAGTATGAAGGGTGGGATTCTTGGGGTACAATTTAGTGCGGGTGGCCAGAAGCCACTAAAAATAAATAAAATTAGATGGCACAACTGGCGGCGGCGGCGACAGTGACCCCCCCCACCCCCCGTCCTAATGCCCGACGTGACAGTCCACCCCTATACAAAACATTCATGCATACACATCATACATACACTGGCCACTGGCCCCATATCATATATACACACACCCCCGCCACTGCCCCCCCACATCATACATTACATACACACATCACAGATTAGAGATGAGCGAACTAACAGTAAATTCGATTCGGCACGAACTTCTCGGCTCGGCAGTTGATGACTTATCCTGCGTAAATTTGTTCAGCCTTCAGGTGCTCCGGTGGGCTGGAAAAGGTGGATACATTCCTAGGAAAGAGTCTCCTAGGACTGTATCCACCTTTTCCAGCCCACGGGAGCACCTGAAGGCTGAACTCATTTATGCAGGAAAAGCCATCAACTGCCGAGCCGAGAAGTTTGTGACGAATCGAATTTACTGTAAGTTCACTCATCTCTATCACAGATACATCATACACATATACACTCACACCATACATACACACCATACATATGCACACATCATACATACACCCACCGCTGCCCCCCCACATCATACATTATATACACAGACATCACACAGACAGACATCATACACACATTATACATTACATACACATCACACATAGACAGACATCATACACACATCATACATTACATACACACATCACAGACAGACATCATACACACATCACACATCCACTCACACCATACATATACAACCACTCTTCCTGCCGCCGCCGCCGCCTGCATTCTCGGTGTCCTCACCTGAGCTGGCCGTGAGTGGACATCAGAGCTCTAGTCACACCGCCGTGTGAGGTAACATGGCTTTGAAAATCTCACCTCACACCGGACGTCCTCTCTCCCCTCCCCCCTGCTCTGTGTTTTCCCCGTGCAAACTTGCAGCCTCCCCGTGGTGGATTAGGTCCTGTGGAGATAGAGCAGGGGGAGGGATAGAGCTGTGTGTGGGGGGAGCTGTGTATCGAGCTGTATAAGTCCTTTCTCTCACCCTGCTGTGTCTTCTTGTGTAATGTTCAGCTGCGTCCTCCATCCTCCGGGAGGGGAGATAAGGGGGCGTGGCTTAATTATGTAATGCAAACGTGCGACCTCGGGCTCTGCGGTCAGATGGGGTCCGCCGCCCCCTCCAAACACGCTGAGCGCCGGTGTGAGGTGCAGACTACATCCGCTCCTGCACCTCACACCGGCATTAAAGAAAATAAGGGGGAAGACGGTCTGTCCCTGCTAGCCCGATACAGGGCTAAATCTATAAACAATTCACCTGCCCAGCGTCCAAAACTACTTGTCCCGGGCATCAGGCGATAGGATTTCCACATCCCTGTCAACCCCCCTGTACCATTTCATCCCCCCTTTATACCCTGTGCCAAATCATCTCCACTTACCCCCTGTGCCACATAATTTCCCCTTGATCCCCCTGTGCCATTTCATGCCCCCTTTATTACCCTCTGTGCAAATTCATCACCTCCTGTGCCATTTCATTCCCCCTTTATGCCCCTGTGCCACTTTACTCCACCTGTGTCAAATCATCCCCCCCCCACCCCTGTTGCCACATCACTTTACGCCTTCTCTCCTCCCCCAGTTCTTTTTATCGGGCAGCAGACTCAGGTACAGGGTCTCTTAGCGACTTTGACGTTCTCTTGACATCATTTGCGCTGCACTTACTGAGAGCAGCAGCGAGCACTGACGTCAGGACCACTACTCATCAGTGCTTGCAGCCGCCGCTGCTGCTCACAGCCTCTCAGTGAGTGCAGCGCAGAGGATGTCAGGTCAAACCCGCTAAAAGCCCCTGCACCCGAGTCTGCTGGCCAGGCAAGGAGAACAGGGGAAGGAGGGAAGGGGAAAAGCAATGTAGCATGGGGGGATGATTTGGTACAGGGGGAGAAAGGGGGATTAAATGGCACCGGTGGGATAAAGGGGGAAAGAATGGCACAGGGGGATCAAAATGACACAGGCTTGGTAAAGAGGAAGATGCATCTGCACAAAGGGTAAATAAAAGGGTAAATTAAATAGAACAGGGGGGGGGGATCAAGGGGAAAAGATGTGGCACAGGGGGTAATGAAGGGGGTTGATTTGGCACAGGGGGAATAAAATGGCACAGAGGGGGAGGTGCTCTTCAGAAACATTTGCCAGTTTTGAATCGCCCAATTTTTAAGAAACCGTTCCCAGGTATCTAATTTCTCTGCCCACTAGCTAAAAGGCTTAGATATAACATTGGTCAAAGCGTGTTTCTACAATAAAGACTTCTTTATCCCCTGCTTAGACTAACATTTACAGTAGAACATGTTGGCTGCTTGTAGCCATCACTAAAAGGGATCTAGGCGCTTACTATTACTCTTATATTTTAAACTTTATAAAAAACATAGTATGTAGTAAGCTCCTAGGCTTTATGAGTGGCCAGCATGTTCTTTTTAAAAATTTAGGTCTATGCATAGAACATAAAAGAAACGGAGCTCGGACTACTTTGAAAGATTGTAATAAACAACATGATATAACATGGAGATTTACTTTAACCCCTTAAGGACTCAGCGTTTTTCAGTTTTTGTATTTAAATTTTTTCTTCATCACCTTCTAAAAATCATAATTTTGCACATAAAATTCCATATGATTGCTTATTTTTTGCGCCACCAATTCTATTTTGTAGTGACAGTCATTTTAACAAAAAATTTAAGAAAAAAAATGTAATTTTGTAACTTTTGGGGGCTTCCGTTTCTATGCAGTGCATTTGTCGGTAAAAATGACACCTTATCTAAATTTTGTAAGTCCATACCTTTAAAATGATACCCTACTTATATAGGTTTGGTTTTGTTGTACTTCTGAAAAAAATCATAACTACATGCAGGAAAATTTCTACGTAAAAAATTCTTATCTTCTGACCCCTATAGCTAAAAATTTTCTGCGTACGGACCGATAGGACGGCTCCTTTTTTGCACCGTGTTCTGAAGTTTTTATCAGTACCATTTTTGTATTGATTGGACTTTTTGTTCGCTTTTTAAAAATTTTTTCATGATATAAAAAGTGACCAAAAAAAACGCTATTTTGGACTTTTGAATTTTTTTGCGCGTACACCATTGACCGTGCGGTTTAATTAATGATATATTTTCATAGTTCGGACATTTCTGCACGCAGCGATACCATATGTTTATTTTTATTTGAACATTTTAAACATTCAAACTTTTATTAGGGAAGGGGTTAAATGACCTTTATTAACTTATTTTTTTTCACTTTTTTGCAGTGTTATAGCTCCCGTTTTAAATACTGGGACTGGGCGCAGGGCGTAAAAGGTACGCCATGCGTCCTTAAGAGGTTAACAGAAGTATATATTATCAGAAGTATATATTAGATGATGAGAGATGCATACGGCACACTGGCTGTTCCTTTTTTCTGGGGCACCTGTATAGCAAACAGTGTTCTTTATTTGATCCCTTCCGCATCCAATCCTATTCTTATCAAGTCCTTACCGCTTTCCTCAGCTGCTCTTTTAGGAGTGTCTTTCTCAGTGGCCTTGGCAAACACACCAACCGTCGGAAGTGCACTGTCAACAATGCCAATGGCTTCATAACCAACTTCAGGACCTAGATCACTCCTAATGAAAAATGTATGGTGATAAATATTAAGGCTAGATTTTAATTTAATATACCACTTAGTATTGAACTTAAACAAAAATCGCATATCAGTTTCTGGAAAGAGTGTAAATTAAAGGGGTATGACGTCACGAGGGGGCGTTCTGTGACATCACATCTAGGAAAACCAACATTTCCAAGACTGAAGCCGCACCTGGCACAGAACCCCCACCTCCTATCTTTTGGATAGGGAATAAGATGTCTAAGGCCGGAATACCCCTTAAAAATTTAACAGAATTTGCAGACAGATTCAATAGACTTTCATTGTTATGCATCGGCCATCATTTTAGTCTTGTACAATCTATTTCAGACTTCTCCAGGAAACACTTAAAAAGCGGAACAAGTTTTACAAGATTAAAGGAACTAACGGCTGATTTGTTAAGTTATTTTTGCTGCCTGTAATAATTTTCAGAAGAGTGGATACCAATACTTATCTAGATCTCCCAAAAGTCATTAATGAGAAAACGTAGTAACAAAAATAGTAACAAAAATTGTCAAGTCACTGTGGCATCCCAGTGACAGCTTTAGCTCTACGGTCACGTTATCTTCTCATGAACATACTTTCCTTAGTGTCACTAAGCTTTAGATATCTGTAACACATGAAATATTACCAAAACATGGACTGATGCCAGTAAGGTTTAGCAGCTCCGGTCATGTTTTCTCCAGCGAGACGTCCACTTACTACAGCATGATCGTGATGTTCCACTCTCCTCCGGCCAAGCTTAATGTCATAAAAGCAGGCAGCGTCCCCAGCCTAAAGAAACAAAACAAAAAATAACTCAAGGAGATAGATGTGCATAATGTGACAGTGACTGCGCTATTGTGGTAACACCCACTTGTCAATTTATTTATACATTTCCATGAGCAAGAAGGATATGTAATCTAAGAACGGTTATTTTATTTAGGAAATGCTAAAATTTACAATGGGCCAATAAAAATGGACACAAGGCAAATGTATACCATGTGACAGTTCAAAATAATGAATATGGGTAAAGTGATGAAGTCACATGTTAGCACAGTATGTAGCTTTTCAATCTTGGCAAACACTGTACAATAACAGCTGGATGTGTCCAACAAAAGCATGAAAAGGAAAGGTGGCTGTGTCATGGTGTAGGAATGTTCTGATGCTTTTTAGTTCCTGACAAAACAATCTGGACATCACTAAAGCACAGGAAAAGTCCATATTGTTGGAGCCGTTGTGGCTATATGCTATAAGGAGGCAAAACAAATGTTGGATTTGCATTATATGGCAAATAATATAGAAAAAGGAGTTTTTTGTACTCACAGTAAAATCTCTCTCTTTCTTGTAGCCTTCATTGGGGGACAGCTATACTGATGGGTATATGCTCTTGCCACTAGGAGGCGCTGACACTAGGAAAAAAAAAGTCAGCTCCTCCCTGGCAGGATAATCCGCCCACTGGAAGTGAGGTAATCAGTTTTGTCACAAATCAGTAGGAAAAGTCAATAAAGAAATGTGTCCGAAGGACCCAAGAAAAGAATCACGGATATAAAAACCCAATAACCGGAATATCCGGACAAAAAATGAAGATATGGGTGGGTGCGGTGTCCCCCAATGAAGGCTACAAAAGAAAGATTTTACGATGAGTACCAAAAAAAAACTCCTTTTCTTGGTCACTGTTCATTGGGGGGACACCTACCTATACTGATGGGATGTACCAAAGCAGTCCCGTAGGGTGGGAAGAACAATCACTAGCGAAAGGGGATCAGTTCCGAGACTTAACCCCCTCGTCCGTAAGGCCTGCGGTACATGGAGATGGACTGACGCCAAATGAAGGGACCGTGCTTCGCAGAGACTCTAAACCTACGTCACATAGAGACAAGAAAAAGGTCGACTAGGAAGCCAGATGGGGCCATCCTGGAAGGAAGTAGGAAAACAACTCCACGGAACACAGAATCAGACAGAGGGCCAGCCCGGCTAGAAAACAAAAATGGAAAAGGGCACAACAAGAGAGCCTCATCCAGAGTCAACCAATTCAAGAGAACATGGCAGAAAAACTCCAGGGAGAGCAGTGGACTCCTGGACAGAAGGTGAGCACAGAAGAGGGAGAACAGAAAACCACTGGAAAAAATGAAAGTCAGAAACAGTCTTGGTACAGAAGATCGACGAGGCTTGGTACAGAAGATCGATGAACTGAACATCTGCAGACCCAAAACCCCCATCCAGGGGCCCGACACAAAACGCCCTCCATCTTGAGAGAACATGGACTCCGATTGAGGAGACTGAAGGTAATAACGGCCAAAAAAGTAGCGGAACATCCTGAAAAGGGTCATCCCGGAACACCGGAACAATAGGCCCGGAGACTGGAGATCCTGGGTCACCTTGAAGGCTGACATAGAAAAATAAACGGCCAAAAAAGGAGGAGCAGAAGACCCTGAAAAAGGAGCATCCCGGAACACCGGAGCGGTCGACATGGGAAAAAGGAGGTTCCAGAGTCTCCTGGAAGACATACACTGGAAGGGTAAGAAAACCCAACGCCCGCGAAATGCTCCGGGTGACAAAATTCTGTGTCGAGACAAGAAGAAGTGTGGCACAGAGAGACCGCCCCACAAAAAGCAACATGGAGAAGTCTGGGCAGGATCCCTACACATGCCCGAGACCTCAACCATCACTAAGGCCCAAAACTCAGGAGGGCAGACCTAGAAAAGAAGGCACGCCACAGCGTCCCAGGATAGTGACCAAGACAGGGAGACCAACCGGTCCTGGGCCCCAGCAGTCCAAAGCAAACTGAAGCAACAACCCAGCAGGCCGGGATTGGAGGTGGAAACAAAAGGGAACCCTGCTGGGACACCCAGGCTCTGAACACAGGAAGGTTTCCCCAGAAGACCGTGGTTGTCAGTGTAGTGCAACTGACACTGTCAAGGGAAGTAGGAACACCCCTACCAGGGAGAGTGTGCCAAGGGGGGAGGTGAGCAATGGCAGGACCAGAACGATAGATTGTGGCTAGACTGGCTGTCGCCAAGCTATACATGATTGAATAACAGAGGAGAGTGCCATGGCTGTATGAACATCAGTAGATAACCAAGAAACTGGCTGCAATAGTGGGCAGTAAGCACACAGGCCGACAGTGCAAAGCTCTTCCGAATTCTTTCAGCAAAAAACAAGGGTCCAGCCAGATACCCCAACTATATAGTGCGAAGAGAGAGATGGCTCCATCTAGGCAGTAGAAAGCGCCCAGCGAAATAATCTCCCTAGTGGAGGGGAAAACAGGGGTGATCGGGATGAAACTCAGGCACTGACCATGCCAAACCCCGATTCCCATACCTCTGTGGAAGGGAAATTGTCAAGTGTGCCAGGCACTGTAGGAGCAGGGGAATGCCACCCTACAGCAACGGGACAAAGTACTGGGCTGAAGTAGCCCCCAGGAACTCAGGGAACATATCGAATAGCCAAGTTGTGTCTCCAGAGGGATCCGAATCCTGGACAATGGCTGGGCAAGATGCAAAGACGTGACTACAAATGCAAGGAAGAACCACACACACCCAGCAACCAACAGCGTTCAGAGGAACACCCCAAAAGGGTGAAAACCTTGGGCCCGATGGGCGCCAACAGAGCCAGTCTGGTCATGTGTAAGGCAACAGAGCAGGCACCTGAGCCACCCTGCACAGGAATCCAGGAAGATAACTGGAGGCATAGGGGGAGCGCTAAACTGATGACACCCCACCAAGCCCCAGGCCAGAACAGAGGTGTTCAACAGTCGCAGACCTGTGGACACCAAACTACAGGAAGGCCCGAGGCACACGCCACCAACAGAAGGAAGGTGGGCACTACACATTCAGAGGGACATGGGGACTTCACGATAGTAGTGTGGTACCAAGACTGCAAACACTAAAGAAACCACAGACATCCAAAAGTCCGTCAGCATGGAAGACAGGCTCAGCAATCAACAGTGTGTCACAACCATGCCCCTAGCAGCCAACGTGGAACTCTTAGAAAGGCGAACAGAGAACTGCTGTTGCTGTGAAAGGCCATGGAACCTGTAGGAAATGTCCACATCCCCCCATCTCCTAATGGTGTCACACACCAAAACTGCTGCCACAGATGCAAGAAATGAAGGAGGTATGTGGGACAGGAAACAAGCAGACAGTGTCTGATTGGTATAACAGGAGAAATGAATCCACAGAGACACACTGTGTGGAACTTCACATGGAAAGTAAGCAAGTCACCGGGCTGCAGGAGCGGCAGGAAAGGGGGAGGTGATCTGGTGGATTAGAAACCATGTAGATACACAGTCTGGCTATATGGCATAGGGACCATGGCCACACCGGGTCCCGCATTCAGAGCCACACATTGAAAGCAGCCACCAGCTCTCAGCTGTGAGAGTGGCAGGCATGTAGAGAGGGACCTGGTAAAGCAGGGAACCCTGCAGACCTGTAAGTGGTGCATTGTATAAGGCCCATGGAGCAACATGGGGTGAACTACACCTCGACTGTGGGTTACCTGAATGTCCGTTCTTGGAGTGGAAAATGTATGGTAGTTGACCTGACATAGCTGCAAATCATGCAGACAACCGTCTGGCTGACTGGTAAAGGATTCTTGAACGCACAGAATCACTCCTTCGAACTCTTCCACAGAGAGTGGGGTACCGGAGTGCAGCCGAGCTAATGGGCGACCTGGTGGTGCCGGAGACACAGCAGATGAAGTCTGGCTGACTGGCATCAGTCCTGTGTAACTGCAGGGACCCACATCCAGTTTCCTCACACCGGCAGTGAGGTATGGGAACCTGGCCATGCCAACAGTCTGGCTGAACAAGAACACTTCCAGGCCCTGGCGAAAAGGGGGCGACAGCCAGGTAGGCAATCACTGTGCCCCTCTGTCACATGTAGGAGGGAGGGGAGGCCTAGGAGCCATGGCCGCCTCCCTGAGAACGGGGAGGCTGAGGAGCCGTGAATGGTATCCCCATCCCCCCGTATAGGACACTCTGGGTCACTCCATCGTACACCTCGCACTAGTTAGGGGGTACCAGAATTCCATCCGCAGATACATCAGCTATGTGATGAGTGACAGGCGGCAGAGGAAACCACGTAGACCACTGTCTGGCTTACTGGTATGGGTCCATAGTATACAACAGGGCACTCCTGTGGATACTTCACACTGGATTGTGGAGTAACAGAATCCAGCCGCGGATGCGGCAACTGTAAGATGAGTGACAGGCGAGACTACTGTCTGCATATCTAGTCCCTGCCCACGCAAGGACACTTCCATGGAGACTCTGCACTGGATGTGGGGATCTGGATCACTAACCGTGGAAGCGGCAGCTTGTGAAGGAGGGAATCATATTGTATGAAACGCCAAGAACACCCCCTTGATGGCTGTCCAGCGGACATAACAGAGGGGGAACTGCGAAAGCGACCGTACTGTCTGCCGGGAATGCCAATGCCCTTGCGAGAGCATTCGGCCAGTGCCATCCATGGTAGGGGGGCATTAGGTCCCCTACGAGGCGACGAAAGCAAATAGATCGGCCCCCATATGCAGTCCCTAAAACGAACCCATCAGATATTAAACTGATAAGGACAGATATTACAGGCCTGTAATAGTTAATGGATATCCCAAGAGGGACCCATAGAAATTGAGGGCACAATTCAAAGAATGACCAGAGGAGGGTGCCCGAGTGACCGCAGTGGAGAGTTACTATTTTATGGCAGGGAGGAAGCATGGAGAGCAGGTCATCCCCGTGTACCTTCTGCCCATAGGGACCCCTCTGCATGAAGGGCTAGGATGCAGTCCCTGTAACGGCAGCGGGATGCGGTAATGGGGGGCATACTTACCTCACTTGCCACATTATCACCCCTTAACGGCTTCAGGCAGCATTAGACGACGCTGCATCATACCAGGCTAAGATAGCGGGGCGAGCAGGGGCAGTGGGGGACCTGGCCCCAGGGTGCAACCTTCAGGAGCTGGTCATTGGCGATAAGGGGTTGACGGCCCATACTCTAATGTTCCGTGCCCCTTTGTGAAATATGAGGGAACAGGTAGCGCCATGCTCCTGAACCCCCCATCTGAAAAAGGGGGAAAAAAAGGGAGATAAGAACCAAATTAAACAGCCCTTACTAGAAAATTTAAAAAAACTACAAAGGTCTGGGGAGCTCCCAGACCAGTGTCTTGCCTCCTAGCTGACACTAGATAAAACTGATTACCTCACTGCAGGTGGGCGGGTATATCCTGCCAGGTAAGAGCCGACTTTTTCCTAGTGTCAGCACCTCCTAGTGGCAAGAGCATATACCCATCAGTATAGGTGTCCAATGAAGAGCGACCGAGAAAAAATAAAACTATATCTATTACCAATGACTATTTAGCATCTTTGGCTTCAAAAGTTCTGTTCCTAAATGTAACTTCTATTGAGTCCACTACATATGGACATCACACAATTAGGAGATATGTTCCATAAACACCCAGGGATAATTTTTTCCTTCAGTTCTATCTGCATGATCTTAGTACCCTCTTCATTAGCCATTTATACACATCAAAAGCATACCATTTAGGAGGGTGACAGGTGTAATAGTTTACTGGGTCTAAATAATAAAACACAGTTTTGCATTCCCTTTCTCCAAATGTAAACAGTTTCTACAAAAATTAACAAAAAAATAGCATCACCAATAATAAAAACAAACAATATATACAGACTGTACAGTTAAGAAGAATGTCACACTTACCACCCACACATTGTTGCGAGCTTGTAGTTCTGCGTTAACCCTATACCCTCCAAAATCCCCATCTAGCTCCAAACCAGCCGATTTTGCCAATTCTGTGTTCGGTTCCAAACCAACCGCTGCAACAATATGGTCTGTTTCAACCTACAATAAGAATGGAGACTTAACAAAACTGAAGATGACAGTACATGATAAATCCGATAGTAAATTGATACTTGTTGAGGGAGGTATTTCGGCATATAAAAACCCACATATATTGCTGGGACTGTAGAAAAATAGAAATAAAAGCCATACTTACATATCTCCCCATCTCAAATCCTGCAGCCCTTTGTTGTCGCCTTCTGGACCCCTGATGCTCCTGTCTTTTTCCTGCTTTAAAGACAAGAGCTCAGTGTACGACCACAGTGGTGTTCCCTCTCGGCCAAAGCGGGAAGGTCTTGTTCCAAGCACTAGTCTCAGAAGCAGGCAGAAGAGTGGGAGAGGAGTGGAAGGAGCCGAATAGGGGACTATGGTTAGGTTAAGTGTTGCTTTTTTTCTATTTTCAGAAGGCCCCAGCAATATGTTCACGGAATACACATTTAAGGAGTTCATTACCTGTCTTCCATCCTTTAGAGTAATATGAAGCTTCCCATTTTTGTAGGTGACTGACTTAACAACAGCATCAGATATTACATTTACACCCTCTAGATATGACAATAAGACACAAAAAGAAACATTAAATACACAAAGTAACATCTTTATTCTGCTGTCCATTACAATGAAGTTCAAAAGCCCTAATGTTAGAGAATAAGGGTGTTCACACTGCGGAATGAAAGCTGAATCAGCCTGGCAGCCGTAGGACCCCGTGGGGACTGCGCCGTCACCAATGACAGCTATGCAGTGCTCGCAGAATTCGGCACAAAGAATGAACATGTTCATTCTCTGTGCGGAACAATTTCAGCGGCGGAATTTACCCGCCGCTGAAATTTCTCAGTGTGAACGGGTCTCGCGGAAACCCATTCACACTGATGTAAAAGTTCACCGCACATAATTCCGCTAACAGAATTCTGCCTGCGGAATTCTGTGGGAATTGCGTAGTGTGAACACACCCTAATGTTTTATCTACTTTTTCATTCACTTGCACTGGAAACCCACAAGGCTGCCATAAGTTATGGTTATAAGAATAAAAACCTTCATCACTAATACAAAGTATTAAAGTAGTACTCTGTTGAGATGAAATTACAACTAGAGTCTCATGCCCAAAGATCATTAATAGTGTAATATACTTGGATTTGAAACAGTGAACTCAAGGCTCAATGTTCTACCTCCCAGAAGCTGTGTAGTGCTGTTTTTATCTTTTGCATGTTGAGCAGCTTGCATGCTCTGTCACTCCTCCCTTCCTTTCTGGACCCAACACATCACAGCTTCAGCTCAGGAGACTCAGGAGTTTGTATATTAAATCTTCATCAGGAGATTGTATATTAAATGTTCAGCCTCCTGAGCTGAATCTATGACATGGTGGACACAGAAAGGGAGGGATGGCAAGCAGAGAATCCAAGCTGCTGAGGATGGACACACAGGAGGAGAAGAGCAGTACATACTCTCTGGAAAAGGACACCGAGATCACAGAAAGCATTGCTAGAGTCAATATTTCTCCCCTAATTTTATGCAGAGCTTTGTCATAGCATCCAGTCACTTTTTAACTCTCTCAATTCCTTGTTTTCTTTCTTAATATTGGGCAATTCTACATATAAATAAAAAAAAAAAACTGTCCACTCTCAGAAGTACTCAAATGCTAGGCGGTACCAACCTTCTAGATTTTTATCTAGATTACTCTGCAGGCTCACTGAAAGCCTGTGTACCAATGTAGATCACCCAGTCTCAGAATATCATTCAGGACATGCAATTGACAGTAAATGTTTATTATTTTTCCAGAAGCTTCACCGAAAACTCCCTAACGGTACATTCACATGATCGTAACTAAGAGTTAAGCTATCCTTTATTTCAAAGGTCAGCTGTCTAACTGCAAATCTGCCACTATTGAAGACTTTAAGCAGAACCATGGAAGTGAATGGTAGTGTAACTCTTGGCAGATAACATGCTGCAAGTTACGATCATGTGAACGTACCCCAATACTGTTACCTCTGCATAAACTTGTTTGATTGATTTCTATGGAAGCCAAAAAAAGGTAGTGTGATATATACACTGCTCAAAAAAATAAAGGGAACACTAAGATAACACACCCTAGATATGAATGAATGAGCTAATCGTATGAAATACTTTCGTCTTTACATAGTTGAATGTGCTGACAACAAAATCACACAAAAATTATCAATGGAAATCAAATTTATCAACCCATGGAGGTCTGGATATGGAGTCACACTCAAAATCAAAGTGGGAAAACCACACTACAGGCTGATCCAACTTTGATGTAATGTCCTTAAAACAAGTCAAAATGAGACTCAGTAGTGTGTGTGGCCTCCATGTGTCTGTGTAACCCTCCCTACAGTGCCTGAGCATGCTCCTGATGAGGTGGCAGATGGTCTCCTGAGGAATGTACTCCGAGACCTGGACTAAAGCACCCGCCAACTCCTGGACAGTCTGTGGTGCAACCGTTTGGTGGATGGAGCGAGACATGATGTCCCAGATGTGCTCAGTCGGATTCAGATCTGGGGAACGGGCGGGCCAGTCCATAGAATCAATGCCTTCCTCTTGCAGGAACTGCTGACACACTCCAGCCACATGAGGTCTAGCATTGTCTTGCATTCGAAGGAACCCAGGACCAACCGCACCAGCATATGGTCTCACAAGGGTCTGAGGATCTCATCTCGGTACCTAATGGCAGTTAGGCTACCTCTGGCAAGCACATGGTGGGCTGTGCGGCCCCCAAAGAAATGCCACCCCACACAATTACTGACCACCGCCAAACCGGTCATGCTGGAGGACGTTGCAGGTAGCAGAACATTCTCCACTTTGTCTCCAGACTGTCACATGCTCAGTGTGAACCTGCTTTCATCTGTGAAGAGCACAGTGCACCAGTGGCGAATTTGCCAATCTTGGTGTTCTCTGGCAAATGCCAAACGTCCTGCAGAGTGTTGGGCTGAACCCAACCACCACCTGTGGACGTCGGGCCCTAATACCACCCTCATGGAGTCTGTTTCTGACCGTTTGAGTGAACACATGCACACCTGCTGGAGGTCATTTTGCAGGGCTCTGGCAGTGCTCCGCCTGCTTCTCCTTGCACAAAGGCAGAGGTAGCGGTCCTGCTGCTGGGTTGTTGCCCTCCTACAGCCTCCTCCAAGTCTCTTGATGTACTGGCCTGTCTCCTGGTAGCGCCTCCATGCTCTGGACACTACGCTGACAGACAGAGTAAACCTTCTTGCCACAGCTCGCATTGATGTGCCATCCTGGATGAGCTGCACTACCTGAGCCTCTTGTATGGGTTGTAGACTCCGTCTCATGCTACCACTAGAGTGAAAGCTCCGCCTGCATTCAAAAGTGACCAAAACATCAGCCAGGAAGCAAAGGAACTGAGAAGTGGTCTGTGGTCACCACCTGCAGAACCACTCCTTTATTGGGGGGTGTCTTGCTAATTGCCTATAATTTTCACCTGTTTTCTCTTCCATTTGCACAACAGCATGTGAAATTGATTGTCAATCAGTGAAGCGGAGTCTACAACCCACACGTGGCTCAGGTAGTGCAGCTCATCCAGGATGGCACATCAATGAGATCTGTAGCAAGCAGGTTTGCTGTGTCTGTCAGCGTAGTGTCCAGAGCATGGAGACGCTACCAAGAGACAGGCCAGTACATCAGGAGATGTGGAGGAGGCCATATGTGGGCAACAACCCAGCAGCAGGACAGCTACCTCCGCCTTTGTGCAAGGAGGAGCAGGAGGAGCACAGCCAGAGCCCTGCAAAATGACCTCCGGCAGGCCACAAATGTGCATGAGTCCACTCAAACTGTCAGAAATATACTCCATGAGGGTTGTATTAGGGCCCGACGTCCACAGGTGGGGGGTTGTGCTTACAGCCCAACACAGTGCAGGACATTTGGCATTTGCCAGAGAACACCAAGATTGGCAAATTCGCCACTGGTGCCCTGTGCTCTTCACAGATGAAAGCAGGTACACACTGAGCACATGTGACAGACGTGAGAGTCTGGAGATGCCATGGAAAACGTTCTGCTGCCTGCAACATCCTCCAGCATGACCGGTTTGGCGGTGGGTCAGTAATGGTGTGGGGTAACATTTCTTTGGGGGGGCCGCACAGCCCTTCATGTGCTTGCCAGAGGTAGCCTGACTGCCATTAGGTACCAAAATGTGATCCTCAGACCCCTTGTGAGACCATATGCTGGTGCGGTTGGCCCTGGGTTCCTCCTAATGCAATACAATGCTAGACCTCATGTGGCTGGAGTGTGTCAGCAGTTCCTGCAAGAGGAAGACATTGATGCTATGGACTGGCCCGCCCGTTCCCCAGACCTGAATCCGATTGAGCACATCTGGGACATCATGTCTCGCTCCATCCACCAAAGCCACCTTGCACCACATACTGTCCAGGAGTTGGCAGATGCTTTAGTCCAGGTCTGGGAGGACATCCCGCCACCTCATCAGGAGCATGCCAGGCGTTGTAGGGGGGGGGGGGGGGTCATACGGGAACGTGGAGGCCACACACACTACTGAGCCTCATTTTGACTTGTTTTAAAAGGACATTACATGAAGTTGGATCAGCCTGTAGTGGGGTTTTCCACTTTGATTTTGAGTGTGACTCCATATCCAGACCTCCATGGGTTGATAAAATTGATTTCCATTGATAATTTTTGTGTGATTTTCTTGTCAGCACATTCAACTATGTAAAGTCGAAAGTATTTCATACGATTAGTTCATTCATTCAGATCTAGGATGTGTTATCTTAGTGTTCCCTTTATTTTTTTGAGCAGTGTAGTTTATCAGAATTGTGGTTGTCCACAAAAATTCTCTGAACTCTATGATACTTCTTTTACCAGACATATTCCTTTCTTTATGCATACTGAGAGGCTGCCTATTACACACAAGCCCTATCAACATGAAACTGCCTAAAAAGTTCATTGGTTTTCATCTAACTAAACTGAAGTTTAGGTGTTCGGATGTTAGGGTAGCAAAGCATATAGCATTTTTTTCTGGAACAAAAGAGTACCAGTTTTTGTATTACTAAGCGTGTTTGCATTCCTTCAGATGCAAAAAAAACCTAAAAGTTCCAAACTCACCTCTCTTAACTTTCTCTGTAGTCCAGTGACTTAGATACTCTGGAAGAACCTTTCCCATGTTTCCACCTTCAGGGAACATCTGAACCACCTCAAGCTTTGTCTGCTGTGCTGTAAAAATGTTTATGACACATTAACCATCTATAAATTTCTTTTTATTCTCACTTTCAACTCATAAATTCTTCAAAAAGCACATCTCCTTTCCCACTCACCTCTCTTTCCCAAAGCACAAGCCAATTCACTTCCCAGGAACCCACCGCCTATGATTGTAATAGAGCCAACGGTAGAAGAAAGGCGTTCCAGAGAGCGGAAATCTGATACCTACAAGACAGTTTTCAGAACATGATAGAACCTTGTAGGAAGATGCCTAACTTTGTAATTTACAAGAATATTGACCTGCATACCCGTCTGAATAATGTGGTTCTCTGCTTCACCTCTTCACTAGCCCGTTCTATGGCAGGAAGATTACGAGGAGTTCCTCCTGGAAGGAATGAAAAAGAAAGATATGCAGCATCTATTTGCAATGCTAATAAATATACTGACTCTGGCTTGGCTATGAGGCGAGCCTCCTGCTCTTTACATACAAAAAAAAATAAAAAATACACCACTGCATTTTTTTGATGCCGTTTTTTTTTAGCCAAAGTCAAGGATAGATTTAACAACAAAATCATCCTTCCTTTTTGCTTCTGTTTTTGTAGCTTTTCATAAAATTTTTGCTATATAAAATTACCAAAATCAGCAATACTGGCGTTTTTTTGTTTGTTTTTAAACATTTGCGCAACTGACCGTGCGGTTTTATTAATGCTTTATCTTAATAGTACAGACATTTAAACATGTGATACCACATATGTTTATCTTTTATTTTTTTGTTTTTCCCCATTTAATTCACTACTCTTTTAGTCCCCCCCTACAGGACTAAATTGCTTGAAAGCACTGAACATACTGTAGCTTTTGAGGCGGATTGCATTAGAGAAGCACCGATTGGATGTGATTGAGGCAGGTATTGACCCCCCGCCTGTCCACTCAGCTAATCGGGACTATTCAATTTCATAAGTTGAAAGACCTTAGAAAAGAATCTCGGATAAAAAAATTAAAAAAAAAACAACAACCAGATAGGATCATCCGGACGAAAAGAGAAGAAGAAATGGGTTGGTGCGGTGTCCCCCAATGAAGGCTATGAGAAAGATATTACAGTGAGTACAAAAAAAATCTCCTTTTTGCGGTCGCTCTTCATTGGGGAACACCTTACTGATGGGACGTACCAAAGCAGTCCTAGGGCTGGGAAAATAACCACTAGAGAAAAGGAATCAGTCCCGAGATCGAACTCACATGTCCACAAGGCCTGCGTACGAGTCCCCAGGCCAGAGACAAACTAGGCCCAGAAATTAGGTTGCCGGAGGATCCTCCGTCCACGGGCCATAAAAAGAAAGATCTGGTGCATGAGAACAAAGACCTAAACAGCTGCAGACTCAAAAACCCCTGTCCCAGGGGCCCCCCATGAGTACCCGGAAGGCGACAGTAGTCAGGCTGGTGTAATCTGGATGACTGGAACACCCTCTAACTGGGGAAGAATGAACCCGGAATGCAAAAAGGAGCAGATTGCCCAGAAAAGGGGCATCCCGGGCACCGTAGAGACCGACGTGGAAACTAGAGAGGTTTGATTCACCCAAAAGACGAACTCTTAAATCAAACGGCCAAGGAACAAGCGGAACACCCAGAAAGGGAACATCCCAGAACACTGGAGTGGCCAACATGGGAAATGGAGGATCCTGAGTCACCTGGAAGACTCATATGTGAAAAGTAAGGAAAACAGACGTCCACTAAAAACTCTCCATACGACAAACTTCCCTAAGGAAAATGAAGAAGTGAAGTACAGAACGCTCACACCGCCAAAAGGGATCGTAGAGGAGCCAGGGCTGGATCACTACACATGCCCGAGACCTCAAGCATAAACTAGGCCCAAGGACCGGAAGAGCCGCCAGAAAGGAAGGCACACCACAACACCCTTTTTTCCCTAGAGGAGGGAAAAAAGGGTGGCCGAGATGAAACTCCGGTACTGACCATGCCAAGCACCCTGATACTCGTGTCCCCTGTGGAAAGGGAAGTGGCAAGTGCGCCAGGCACAGTAGGAGCAGGGAAATGCTGCCCCACCGCCACGGACAAGGACTGGAAGAATGTAGCCCCCAGGCCCCAGCAACAACCCATCGCTGTATGGAGGAGCCACCTCGTGTCCCCAGGGGGATAAGAATCCTGCACACTGGAGCTGTGCAAACAAACAAAGACGTATGGAGAGCCAGTCCGGACGATGACTAAGGCAGCAGAGTACAATGGTCCCTCAACATACGATAGTAATTCTTTCCAAGCGACCCATCGTTTGTTGAGGGATTCGTGCAATGTAAAAAGCACATTTAATACTCAACTGTCCCCGCCGCTCCGGACCGCGTCCTCACCGCTCCCTATGCTGTCCCAGGAGCTCCCGATGATGCCCCGCTGCTCCGGCTTCTTCGGGATCCTCCGGCTTCTTCCGCATCTTCTCCGGTGTCCGGGCCTCGCTTTCTGGTGACGTTATTACGTTGCTACGCCAGCACGGCGTGCGTAGCAACGTAATAACGACGCCGGAAAGCGAGGCCCGGACCCCGGAGAAGATGCAGAAAACACCGGAGGATCGCGAAGTGGACCCGGAGCAGCGGGGATAGGTAAGTGAACCTGTCCAGGATGCTTAAACTGCTATCCGACAGCAGCTTAAGCATTTTGCGCTGTCGGATAGCAGTTAATGCGATGGCCCCGACATATAAAAGCATCGTATGTCGATGCTGACATCGACATGTGATGGCCTCTGAGAGGTCATCGTATGTCGATTTGATCATATGTCGGGGCCATCGCATGTCGGGGGGTTACTGTAGGTGCCTGAGCCACCCAGGACAGAAAACTTGGAGGAACCTGGAGGTATAGGGAGTGGCAGAACTGACCCAGCAGGCACCATGCCAGAACCGAAGTGCTCAACAGAACTCCCAACAAAACAAAATCCCAGGAAGCCCCGAGGCACACCCCACCGAACAGAAGGAAAGGAAGGCTCTACACTGACAGAGCAGCCTTATCATATGGAGAGACAAAGTCAAGGGTACCTCACGATAGTAGTGGGGTACCAAGACAGCCGACACGAAAGAAACCGCAGACATCTAAGGGAACTGCAGGAAGGGAGGTATGCCTCCAGCAGACTAATATTGCCACCTTAGGAAGGGGAACAGAGTGATGCTGCTGTGGCTGAGAAAGTCACTGGTGCCTGCAGAAAAAAAGAATGTATGAGGAACAGGAAACATGCCGACACCGTTGCGGAAGGTCACCTGGAAGAAAGACACCGGACTGCAGCCGTGGCATCAGCAGAAACGGAGGAGGTGACCTGGTGGACCAGAAAAACATACAGACAGTGTCTTGGTACGTGGCATAGGGACCATGGGCAAGCCGGTCCCGTAACGGAAAAACACAGCTAATTGAGATACCCGCCTTCAGACAGTAGCAGGCATGCCGAGAAGAATCTGGTAAAGTAGGGAACAAACCAGTACGTGGAGCATTGTAGAAAGGCCATGGAACTACCCCTTGGCAGTGGGTTATACCAGAACCACTGTGTGGAAAGGGTATGGCAGGTGACCCAACGTAGTAGTAGGCCATGCGGAAAATCATCTGGCTGACTGGAATAGAATTCCTGAGCGCACAGGGTCATTCCATGCAACCTTCCACAGAAAGCGGGGAACTGGAGTGCAGCTCATCCAACGGGCGACCTGGTGGCGTAGAAGACCCAACAGACGAGGAATCTGACTGGCATGAATCCGATGTATCTATAGGGACCCGCCTCCAGAACCTCCACCAGGAGACATGGATAGAAACCCCCCCCCCCCCTTAGAGATAGGGGATGGCTGAGGAGCTGTGGAATGCATCCCTGTCATCCGATAGGGTCCACAGGAAAGGCTTGGTCAGTTCTAAGTATACCGCGCACGGCAGTGGGGCACCAGAACTCTAGCCGCAGATACATCAGCAGATGAAAGGCGGTGTAGGAAACCATGCAGACTACTGTCAGGCGTACTGGTCCAAAGCAGACAACAAGTCATTTCGACGGGCACCTCACACGGTAGTGAGGTACTGGAAGTCCAGCCGTATCTGCATCAGCCATGTGATGTGTGACAGGCAGTGTAGGAAACCATGCAGACCACTGTCCAGCTTACCGGTATGGGACCAGAGAGGACAGCAGGAAACTCCATAGGACCTGTCGCACAGAAGTGATTTACCGGAACTCCAGCCGCAGAGACATCAGCCGATTGATGTGTGACAGGCGGCAGAGGAACCATGCAGACCACTGTGACTTAGTGGTATGGGTACATAGTGGACAACA
The DNA here is from genome assembly GCF_029499605.1 of Hyla sarda. Lineage (NCBI taxonomy): Eukaryota > Metazoa > Chordata > Amphibia > Anura > Hylidae > Hyla > Hyla sarda. The sequence goes on along the minus strand of NC_079197.1, from coordinate 41,071,673 downwards.
AGTCATGCCGTCGGGCACCTCACAGTAGAGAAGTACCAGAACTCCAGCCGCAGCTACTTCAGCCATGTGATAGGCGATGTAGGAACCATGCAGACGACTATCTGGCTTACTGGTATGGGTCCACAGTAGACAACGGTTCACTCCAGCAGACATCTTGCTCAGTAGTGAAATACCGGAACTTCAGTAGCAGATACATCAGCTGTGTGATGAGCGGCAGATGAAACCATGCAGACCATTGTCTGGCTTACTGGTATGGGTGCATAGTAGACAGCAAGTCATGCCGTCGGGCACCTCGCAGTAATGAGTTACCGGAACTCCAGTCACAGCTATATCAACCGTGTGATAGGCAATGTAGGAGACCATGTAGACCTCTGTCTAGCTTACTGGTATGGGTCCATAGAAGACAACGGTTCACTCCATCAGACACCTTGCTCAGTAGTGAGGTACCGGAACTTTAGACACACACATGGGTCCATGTAGACAACGGGGCACTCCAGCTGTCACGTCGCACTGCTAGTGGGGTCCCGAAACTTCAGCCGCAGATACTTCAGTCCTTGGAGAAGAGACAGGCGGCAGAGGAAACCATGCAGACCGCTGTCTGGTTACTGGTATGGGACTATGGTAGACAACGGGTCACTCCATCAGACTCCTCGCTGAGTAGCGAGGTACCGGAACTCCAGCCGCACATACATCAGCCATGTGATGTGTGACAAGCGGCAGAGGAAACCATGCAGACCACTGTCTGGCTTACTGGCATGGGTCCATGGTACACAACGGATCACTCCTTTGGACACCTCACACCAGCAGTGGGGTACCGGAGTGCCATCCACGGACTCCGCAGCCGTGACATGCGAGACTACTGTCTGGCATAATGATATCAGGACCAATCCATGCCCACACAGGAATACTCCCATGGAGACCTACCGTTGAATGTGGGGAACCAGAGCACTAGGCTTTGTATACTTACCCCGCCGTCACATATTCACCCTCGAAGACTATGACCAGCTAGGGCCACCTGTCTTAAACCAGCTCAGCAGGTAAACAGGGGCAAATGGGGGACCTGGACCCAGGGTACACCGCCAGGCGCTGGTTGTTGGCGAGGAGGGGTTAACGGCCCATCCAGCAATGCACCATGCCCCTAGCTCGCAGGTGGGGGATCAGGCAGCGCCATGCTCCAGTTGCCCCATGCTAGAAAAAACAACAAAGGAGAGAAAAACTAAGCTTTAGACAGACCTGTGTCTTGCCTCCTTCTGACACTAGCTAAAACAGGTTACCGCACTTCCAGTGGGCGGGTATATCCTGCCAAGGAGGAGCAGACTTTTTTTTCCTAGTGTCAGCGTCTCCTAGCGGCAAGAGCATATACCCATCTGTCCCCCAAAAAGATGTATTTTTTTCACTATGCGCAGAAGATGTTGCGAGAGCTCTAACTGCCTAGCTCCCAAACTACTGCAATAATGGAGGTTCCATGTTCCCCTGGTTGAATGGAGCGCCAATTGGACAAGCATGCTGTGTTACTCCTCATGGGAATATTTCAATAAACATACAGTTCTGTGATAGCATTACTCCTGTCAATTTTTCCTGTTCGTATCAACAGGCTCAGACTGTATAGCATGAGACTATCGGTAGAAGTAATACCGTTCTCAATTTATTTATGCATGTCTAGAAGGTAGGGCACAAAGTTCTAAGGAAATATGCTATATAACTTCTCTTTCATTTTATTCAGCAGTGCCCCCCTCATACTCCATGCACTTTATACACATAGCAATGCCAAGAAGACAATCGATCGCGCACTTGTGTCATACGCAGTCTTTAATATTAAAATAACAGCGTTGGTGAACAGCACACATGCCCGTAACAATATATATCAATCTTGACGTGTTTCAAGTGCACGTGCTTTTTGTCAATAGCCACTTAACCCACAAAGAGTGCATGTTCTCAAAAGGCATCAAGATCGATGTGTAATGCTAGAGGCATGTGTGCTCTTAACTTACGCTGTTAACTGGAATGAAAAGATGCATTTGACACAATTTGAAATTGCTGTACAAGATGCACCGTGGTGTGGATCCAAGTACTGTATATAAGGGGGTAAGATGTATTTTCTTTTTTCTCTGACTGGAAACTGACTCATCCACCTTTATATGCACTACCCTATTTATAAAAGATAGCTGGACCATTGTATCACTAAAGCACTTTCTGACTGCTGCTTTTAGTCCCAACGGGATTTTTTCATGGATTGTAAGTATTTGCAAGCAGCCTTCTTGTGCCCCTTGCTGATAATTAGTATGCATTTCTGTAGGTTTCATTTCTGTCCTTACATGTGCCCTTGGAATTGCAAACTGCATAGGGGTCTGTTCCTGGAAGTCTTCCAGTCCTCTAACTGTGAACTTAGTCATTTGTTATCACTGGTGTGGGGCAGCTGTTGGTGCCATAGCACAGTGTCTGTAGGGTGATGTAGCCCAGAACCTAGGGTTAGGGCCGGCAGCATTGGGGCTGCTCTGCTACTAGGCCATTCCCCCTATGGGCACTGTCATAGTGGCCGTAGTAGTTACCACCCGGCATCATTATGTTAGGGACGTTAAAGGGGTACTCCGGTGAAACCCTTTTTTCTTTTAAATCAACTGGTGGCAGAAAGTTAAACATATTTGTAAATTACTTCTATAAAAAAATCTTAATCCTTCCTGTACTTATTAGCTGCTGAATACTACAGAGGAAATTCTTTTCTTTTTGGAATGCTCTCTGTTGACATCACGAGCACAGTTCTCTCTGCTGACGTTATTATAATAATAATAACGCTTTAATTATTGTTGTCCTTTGTGGGATTTGAACCCAAGTCCCCAGCACTGCAAGGCAGCAGTGCTAACCACTGAGCCACCATGCTGCCCTTAGCATACATCTGCTATGCATCTGCTATGCATGGTTTCTAAAATGGAAAGAGATGTCAGCAGAGAGCACTGTGCTCGTGATGTCATCAGTGTTCCAAAAAGAAAGGAATTTCCTCTGTAGCATTCAGCAGCTAATAAGTACTGGAAGGATTAAGATTTTTTAATAGAAGTAATTTACAAATATGTTTAACTTTCTGCCACCAGTTGATTTAAAAGAAAAAAGGTTTTCACCGGAGTACCCCTTTAAGGACCTGCTACAAACAGGTGTCTGTTTTTCTCCACTGGTGTTTTACTATATATTACTTTTACCATTACAGATATGTCAGGATAGCGCTATTGGGTGCAATCACACAAATACAACCAGCCCTCCCAAGTGTCAAAGTAAAAAGGGTGGGCCAAGGTTAAATGGAAAACCGTGTATTCCTCTGATTATGCCAGCGTGCATACTGTATGCCATGGCTCTACCCTCACTTACTCCTTTTGCCACTGCTGACCAGCCAAAATCCGATGATGTGACTCACATCAAACCTACGTAGGGGCCTTCTTTTTTTTTTTTTATTTTTTTTTTTCGGACACCTTACTACTTGCAGTACTTTATGATATGTTAAGTCCACACATTCATAACTAAGTTTGAAATCATTTTTACAAACTATATAATGAAGAGGCTTTCATGCAAATTTAGACCTAATAGCTACTTAACCAACACTGACAACTTCCACTGTAAGGTTATTATGCAATTATATATATATATAAAAAAAAAAAAAAGTAAGGATATGAACTTAATAAACAGTACCTGTGCCTATCAAGCACTTTTCATATGAGATATGGGTTCCATCATCCAGTCTCACCTTGTTCTCTCGGACATCTAAATGCACTACCTAAACAAGAAAACATCAGAGTTGTCAAAAATCCACTTTTTATTTTTGGTTTAAGTCAGGGAACCTTGGGGGAGATTTATCAAAACCTGTGAAGAGGAAAAGTGGTGCCATTGCCCATAGCAACCAATCAGAAGGCTTGTTTAATTTTTAAAAAGGCCTCTGAAAAATTGCTCTGGACAACTGTACCGCTCTTACTCTACACAGTCTGTCTGTCAATGGGCAGCAAGGCAAGGATTTACAGCCCTTTGCCCTGGTGCACAGAAGACCCCAGGCCACACCTCTCTGACAGTACAACTGGCTATAAAGGTGTATTTTTCACAGAAAAAACACTCGCACAGAGGATTCACAAGTATCCTCTGTATCCTTTTATTAAGGAGTATGTTACAGTGCCATTGTTTTCATATGCATTTTTATTTTTACATGTGCTATTAAATGTAGTTCCTTTTGTAAAACTGGTATATGATTTTATTAACAAAAAATAAGTAATCCTCCTATAGGTAACTCTAAATATAAATAATTGTATTTTTTTTCCAAAAGCTATTGACCTTACCTTTTTTCCAGTTAGAACAGAAACACCTCCATGCTCTGTAGACATCAATTCCTCTGGAGCCACATAGAAAGAGGATGGCTGGAAAAAGATACTGTGCAGAAGAGAAAGTGGTTAGACAGCAACCCTACATTACTCTACAAGCTTTTATACCTGCATTGTATACACAAGCTTAAAGGACAACTGCAGCACAATATACACTTATCCCCTATCTAAGAGATAGGGGATAAGTGTTTGATCGCGGGGGGTCCGACCGCTGGGACCCCCCGAGATCGCCCTAACGGGGCGCCGCCATTAGCGCTCATAGTGAGCGCTGAAGGCGCGTAGCGTCGACCTAGAGGTCGACGGTGACGCCCCGTCTCCTCCCCGTCCCAATACAGTTCTATGGGGGAGACGGGGAGGCAGGAACACTGCCTCCCCGCCTCTCCCATAGAGATGTATGGAGGAGGCGTGCCGGCCGCAACGTCATGCTGCGGCTGGCACGCCCCCTGCACGGGAGAGCCACGGCACAGCCGCGGCCCCGTACAGGAGATCACAGGGGGTCCCAGCGGTCGGACCCCCCGCGATCAAACACTTATCCCCTATCCTGTGGATAGGGAATAAGTGTTAATTACGCTGCAGATGTCCTTTAAGTTCAACGATTTTCCTTACCTCCTTTCTTTGCCATTCCACTGTTTAAATCGCAGTGTTTCTGTAACATCAGGATCATCTGAAAACCAAAGTTCTTTGGAAAGAGGTGGTCTCATATAAGGAGGGTCCAACTCATCGGACACAATCAGAACCTGGAATAATTTAATAAAACGTAATAAAATTGCAAAGATGCACACATGACATACTCACTGAAGAGTTTAACACACTCACCTTTGCACCAGGATCTCTTGCACGTATAGATCGTGCAGCAGCAAATGAAGCGGTACCTCCACCAATGAGAAGAAATGGTACATGGGACGGCAGAGCGGCAGGGGGTGGAACCTCCTCTTTTTGCTTTTCTAAACAAATATTTTTGTTGTTCACACAAATGTTATAGAGGCCAATAGTAAAATGCTAAACCCAACACAAACAAATAATGCACCCCCAATGTCTCACCTTGTTTATCACTAGCGACTTCTTTGGATTCCACTTGGGGTACAAAAATAAATAAATTAACATAATATAAAGGACCCAGATTTTATTAAATCTGCTTAAAACCAAACGGATCTGATTTTGTCCATATCAACTAATTACAGCTCAGTTTGATACGACAAAATCTGAGCTGTGATTGATAGTTATAGGCCAAAACCAGACAGATTTGGTTTCAGGCAAATTGATAAATCTGGGCCAAGGTGTTAAACATAACATACAGTGACACACACATATATTTTCTCTCACACACACTGCTTACCTGTGCTACCAGGATTTTCCTGTTTCTCTGCAGTAAAGATAGTAAATAAAATTATGTAAAGAAAGGTAAATGTACACAATAACACATGTCCAGTTAAAGTGGTATTCCCATCTTAGATGCGTATGGCATATCCCCAGGATGTGCTTTAAGTGCTCTATTGGTGAGGGTCTCATAAATGTGACGCACAGCTATTGGAAGTACAACATTGTAACATTGTTTGCAAACTGTGCATGGCGGTTTCCATTAAAGTCTGGAAATTAGTGTTTGTATTCCAGTAAAGGAGTTATTCCAAGATTAAAAGCCATACACCGGACAGGGTAGGAGTCCGACTCTTGTGCCACAAGAAAAATGTCCCCAACCCCTTCCTGCCCAGAATAATTGGGGTGCAATGAGTGCTCCAGTCATTGTCTGGGGGGCTTCCAAACATTGCTCAACTAAGCATAGGGAATACCTTCCGAACAATGGATAGCACCTTTAATTACTTATATGTGGTGTGGAAATCACAGCTTCTGTAATACCTTTACATGCATGCTAAATATACAGACTAATACTAGCTTGGTGTAGTTTTATGCTGCCCATGCAGTTTTGTACATACAATTCTGAGCCATACAGAGGTCTAAATATCTCAATAATGTCTTAAAGGTTATGTCATGTTATGCTGCTTGGACTATGTTTTTGGGACTGTATCCAGTATATAGAACACAAGTTGCTCACTCCTGCACTTTAGAAGTGCTATGTCCCCTATATATGAGCTCCACTAAGCTCTGCTTCAGCTCATTTAACTTAAAGGGGTTATCCAGGAAAAAACATTTTTTTATATATCAACTGGCTCCAGAAAGATTTGTAAATTACTTATATTAAAAAATCTTAATCCTTTCAGTACTTATGAGCTCCTGAAGTTAAGGTTGTTCTTTTCGATCTAAGTGCTCTCTGATGACACGTGTCTTGGGAACCGCCCAGTTTAGAAGAGGTTTGCTATGGGGATTTGCTTCTAAACTGGGCATTTCCCGAGACAGGTGTCATCAGAGAGGACTTCGACAGAAAAGAACAACTCAACTTCAGAAGCTCATAAGTACTGAAAGGATTAAGATTTTTTTAATAGAAGTAATTTACAAATCTGTTTAACTTTCTGGAGCCAGTTGATATATAAAAAAAAGTTTTTTTCCTGTATAACCCCTTTAACAGTGATAGGGGATGAATAGGGTATTTTTCTGCCGACTAATACAGACAATAATGAAGATACTTTGCAAAAGGTAACTCACGAATCTGAAGTCATCTCGCTTCCTTGTATTTTTCATTTATTGCATTCTTATTTTAAATTGTAAAACATACAAAGCATTCATGAGCACGATGTGGAGAGCTTCACTCATATCCAAAAAGATTAAAGCTCCAGATCTCATTAAGTCCCATAGGGTCAATGGTATTCAATCTCGTTATCCAATCGCACTCTTGTAGAAAAATGCCTTTTATTTAAATTTCCATTCGTCATTACTGGTACTTCTCCAAAAAAATAACCATTTTAACTCTGTAAAAGTGTGAGCTGATTCATAAAAATGTTAAGTGACAGTGGCTTCACCGTGGCTCGATTTTTCTTGTTCAGATTGCAAAAAAATTTTAATCACCAATTTATGTTCTGCCACATTCTCATGGGTCTCGAAGTTTGGCGTACATATGCGTAGCCGCATGGACATTTTAGCATATAAATTACATTTTTGCTGAAGCATGTATGAAATCCTTTTATAGGAATGTTATAACCTTTTGAGGGGTGATTATATTTATCCTCTTTTTATAATAGTACTACAATGTCTGCATACCAAACCAGCAGAAGTACCATTGCGCCTATCAGACAAAAATGTCTGCTGGTGTACCTTTTTTTTCCCCCACGATATCACTTTTTATCAATTTATCACCAATCGATCTCCCTCTTTTATAAGCAAAAGTGGGGGATCTCTGAATAACTTTCCATTTTTTTTTTTATCAGACTTCATTATGTTCCAGTGTAGAAAAACTTAGAGATCTGTAGCTTTAAATATTTTTGGATTTGATTGAAGACTGCAGCTCTCCATATTGTGCCCATGAATGCTTTGTATGTTATACAATGTGAAATAAAAATGCAATAAAAGAAAAATGCAAGGAAGTGAGATGACTTTAAAATCATTTACTTTTACAAATATCTTCATTACTTTCTTTACTTGTTGGCAGAAAAATTCTCTGTCCATCCCCTATCACTGTCAAGTGTACCTGTGATCCATTTATGATCCTGACTTTGTATGCAATATTTGCAATTTAAAACATTAAAGGGTGAACAGTGCCCCAAATTATACATTTTCATTTGCGATCTAGTTCCCTAATTGCAAAAATTAAAAGTGAAGTATCATGCATAAAAGGTTTTAGATCGCGGGGGATCCGACCGCTCAGACGCTTCGCGATCTCCTGTATGTGGCCCTCGCTCTCCCCGGTAATGGAGCTTGTTGACCCATTCACAAAGCGGTGGCCGACAGGCTCCCTCCACATATCTATATGGAAGACCTGCAGATAGCCGTCCCAGATTTTATGCATCATATATCTCCTTTGTGAAAAAATATGCCTAAATTGTAAATGGTCCCTTTTTTCTATACTGAAATAAACAAAAAAAATAAAAAATGTTTTTGAGTCTTTGGTAACTTTGTATCTGTTAACCCTGTGGTAAAATAATCCAGAGACAACTGGAGAGTGCATATTATGCTAGAAAATAAATCTATTTTAATTCCTCCTAAATGACAGGTTAGTATACAATGTACCATGTGAAGGTGTGAACTACAGACAATTGAGGTAAAAAGGTTTGTTTTTATGGAAAACCATGTACTGTATATACTAGAGTATAAACCGACCCGAATATAAGCAGAGGCCCCTAATTTCACCCCAAAAAGCCTAGTTATTGACTCGAATATAAGCCTAGGGTGGGAAATACATCATCATCCCATGTCATCATCCAGACCACCCCCCTCCGTCATCATCACAGTCTGTCAATCCCTTCATCAGTGGTCTTCAACCTGCGGACCTCCAGATGTTGCAAAACTACAACTCCCAGCATGCCTGGACAGCCATCGGCTATCCGGGCATGCTGGGAGTTGTAGTTTTGAAACATCTGGAGGTCCGCAGGTTGAAGACTACTGCGGCCTTCGTCATCATCCAGACCCCCCCCTTCAGTTTTCTACTCACCTCCCCTCGGTGGGAAGGAAGGGTGAGCTGGTCCGGGACATCTATGCTGCAGGGACCGTCCGGTGGGGAGGGTTAGTCGTTCCGGGCTGTCCATTTTCACCGGGAGGCCCTCTTCTCCGCACAGGTACGTTCATGCGCAGGTACGTCTGCTGCGCACGACGGTCCCTGCAGCATAGATGGCCCGGACAAGCTCACCCTTCCTTCACACCGAGGGGAGGTGAGTAGAACACTAAAGGGGGGTCTGGATGATGACGAAGGCCGCAGTGGTCTTCAACCTGCGGACCTCCAGATGTTTCAAAACTACAGCATGTGAGTTGTAGTTTAGCAACACCTGGAGGTCCACAGGTTGAAGACTACTGCGGATTGACAGGCAGAGAGTTCACTCGAGTATAAGCCGAGGGGGGGGGGGGGGGGCGTTTTCAGCACGAAAAATCATGCTGAAAAACTCGGCTTATACTCTAGTATATACGGTAATATTACAAGGCTGGAGCTAATAAACACATACAAACCTATGTTCTCTTTAATGGTCTTGATAGCGGAGAGCCTCTCACTATATCGTGTCTTATCTCTGTGTAATGTTCTGTACACCTAGAACAGAAAGATATGGTTTGAATAAAACTATACAAAACTTTTTACCTAACATTAAAAAAAAAAGTTTCCTAGCTCTAATGTTTTGCTTCTAGGAGATAAAAGGGGTATACCCATAATTACAAATTAAATGATATTCAATAGGACATGTACTATTTTTTTTTTATTACTTCTAAAGGAGTTGTGCCATGATTAAAAGGGGTATTCTGGAACTTATTTTTCTTCAGTTTCTAAGCCCATGATGCCATGGGCATCATACACTTCAATTACATCTCTGTGCCGCTTTGTCCTGTTTTTATGCACAGGACCAACACCCGGAATGCTATAGTGCATGTCTCTTATTTTATGGTCTCTGCCTTATCCCAGCATTCCATGCGGCCAGAAGGAGAGAGACAATATATCATGAGTCACATGGTGTTCAGGGGGGCTTGGCTATGCTGCAGTGGGTGGGTGGATAGCATTACTTCAGTAAATCCCTTCCACCCATCTACTACAGCATAGTCACGCCCCCAAAGACCATGTGACTTATGACATTGTCTCTGGCTGCATGGAATGCTGGGAAAGGTCAGAGACAACAGTAAAATAAAAGAAAAAAAAAGACTTCCTCTGTGGGTCCTGTGCATGAAAATGGGACAAAGCAGCACAAAGAAGTAATAGTAGCTTATTACACAGTGTTCTAACTTGGCATCATGGCCTCAAAGAAAAAAAAATCCTGGAATCCTCCTTAAAGGGGTTATCCAGGAAAAAACTTTTTTATATATCAACTGGCTCCAGAAAGTTAAACAGATTTGTAAATTACTTCTATTAAAAAATCTTAATCCTTTCGGTACTTATGAGCTTCTGAAGTTAAGGTTGTTCTTTTCTGTCTAAGTGCTCTCTGATGACACGTGTCTCGGGAACCGCCCAGTTTAGAAGAGGTTTGCTATGGGGATTTGCTTCTAAACTGGGCGGTTCCAGAGACAGGTGTCATCAGAGAGGATTTAGACAGAAAAGAACAACCTTAACTTCAGAAGCTCATAAGTACTGAAAGGATTAAGACTTGAATAGAAGTAATTTACAAATCTGTAACTTTCTGGAGCCAGTTGATATATAAAAAATAAGTTTTTTCCTGTCATACCCCTTTAAAATTTACTAAATAAAAAATGAATGATGTGTATAGTTTAAATGCTGTTAAAGGGGTATTCAAGGAAAACCATTTTTATTTTTATTTTTTATTTTTATTTTTTTTTATACATCAACTGGCTCCAGAAAGTTAAACAGATTTTTAAATTACTTCCATTAAAAAAATCTTAATCCTTTCAATAATTATCAGCTGCTGAAGTTGAGTTGTTGCTTTTTGTCTGGCAACAGTGCTCTCTGCTGACATATCTGAAGATTTGCTTCTAAACTGGGTGATTCCCGAGACACGTGTCATCAGAGAGAATGTAGACAGAAAAGAACAACTCAACTTCAGCAGCTCATAAGTACTGAAATGATCAAGATTTTTTAATAGAAGTAATTTACAAATCTGTTTACCTTTCTGGAGCCAGTTGATTATATATATATATATATATATATATAAATAAAAAGTGTTTTTCCTGAATAACCCCTTTAACCCCTTAGTGACTGGCATTTACTTTTTTTTATAGCAAGACGAGTTTTTCTTTTATGATTTTTGGGCTCATGTAACTTACTGAATAACTTTTACTAACCCTTTTTCTGTATGATATGTGATAAGAAAAAAAAAAGGTTATTCAAAAACATTTTTGTATTAACCTTTACGTCATTTACAGTGGGCCAAAAATAACATTTACTCTGAGTCAGTACAATGCCAATTAATACCACATTATTTGTACAAACACAAGTGCATGTCATGAAAAGACCCAATCAAATAATAAGACGGAAATGCAGTTCAAGGAAATACAGAAGGTGCCTACTGTTCCACAAAAAAAACTAGAAACTCTGCACAACACACTCATGTACAGACCTACTGGTTCGTTTTATTACTTTACTACTTTTTCCTACAGAAATTTCTCTTTAAACACAAATAAATACATTTGTTGGAACTTTGCTGGATGGGGGCTTGTTTTTGTGGGTAAATGTGCTGTTTTTATTGATACCATTTTTGGTTTGACAAAAAATCTGCTCTTTTTAAATTATTATAATTTTTTATTTATTTCTTTTACACCGTTGATCATGGGGTATAAATTATGTTCTAGTTGTATTGCTTGAGTCGTTAACACTTTAACCCCTTAAGGACATAGGGGGAGATTTATCAAAACCTGTCCAGAGGAAAAGTTGCCCAGTTGCCCATAGCAACCAATCAGATTGCTTCTTTCATTTTGCAGAGGCCTTGTTAAAAATGAAAGAAGCAAGCTGATTGGTTTCTATGGACAACTGGGAAATTTTTCCTTTGCACAGGTTTTGATAAATCTCCCCCAAAGCGTTTTTCCGTTTTTTGCACTTTAGTTTTTTCCTCCTTACCTTTTAAAAATCATAACCCTTTAAATTTTGCACCTAAAAATCCATATGATGGCTTATTTTTTGTGCCACCAATTCTACTTTGCAATGACATCAGTTATTTTACCCAAAAATCGACGGCGAATCGGAAAAAAACAAAAAACATTGTGCGACAAAATGGAAGAAAAAACGCAATTTAGTAAATTTTTGGGGGCTTCCGTTTCTACACAGTACATTTTTCAATAGCAATTACACCTTATCTTTATTCTGTAGGTCCATACGATTAGAAGGATACCCTACTTATATAGGTTTGATTTTTTTATTACTTCGGAAAAATATCATAACTACATGCAGGAAAATGTATACGTTCAAAATTGTCATCTTCTGACCCCTATAACTTTTTTATTTTTCCGCGTACGGGCAAGTATGAGGGCTCATTTTTTGCGCTGTGATCTGAAGCTTTTATTGGTACCATTTTTGTTTTGATCGGACTTATTGATCGCTTTTTATTCACTTTTTTATGTTAGAAAAAGTGACCAATAACACACTATTTTGGACTTTGGATTTTTTTAGCGTGCACGCCATTGACCGTGCAGTTTAATTTCATTTTTTATAGTTCGGACATTTAGGCACGCGGCAATATCACATATGTTTACTTTTATTTACACAGGTTTTTTTTTTTATGGGAAAAGGGGGGTGATTCAAACTTTTATTAGGGAAGGGGTTATATGATCTTTATTAACTCCCATAGGGGGCTATAACACTGCACACACTGATTTTACACAGATCACTGCAAAGCCATTGCTTTACATTGATCAGTGTTATCGGCGGTTGAATGCTCAAACCTGGATTTCAGTCTTGCAGCAATTAATCGGCGTTCGGACGCTCAGGAGGTAGATAAGGCACCCTCCTGCTGCGACCTAGCTGATCGGGACATCACAATGTTATCGCGATGTCCCGATCAGCCCGACTGAGCTGTAGGGATGCTTTTACTTTCACTTTTTGATGCGGCGATCAACTTTGATCGCCGCGTCTAAAGAGTTAATGCCGGACATCTGCCGGAACAGCAATGTCCGGCATTGGCCACGGGTCCTGGCTGCTGATAGCAGCCGGGACCGTGCGGGTAAGATGTGAGCTCAGCTCCCGAGCTCGTTTCATAACCTTCCCGTGCCGCAGCGATGAGTATACCCGTCGTTCTGCGGCAAGGGGTTAAGGACTGTCATTAAAACAAATTTTTGCTATTGCACTCCTTATGGTAAATAAAAATTCATTCTAATGTACTTTGTTTAAAATTTTTTTTTTTTTTAAATGAAGTTTTCTATGTTATATTTGTGTTTAAAAAGCTGCCACTAGGTGTCTCCCTACTTGTCCAGAGCACATCTATCTCCTGCACATAATTCAGACTCCTGCTGGCCTGGCAGAAGTCCAAAATCAGGAAATGCAGTCTGGGATGCTGAAGGGGTTGTGTGCAGCCTTATCCTATCAAAGCTCATCTCACACTGAACTGCTCTAGGCTGTGTGTAGCAGAGTATGGGAGGAAGTTCTCCCCTGTATGGCTGCAGATTATGTCACACCTTCTGGATAAGGCCTCTTCCCAGTCTGTGAATCTGACTGAGCAGAAAATACAGAGCAATATCATGGTAGAAAACAAAAAATAAAAATAAAGGCAGGGGGTGATTTATCATGATGGGGCAGTGAACTGGGAGGATTATAAAATTTTACAAGTTAATGACAGGTACTCTTCAAGTTCTCAGCCAATTTTCCTTTTTGCACTTCCGTTTTAGTTTTCCTCCTCTACTCCTAAAAATAATAACGCTTTCAATTTTGCACCTACAGACTCATATAAGGGCTTGTTTTTTTTCATCACCAATTGTACTTTGTAATGACATCACTTATTTTATAACATAATCTGCGGCAAAACAATGGAAAAAAAAAACTAATTTGTGGGGTAAAAATTAAAAAAATGCCAATTTGTAACTTTTTAGGGCTTCCGTTTCTACACAGTGCACTTTTCCGTAAAAATTACCCCTTATCTTAAATCTTAATCAAAAGTAGACTGTTTAAAATAGTCATCTTCTGACCCCTATAACTTTTTTATTTTTCTGCATACAGGGATGTATGAGGGCTCATTTTTTGCGCCGTGGTCTGTAGTTTTTTTTGTACCATTTTTGTTTTAAAGGGACTTTTTATTTATTTTTTTATGGTATGAAGTGACCAAAAATGCACAATTTTGGACTTTGGTATTTTTATGTGTACGCCATTGACCGTGTGGTTTAGTTAACCTTATATTTTAATAGTTTGGACATTTACATACGTGGCCGTACCACATATGATTATTTTTATTTTTTATTACATTACTTTATTTAAAAAATAGTAAATGGGAGGTGATTCAAACTTATTAGGGTATGGGCTTATTAACATTTATAAACTTATTTTTCTTTATTTTTTTAGGGGGTTATATCATGCAATCTTTTGATTGCATATACTGTTCAATGCTATGACCATAGCATAGCACTGATCAGTGTTATTGGTTTTCTGCCGCTCCAGCCTGCTGAAGCTTCTTGGATCAGCAGAGCACCGATCGGACGGAGAGGAGGCAGGTAAGGGCCCTCCCGCTGTCCTCTCAGGTGATCAGGACATCGAGATTTCATCGGCTTTAATGACGGGCCGCGTCATAGCCCTGCTCCGTCTGTTCAGCGAGCAGAGCAATGACGCGGCCCGTCAATCAAGTATAGGTGGCATCGCTGCCGGCCGAAGACAAGAATAGGTGAGAGGCGCTCCCCACCCAGGGGACTACTTACGGGGCAGGCGGGGAGCATCTTATAAGTTTATATACTCACCATCCCTGGGGCAGGAGTGTCCCCCGGGTATGGTGAGGATAAAGACTTTACCCTATATAACGCTTTGCCAAGCGTTATATAGGTTAAAATCTGATGACTGTTTCCCTTTAAGTAACAATGCATTTTATAAGGAGAATATAACTGTTAGGCTGGTTCATACTACGGAATTTCCGAGCAAAATTCCGTTTTGAAATTCTGCATAAAAATTCTGGTGCATTGCTGGCAATGGAATCCACTGCACACTGCTGAGTTTTCTAGGATTATTTTCTACTGGAAAATCCCCTCGAAAAATTCCACCAGAACATTGAACTCAATGTTCTGGCAGATCTCCGCTTCGCAGACACTGCCGTCTATAGGGTGCTGCCCGCACTCGCAATCTTCGTCCAGATTTAGTCTGGCCGGAGATTCCGTAGTGAGAAACTGGCCTAAGAGAGTTCGACGTCTGACACTGTTGTCCTGCAGTGTTATTTATGAACTTCAGTGCAGAGATATTGCAAGTGTATTGTAAGAGATGTGATTACTCAGGTTATCCATCTGTTTAATACTTACATATATTAAACCACCTAGTGTAGCAACTCCAACAAATATCCCATAGGCAGCGCCTCCGGGGGACGGAACATTTTGTAGGCTACCAGAGTTTCTGAACACTTGGTTATAGGGTGAGGTACAGCGTTGTAGCAAACAGTCTGCAATGAGAGGTGACAAGTAGATGTTAAAGTGAAACTGTCATTAGTAAGAAAATAAAAATTTAAAAAAGCTCGAGTCAGTGTAGTAATGTGCCCTAAAACCTGTTTTATACATACAATGCCTTTTGATCTATGTATTACTCAGCTCACTTTGCTTGCAGATCTCCTAAAGGATGGGGGCATTTCCTCCCCCTCCCTTGTCATGAGGTCTGCACAAACATTTTTACATTTGCACAGCTTTGTGCCTAAAGTGCATGCTTTATATAACTGATGCAGCCATGTGAAAATATATAGTGCAAATACACAAGAAATATGTTCATAAAATGACCAAAGAGAAATCATTTTGCACATGAATAATAATTTATCCCCTTGTATTGCTTGTCAGTGTGCATGGTAATGCTCCTCTTCTAAACAGGCTAAAAGCTGTCTGGATCTCAAAGGGATTTAGCACACACTGGTGAAAACTGCATTATACAATGCACTGATAACCACACACCCCTCCCCTCAGAAAAATAGTATAAAATTCCTAGGTGCTAGGACCAAAAAGGCTTACCAGGGTTTGTTTGCAAAATTAAACAGACAGAGACCCCAGTGGCTATTTAAATTTTTTAAACCATATTTTCACATCTTTAGTAATCACATTTTTAATGAAGTACATTAAGAAAATGTTTCGTTTTTATGGAAGTATTAAATGAAAAAAAAAATTGGATTTTGGTGTAAATTTCCCTGCAGATATCAGCTGATCGCACAAAATAAAAAACAAAACACTATACTATACCCTCCTTACTAATCCGCTGGCGCTCCCATACTAAGGCTTTTCTGGTGTCTCAGGTCTCCATTCTTCCAATTTCAGCACTGATGTGTTAATACATATCCAATAAAGTCTATGATTTGCAACAGCGTATAAACATTGACACATCATCACTAGCATCCAGGTGTACAGAGACCGACTAGGGAAATGGTGCCACAGGAGTGCCAGGGGTTTGATAACGTGAGTAGTGTTTTTTTTAATTTTTTTATTTTATCGGGTCATCCAGTGTTTAATAAAATCTAATATGAAGCTCACTGCAGCACCTAATCGCCTTTGTCTGTTCCCCTTGTCTTCTCTCTTCATAGACGAGAACTTTACATGAGCTACTGTCTCTACCAGTGAGTGGGAAGATCCTACAGCTGGGCGGTATGACCAAAAATGTGTATCACGGTATTTTTGTAAGTTATGGCGGTTCCACGGTATATAACAGTATTTCTTTCACCCCCCCCCCCAAATCATGTGACCCACGCGCGCTGTTCTGCTCCCCCCCAAATCATGTTACCCGCCAGCGCTGTTCTGCTCCCCCTAAATCATGTTACCCGCCAGCGCTGTTCTGCTCCCCCCCCCAATTAATTATCAGCCCAGCGGGGTACTACTCACATGTCACCCGCAAGCACTGCCCTCCTCCTCTTTGTTGCGGGCCACCGGCGCTGGAACTCTATACTGTACGCCAGTGGTCTCCAACCTGCGGACCTCCAGATGTTGCAAAACTACCACTCACAGCATGCCCGGACAGCCAACGGTTGTCCGGGCATGTTGGGAGTTGTAGTTTTGCAACAGCTGGAGGTCCGCAGGTTTGAGACCACTGCTGTACGCTGTATCCCTATGCCCGGGCTGCAAAAGATAAACAAAATAAACTTTAACTTACCTACGTCGGCCTCACGCTGTTCCTGGGGACTGGAAAGTCGGACAGCAGTCAGCCTATCACCGGCCGCAGCGATGTCCCACCTCGGCAGGTGATAGGCTGAGCCCACTGTCATGTAAGGAGCTCTGGCCGGCTTCTTACATGACAGTGGGCTCAGCCTATCACCTGCCGGGGCGGGACATCGCTGCGGCCGGTGATAGGCTGACTGCTGTCCGACTTTCCAGTCCCCAGGAACAGCGTGAGGCCGACGTAGGTAAGTTAAAGTTTATTTTGTTTATCTTTTGCAGCCCAGGCATAGGGATACAGCGTACACTGTACAGTATAGAGTTCCAGTGCCAGCAGCCTGCAACAAAGAGGAGGAGGGCAGTGCTTGCGGGTGACATATGTGAGTAGTACCCCACTGGGCTGATAATGAAATGGGGGGGGGGGGGGGGAGCAGAACAGCGCTGGCGGGTAACATGATTTGGGGGGAGCAGAACAGCGCAGGTAGGTAACATGATTTGGGGGGGGGGGGGGAGGCGGGGAGCAGAACAGCGCTGGCGGGTCACATATGATTAGTTGGGGACAGTGCTGGGCTGATAATTCATTCCCGAGGGGGAGGGGCCAAACCGGTATTGCTGTATGTGGAAAAAATCATATCGTGCAGCACAAAAATTTCGGTATGAACCGGTATACCGCCCAGCCCTAGAAGATCCTGCACCACTTGCTCATCTCTGAAGTGGGAATATGGGGGATAAGGATGGGGGGGGGGGGGGGAGAGAGATTTATCAAAACCTGTGCAGAGAAAAAGTTGACCAGTTGCCCATAGCATTCAATAAGATCGCTTCTTTCATTTTTAGAGGTCTTTGTTAATAACTAAAGAAGCAATCTGATTGGTTTCTATGAGAAACTGGTCAACTTTTCCTCTGCAAAGGTTTTAAGAAATCTTTCCACAGACTTGCAGGTTTAGCTGTAAATCTATAGAATAAGCTTCAGCCTTTAGATCTGCTTAAATTCAATGAGGGAAAATCAGCAACAAAACCCTGTGCTTTCTGGAACAAAAACTGGAATGCAATGGAATAAAAAGCCTGAGCCTGAGTCTATTGCCACATGGAAAAAAGGAATGTGTAAAATGTCATCCACATGCGTGTACATTCATACTGTGGCTGCAAACTTCTGTGCTCTGTCCTATTCTGGGGCCCCAAAACGGGTCAGAGTACAACTGGACAACTGACTCCACCGGGTCCCGAGGGATCCCATTGACTTGAATGGAGTCCGGCGAGGATCCAGTAGTTTACAGGAGAAATAAAAAAAAAAAAATTCCATGCACTCTTATTTCTCCGATAAACTCCCGATGGACTTGCTGATGGAACTCCTTATTATGGAGCCTAGAGCCCGGGGCAATGTGAACAAGCCCTAATATAAAATGTTATCCCCTACACCAGTGGTCTTCAACCTGCGGACCTCCAGATGTTGCAAAACTACAACTCCCAGCATGCCCAGACAGCCGTTGGCTGTCTGGGCATGCCGGGAGTTGTAGTTTTGCAACATCTGGAGGTCCGCAGGTTGGAGACCAATGCCCTACACACAGTCTGACTGCTGGGATCACGAGAATGGAGGTGAAATGGCCCCAGGGTAAATTAGCCCCTGCTGAGCCACTTTTTCTATCACTCTTTATGGGACTTCATTAGGGATTCAGCACGCACAGATTCAGAAGACCCATAGATAGTGACAGTAGCAGCAGACAAACATGCGTTCTGCTGCTCATGGGAACAATAGACCTTAGTTTTTATGATTGTTAAGAGGCTTGTCTAAGCTGGGGGAACCCCAGTTTTATGCAAGCATTTAAAGGGTAACTCATCAAAAAAACTTTTTATATATTATAGATTAATGTATGCAGAATAACTTTACAATTGCATGTTATTAAAAAATATGCTTCTTTCTATTTAATTTTCCCCTTTGAAGAAATGACCACTAGGGGTCTCCCTACCAGTCCTGGCAGCAAGCATTTCAGACTCATGCTGGAGTCCTAAACACTACGAGCTGCCAGTCTGCTTTGTTCACAAAGGAGAACACTCAGAGCTGCCAGCCTGCTTTGTTCACAGCCTGTTTGGCTGTGAACAAAGCAGGCTGGCAGCTCTGAGTGTTTAGGACTCCAGGACTGATCGGGAAAAATACAATAGAAAGAAGCATATTTTTCATTAACATGCTATTGGAAAGTTATTCAACATTCATTAATCTAAAATATATCAAGAGTTTATTTGACGAGAGGTATCCTTTAAGGAGAATCTGTCACATTGAAAATGCAGCCCAGTGAGCAGACATCATGTTATAGAGCAGGAGCAGAGCAGATTGATATGGAGCTTTCTGTGAAATGTTCCAGGATAATTTCGCATTTATTTGTGTAAATCTCAGCTAAATAGTCATGTGGGCAGACCTACTCAGCGATTAACAGTGATCTGTATATAAATATGCATATAGAGAGCTGTCAATCACTGAGTAGGTCCACCCACATGACTACTTAGCTGAGAATGAGCAAAGAATTAAAAACGACAAGTTATCCTGGAAGTTTTCCCATAAAACTAGATGTCAA